>NC_133664.1:64817478-65158135 GCF_037893015.1 Macrotis lagotis | reverse complement strand
TGATTCGTGATGTTCTGTTCTCAGTACAAATTGGCATTTGCACAAATCTTTATCTTAGATTTTATTTGATCATCTTTTCTTATACTACTCAGGGTATGGTGGCTGATACCCTTCGATCTCACTTTTCATAGACAGGGTAAGATGGAGTAGCTCTCATTTTACAGTATCTCACTAATGGGGTCAACACCAAGAAAACTGAGGCCTTGTTCCCCTCTGTGTGCAGGATTGTATGATCAAATTGGTATTAGAAGCTCTTTTCTTTGTAGAATGGCTCTGGTTTTTCCCACCCCAAGAGCAAGAGACTTCAGAGAGTTTCTAGAGATCAATCTCAGGGTGGCGGGCTTCATCACAATTTTCTCAGAACTTAGGTACTTTTTTGTCCAAAAGAAAAATAAAGTAATGTTATGAATACTGACCAGGTCTATATTCAGGATCTATTCCAATGGATTTCTTATTTAAAGCTTGGCCTCTGTGAAGGAATCCTTGAAAAGGGGAGTAGGTTCCTGGTATATGACATCTATAGTGTCCCTATATTTCTTCGAACAAAAGTATTCAACTTGGTATGCTCTGCTTTTATGTTTCTACAAAAGGGTCAAGCATAAAATATTCTCTCTCTCTCTCTCTCTCTCTCTCTCTCTCTCTCTCTCTCACACACACACACACACACACACACACACACACACACACACACACACACACATACTCTCCCCTTCCTCATTCCATTTGGAATGGAATACCTGGCCAGAAGAATGTGACTCAGATTTTCAACTATTCTTAGATCCCTAGGAAGTAGTGGTGAGTCTGGAAAAACTCATGATCCATCCTTATGTTTTTCTTAGTGGTTAGGAAGTTTGAAGTATTCCATTATGCTATTAACATATATACTTGGAAGATTTATTACCAGTGTTTGTATTAATTTTTTTAAAATTACTGATAATGAGAAGCTTTAGATACAACATCTACTCTATGTATGTATCTTTTTTGTCCATATCAACTCCACATTATTATATGAGCACCTTGAGGTCAAGAGCTATTTCTGCTTTTTGTTATTTTTACCAGCACTTTTCACAGTGTCCGACATATAGAGAAGCTATTTCTTTGAAAAACAGGATGGATATTAGATTGCCTTCTGGTGGTCGAGTTGGCCACCTGTTTCTGCTGAACAAGTTGTAACTTTTCTGAAGCGGGGGGAAGGTGGAGGGAAAAGATAGAGAGAGGAAGAAAAATATGAAACTCAAAACCTTGCAAAAATGAATGTTAAAAACTACTGTTGCATGTAGTTGGAAAAATAAATAAATAAAATATTGAAAAATAATGGAAAATAGAATGGAATCTCCTCTGTTATATGTGCTTTCCAACTCAAATATGGGATGGTATGTGGATTTCTCTGCAAGGTTAACTCTAACTGCTACTTGATCTCTATATATTAGCCTCCTCAGTTCCCAAGACTTTTCAACCATTCAAAGATACCCTGACATAATGATAATATAAAACTTTTCCACTACAAGATCTTAAATTATTCATTCTATTCTCTGATCACCATTTCCCATCCTTAAACATTTGGCCCCATCTCATTGTTCCTAGCCTTTACTTCAACCTCAACCTCAATTCTTCTTTGTGTTTTCATACTCTCCCTATGGCTCCATTCCTTCCTTTTAGTGTTTTGACCTATAGTTAACTAACTCATTAATAGGCTCTTCTAAATCATTGAATCTCTTCCCCTTTGTCCTTATGCCTTTCACACTCTGATAATCCTTAATCTTAGGCAATCTCCAACATTTGCCCTTTTTCATTCCTATACTTGAGTACTTAAATACTTCTGAAGGAAGTCCTGAAATCACGGAGACTGGAATTATTACTAATAATTACTAATCCAAACTCAAATGGACCTTTATCACTTCCTAATAATTTTTTTATTCATTTCTAGCTAACTTTGGAATGCATTACCACGAATGATTGCCTACAAACCTTTCCTCTCCTCAGGTTTCATAACTTCCACACCAGCCCCAACATCTTATTTTTCCAACCAGTGACCTCACCTCTGGTCTGAGGGAATGACGGGACATTTTCATTTTTTAAAGTCAACTCTCCTATTTGTCTACTTGATTCTATCATGCATATTTTCATTTTCTGCGTCTTCTCTTGTCTCTCATCAACCATCTCTTCTTTTCCACTGACTACTTAACCTGCTTATTTCCCCTGCTCCTAAAAAGTCTTATCTTCATTTTGATATGCCACATAGGTGTGTGTGAATATAATTCTCCTCTTCTCCTTTCTCTATTTATTTAAAAATGGAGAGGATGTATATCTGTGTACAGGATATGTGAGTGTATCTAGGTATATATACACATTATCTTTTTTATTGTTAAAATCCTAGAAAGACTAGAATACATTAGTCTCCTATACTTATTCATGTACTTTGAAAACCCTTGCAATCCCTTACAATACGGTTGCTAATGTGGTCCCACTATCGAGACAACTTTTTTTACTAAAGGTTACTGATGTTCTGATAATTACTAAATCCAATGGTATTTTCTTAGTACTTTTTCCTCCTTGATCTTTCTATGGTATTCAGCTTTTTGTCCAATCCATTCTGTTGACTATTGCTCCTTTCCTAACATCTTCACAGTGTTATGGAACATTGATTCCTTCTAGGCTTCCTCTTACCTGTTTGACCACGCCTATTTGATCTCCTTATCCCATTGTTCTCCCACACATTAATGCAGATATCCTCTAAAGTTCTATCCTGGAATCTTGTTCTATATTCTCTCTTTTAGGGATCAGATCATTTTCCATGGATTTAAAAAATATTTCTGAGCAGATGACTTCCAAATCTATAAATTCAGTCCTAAAATACATTAGGAACTTCAGTCCTTTATCTCCAGTGCCCTGCTGCATATGCTACCTGAAAGTTCTAATGGTATATTGAAGTCCAAAACTGAATCCATTATCTTTCCTCCCATACTCTTCCATTTCAAATCTTTCCCTCTTTTAATGTCCCTATTTCTTTTGATGTCAATACCTTGCCCTTAATGACTAGGCTACAATCTTCAAAGATGTCTCTGTTTTGCTATTATTCCTCACTGTCCCCTCCCAAACCCATTAATCAGCTGACAAATCATGTTGTACATTTTTTGGATAGCTAGGTAGCATAGTACAAAGAGTGCTGCACCTGGAGTCAGGACGATCCATCTTTCTGAGTTCAAATCTGACCTTAGACACTTACTAGCCTTGTGATCTCAATTGTTTTGTGAGTCTTCATTGCTATTATTCAGTTGTCTTTCAGTTTTGCTCTACAATTTATGACCCTATTTAGGGTTTTGTTGGCAGAGATACTGGAGTGTTGTATCATTTCCTTCTCCAGTTTATTTATTTACAGATAGGGAATTTGAGGCAAAGTTAAGTGACTTGCCCAACGTTAGTCAGCTAGTAAGTGTCTGAGACCAAATTTCAATTCAGGAAGATCAATCTTAATGAATACAGGTCTGGTTCTCTATCCACTGTGCCATTTTGATGCATTCATTAAGATCTCTAAATGCTTTGTCTCAAGGCTCATAAAAGATTAGTTGGAGAGGAGAAGTGTAACATTCTATTTAGTTGGTACTATTCTGAAGGCTGCTGTTGGCACAGGGAATAGAATTCTAGACCTAGGGTTAGGAAGACCTGAGACTCTAAATTATCCTTACTTATTAGCTGTGTAATCCCAGCCAATTCACTTAGAGCTCTTTGTCTCAATTTCTTCAAATATAATGGTTTGTACATCACAGAGTTGTGAGAATAACATGAGATAATGTCATAAAAAGAGCTTTGCACAGTCCCTAGTATATACTTTGTACTATATAAGTCTGATTCCAATGTGTTAAAGGAGAGGTTTGCAAAGATAGGGGGTAAGTTTCTCAAGAATGATTTCATCACTTTTTATGAAGTAAATAAAATAAACAGATCCAGGAAGGAAGACTAGAAAATTTAGGAGTAGCTAAGAAGTATGCAAGTCAGAAATTGCTGTCTTTTTTATATATATTTAAGTATGAAAAATAATGACCTAATTAAATCTTTTGATCTTTTTTGAAAAATTAGAGGAGCATGACAAGAGGTGGAGTAGCAGTCACCTCAAAATTCAGAAGGAATCTTAATTTAGGAATCCAAACTCATCCAGAAAGAGTTTGTGGCAAAGTGATGAAGAATTTTATAATCATTTCATTTTGAATGAAGAAATATTGCTTGAAGGAGAAAGAATATCTTACTTACTGACATATGAAAATTTACTAGTAAGAAGAGACTTGGTTATAATAATGATAGAATTGACTACTATGGGAAGTTAAAGCCTCAGGGTAATATATGCAAATATAGAAATCTCTCCAGCTAAACTTAGATCATCCAATCTTAGCCTATCAAAATCTGATCTTCTGACACTCTTCTAAGAACTAGAAGGAATATAGAATAATAAATTCTGATTTGATATACTGCTCTTTTATGCTGTATTCCTCTCCCCCCTTCTTTCTCTATCTTTTTTAAAGTCATTTCTTTATAAATGCTAACTTTCTGGAAGGGTAGAGTATAGAAAAGAAAATTTAGGGGATGTAGAATATGTTAATAAAATTTATCCATAAAAAAGAACCAGAAGGAGCAGGGACTTGGTCAAATGTGAGTACAGTCCCAAGATTCACTATCAGAATCAGGTGCTTCTAAAGTCTCCTTTATTACTATCCCAGGATTTATATTTCCATCAACTTCATGATTGTTATTGATTTCTAAACTAGATTTCCCTCATTAGATTTTTCTTTTTGCATAATCTTCTCCCTGAATGCCAAAAGATGATTTAATTCTTGAATTTGATCTTGTGTGTTTCTATATGAACATAGAAAACCATTTGACCTTCCCCTAAATGATAGTACAAGTGAGGGATGGGAACTATCAGCCAATTCCTTCGCTAACAGGTCTCTGTAGCCCTCACCCAAGCCCAAATTTCTATAGCCATTGGTTAAAGCCTCCTTTGCTCCACTTAAAGTCTTTTTAATGCTAAAATTAAAGGATACTCTATGATTTTCTAGCCCCCAGATTCCAGGTTCCATTCATGTCTAACGTATGTGAACCAACTAAGAATGTGGCACACAAAAAAAGGATTTCTTTAATTGGAGCTGGCATTGCTTCAGGTTCTACATAGCATGAAGTAGTATAATTATAAGGTTCCTGTGAATGGGAAACCACCATTTGTAGGCTTGAACATAAAGGAAATTCCTTTCAAATGAATTCTTCCATGTCCTAGACATCTTTCTAGTTGGAATACAACTTTTTCAATGTCTAAGGTGCAACTGATGTTATATGTTGAACATTGTAATTACAGTGATGTTTCTCTATTTGGATTTCAATGTCTTACAACATATTTGTTTTCAAGGAGCTGTCCAAGGTCATACTTTTTTCACTTGTATGAAAGAGCATGAATTTCTCAATGCACCAAAGTCAGAAGCTGAATTTGAGAACACTGAGTTGTTTTGAGAATTCTTTGTGCTGGGAAGTTAAGGGTGAGGTTCTTCTCAGAAAAGGACCATGAATCTACTTGTAGAGGAAAATTTGTATAACTTGGAAGTCTCTTGAGGCAGAGTCCTGGCATATCTTTTCCCACTTTCTACCTCTTAAGCACATAAAAAGAGCTGATGATTTGGGTTTATTTTAAGGATTACCCCTTCTGAGTCTTTTTTAAAAGGCCTTACTTCTTGTCACTCTTTTCCTCTGGGCAGAGAAGTGATTGCAATCTCCCCCTCCTTTCTTCTTTTCACTTTCTGTTGGGAACAGGAACAAATCTTTCCACCCCTCACCACAAAACAACTGGTTGTCTTGACAGTCTGTAAGGAACTTCAGCCTTGTTCTCTTTCCCCCACCCTTCCCCTTCCTACCCAGCTCTCTGAAGAGAAAATGATTACACTGTGGTTTGCCATTGATTAACTGAACCCATCCAACAGTGCTGAGGAAGTAGCACAGCATGGAAACCATAGCAACCTAAAAGAAAATGAAATGCAGAGAAACATTCTGTTCACAATGTCCTAGACTTTCAGGTTGGCAGATGCTTACAATTTTTACCTAAAGCCGTGTACCAACTACCTTTAAGGGTAGCTGTGGCTTGATTGATGCAGGAGGGGGGAGTTAGGGGTGGGAGGAGATGAGAAATGACATCGTGACAGTAATAAGAATTTCCATTAAAGTGAGATCAGCTCAAGGAAGAAAAGAATAAATATAACTACATTGTGCTTGTCTACCTGTATATAGAGAGGTCCCTACTTCCTTTTCATTTACTCACTTTCCTGCACTCCTGGGCACTGAGGATCATTATAAAGTTAATATCACTTGCTGAGTTTAAACCAAATTTCCTTCACAGGAAAAACCAAGTGGCACATTGGATGGAATGCTGAACTTAAAGTCAGAAAGTCCTGAATTTAAATCTCACCCTATATACACACACTAGCTGGGTGATCCTAGACAGGGCACTTGACTTCTCTTACCCACACTTTCTTCAACTACAAAATGGGGATAATAATAACATATAATAACATATATATGACAGGTTGGTATAAGGATTAAATGAAATCACATATGTAAAGTATGTTGCCATTCTTAAAACACCATGTCAATACTACCTATTATTATTGTGACAGTTTTTTATCTCAGAGTGCAAAGTCGCCTCAACCTCTTGTGGACCACAGAGCTGTTCCCTCTTAAATAACCTCTATTACAACTTCAAAAGGAAAAGCTGTAAAATTTTCCAAAAATACTCCAGCTAACAGATTTTTTAATTGAAATTTTATTTTATTTTCCCAATAACTTATAAAAGTAGTTTTTAAACATTCTTCCATTTGCAAATTTATAAGTTCCACATTTCTTTTCTACCATCCTCCCTTCCCTTTTTCCTCCCCATGGCAGGAAACAATCTGGGAAAATTTGTACTTTGTACATGTACATTTGTTTTTGTAACATATTTCCATAATAGTCATGTTGTAAAAAAAGGAATTAGAACTAAGGAGAAAGAAAAAAATATGAAAGAATTGAAAAACACAAAAGAAGGTTTTTTTTTTAAAGTGAACATAGTATTCTTTGCTCTGAGCCCATAATTTTCCCCCTTCTAGATGTGCATCACATTGTCCATAGCTGATCTCTTAGTATTGTTCCTGATGTCTGAACTTTTGAGAGAATCTGTATCCATTAGAGTTGATCATCTCACAATGTTGTTGTTAATGTGTGCAATATTCACTTGTTTCTGCTCAGTTCACTCAGTATCAGTTCATGAAAGTCTTTCCATGCTTCCTTAAACAACCACTCCTGATTTCTTACAGAATCCATATACCATAATTTGTTCACCCCATTCCCCAATTGATGGGGAATGAATTTCCAGTTCTTTGTCACTACAAAAGAACCACTATAACTATTTTTGTACATGTAAGTCTCTTACCTTTTTTATGATCTCTTTGGGATATAGACCCAGTAATTTTACTGTCCTTTGGACATAGTTCCAAATTGCTCCCCAGAATGATCAGAGCAGTTTACAACTCCATCAATAATATATTAATGTCCCAATTTTTTCATATCTCCTCCAATATTGTTCATTTTCTTTTTTTGTCTTCTTATCCAATTTTATAGGTGTGATGTAGGACCTCATGATTATTTCAATTTGCTTTTCTCTAATCAATAATAAATTGGGGCATTTTTCATATGACTATAATTATCTTTAACTTCTTCATCCGAAAACTGCCTGTTCATATCCTTTGATCATTTATAATTTAGGGAATGAATTGTAGTCTTATAAATTTGATTCAGTTCTCTTTATATTTTAAAAATTGCCCTTTATACAAAATAATAGTTGTGAAAATTTTCCCCCAACTTTCTGCATTCCTCCTAATTTTTGATGCATTGGTTTTATTTGTGCAAAAACTTTTTTAATTGATTTTTTTTGGGTTTTTTGCAAGGCAATGGGATTAAGTGACTTCCTCAAGATCACACAGCTAGATAATTATTAAATATCTGAGGCCCAATTTGACCTCAGATCCTCCTGGCTCCAGGCCATGTGTTCTATCCACTGCACCACCTAGTTTCCCCTGAGCAAAACCTTTTTAATTTAAAATAGTCAAAATTATCCATTTTACAATTTTTTAATGTTGTCTATTCTTGTTTGATTGTAAAATTCTCCCCTCTCCATAGATCCAACAGATAGAGTATTTCTTCATCCCTTAATTGATCATTAGTATCATGCTTTAAGTCTATAACCCATTTTTACCTTATTTTGGTATAAGATCTATGCTTAGTTTGTTGTAATACTCTTTTCCAGTTTTCTCAACAGTTTTTGTCAAATTGTGAGTTCTTATCTTAAAAGCTAATGTCTTTATCGAGATTAAATTTTTGAGGATTTATGTTTAAATGCTAAACATAAAAATGGGGAAAGAATGGTTGTAATTCACTTTGGAAACTTTCACAGTGCTTTTGACCATTAGTAGTTTGAAAATCATGGTAAGGACCTATTAATGTCCTCTCTCTTATTTTAGCACAATTTTTTTACATTCTGCCCATTTAGCTAGTCATTCATTCAACAAATGTCATTAATGAACTTCCACATTGTACCTATGCAATTTTATCAAGTTTTGTTTCATATATACACTAAAAATGGAACCCAGCAGCATTCTAATGTCATGGTTGTGGCATTTACCAAGTCTTGATGTCACTGTCCAAGTGATATTGTGGTCAAATGCATAGCAGGAAAAGACTGCCCACAGCTAATTTTATGGTTCTTTCCATCTGAGCTTTCAGTTTGATAGACTTTGGACCATTTCTCCTCTTGTATTTGCTTTGCTTTAATTAAATTAATGCTTTAATACAAAGGATTATATTTTAGAGCTGGTAGGGGTATTAAAAATCATCTAATCCAACATTCTAGTTTTTAGTTTAGTTTTGGGTTAGTTAACTGAAACTCTGGGAGTTGAACTGATTTGTCTGAGGCCACACAATGATGTAACAGCAGGCCCAAGATTAGAATTCACATGATACATTTATATCTCTATTTTTTTTCTTTAACTATCTTACATCCTGCATTTTAAACACATGAATTTGGCAGCCAAGTGGCACTATGGATGGAATACTGACCCTGGAGTCAGGAGGACCTGAGTTCAAATTTGACCTCAAACACTTGATTCTTACTAGTTGTGTGACCTTGGGCAAGTCATTTAACCCTGACTGCCTCACATCCAGAGCCATCTCCAGTCATCCTGAGTCATATCTGACCACTGGACTCAGATGACTCCAGAGGAAAAAGTGAGGCTGGTAACTTTGCCCAGTACTCCTTTACTAAAATCCAATTCCCATTCATGTGATAACATCACCTGCTTCATGCCATGGTCTTCTTCAAGAACATAGGACAAAACAGCAGCAACAGCATAAATGAATACACGCATTTGTGGTGATAAAAGTTACAGATTCCAAGGAATGCAGAAATCCACTAATACTATGCTGCATCTCTAATATAGATTTATATACAAAGTAGGCTATATAGCTTCCACAAAATGTTTTAGATAGCTATTTCTTTCTGCTTAGCACTGTCCCTTTTAAAAAGCTTTTAAAACTCTCCTAATTGAGCAGAGTAATGGATATGCAAAGTTATGTTCTTTCCACAACTAAGTTTATATATTTTTCCTCTCAAGTATGATTATACCTTTTTAAAACCACTAAATGCTATTCAGTAAAATTGGGATACTCTTGTTCAAACTTTTCCTTTATAACAGTGCCCTTTTCCCATCTTCAAATGCTAAACAGATAGCATTAAATAATTTTGGAATGTATTTGTAAAAAAATATTGGAGTGGTTTGCCATTTGCTTCTCTGGTGATAGAGTACCTGGAAGACTCATCTTCATGAGTTCAAATTTGACCTCAGACATTTACTATCAGTATGACTCTGGACAAGTCATGTAACCATGTTTGTCTAGGTTTCTTCATATAAAAAGTGAACTAGAGAAGGAAATGGCAAATCATACCAGTATCTTTGCCAAGAAAACCCCAAATGGGGTCACAAAGAGTCCTAAGGCACTGAAAAATGACTGAACAAGAGAGATTTCATTAGTAAATCCTCTAAAAACATAACTTTCTGATTGTTCATTATTAACTCTTACTCACTAAACTCCAGTGGCTCCCTGTCTTTCAGGATCAAATATAAATACCTTTGTTTAGAATTCCAAGCTCTTCAATAATGAGTTTCTTCCTCCTTTTCCAGTCTTTTATTGCCTTCACTCATTTTCTGATTCAGCCATAGAGACTTCCTTGCTATTCCTCTTATTTGACACATGGTCTCCAAATTTTGTTTTCCTTTAGCTGTCCATTCTGTCAGGAATGTTCTCCCTCCTAACTTCTATCTACCAGGGCCCTGGATCCCTTCAAGACAGCACAAACACCACATTTGCTGGGGACCTTTTCCAGTCCCACCAGATATTAGGAGCTCCCTTTCTGAAGCTAGTTTCTCTTCTGTATGAGTCTTCTATGTTGCAGTTGATTTAGATGTAAGCTTCTTGAAGCAGTGACTACGTTTTTCTTGTTCTTTATTTCCTGAGCACTTTGCTTTTATAGATAGATAGCATTTATAAATAAATGCTGGCTTGATTAATAAAGGAAGGATTGTTAACCTCTCCTTACACAAGGAGAACTTGGCCTACCTAAACTCAGACCATCTGCAAGGACTAGTAGCAGCTATCAAAGAAGGTACTGGGAAAATACTATGAATGAGTAAATGATCTGAAGCAGTGATTCTCGAAACCCTGAATCTAGGGTGATTCTCCCTTACACTCAGTACTCTTTCTGATTCGGTTCTGTGTATGAATCCAACAGCTTTTAGAAAGATCATAGGATTATAGATTTAGAGATGGAAGGGAACTAATCCAACTGCCTCATTTTGCAAGCCTCTAAAACTCAATGAGAGGGAGTTATTTATTCAAGGTCACTTAGGTAGCAAGGGTGCTCCACCCAATCAGAGGTAGCATCAAAAAACTCAGATCTGATTCTAGGGCTAGAGCCTTCTGCTTATACCACAATATTCAGTTTTATTCCTGTAGTCCAACTCCCCCAATCCCCTATCTACCCAATCCATAGAATATAATACTGTTATATTTAATTATTAAATAGTTGATGCCTAATAAATGTTGATTTGACTTAACTACTCACTTTATTGAATATATAGTACATTTATAAAGGGGTATAAAACAGATTAAAATATTTGGAATGGATTGTTTATTTATGAAGAATGGTGACAGCATATTCCCCCAAGAGAATTTAGATCAGCATGAAACAAATTCAGACCTTATTCACCTTTGGAATCTACTTTTTGGATTATATAGGAATATTTCTTGAAGCTAAATATAATCATGGTTACATAGCTTTGCATTTCATTTTCTCTATTTTTAAAAATTGAATTTAGCTTATCTCTAAGAAGCAGATTTGATTAATTTAAAACATACCCTTTGAATGACTTTTCAAAGTGGAAATCCCTAACAATTAGCATAGTGCTCTCCATATAAGCTTGAGGGGAGATCAGAAAGACCTTTAACCCCACATCCATCATATCCCCTCCTGCTTTCTGTTCACCTGACTTGTAAATATAGACAGTTAAGTAGCAAGGGAGCTATTAGGTCGGCATAATGGATAAAGTGATGGACTTGGAGTTAGCAAGGTTTGTGTTCAGATCTTGACTCAGTAACCTGGTAGATATATCGCCTTAGAAAAAATCTCTCAGCTTCGTCTCCTCATCAGTAAAATGGAGGAAAAAAAAGCGCCTATCTCCAAGGACTGTTGTGAGGATCATATGAGATAATTATTTATGTTGTGCTTTATAAATATCAAATACTACATAAATGCTAACTATTATTAGTATAATTATAATATTCATTCTTATATATTATATATAATTCATTATTTTCATAATATTGCAGACTGTAATGTACTATATACTTGTTACATAATTATTGCATCTGACTTCATAGTTTACCATGGTTGCCAATAGGATCACAGGTCATTTTTTTAAGATCAATCTTTTTCTCCAGCCAGTAGGTGAATTTGACAGTGTTTTGGGAAAATAGGTTCTATGATTTTTAAAAATTTTAATAATTTGATAAATGTGAACCCAGCATTTCTGAAGTATAGATTCAATGGTTAGGAATTTCATCTGAGGTATTCTGGAGCTGAAGAGCACAGAAGAAGAGAATGAAATTTAATTATTCACAATTTGGCTATCTATTAAAGAAGGAGGCAGAATGAGTGACACCTTTAAATTTTAATTTTAGATACAGTGAGTAATATTTTACCTGTAATAACATGGATAAAATATATGGAATATAATGGATACAGTTATGATATGGATATGAATATACAGTGTATAATAGATATTATTCATATCTATTCATATCATAAAAATATTTATTGATCATGAGATTTAATTCAAACAAGTATATTTTTACCATTTTGAACAAAAATTCTTTTTTGTTCTCATATTCTCAAGAAGAAATGTATACTATATATTATACATGGATATGTGTATATGCATATACATACATGTATAGATATCCATCTATGTATACTGATAGATGTATGCACACATGTATATATGTATAAAATATAAATGTAGTTTGCTGAAAAGACTTAAGCCTTCCTCAGATAGCAAACCATTCATTCAGCTATTCTACCTGACATCACAGTAACAGTTGACAATTACTTAAAGATGTATAAATCATTTCATTTTTCCTCTTAATAATCCAATTTCAAAAGCTAGTTCAAATATTATGCTCCTTATTTAAAATAAAAAACCAACCCAGAATAAAAGACATAAAATAATTTGCCTGTGGTACTTATATAAATAGTAAATAAGTGAGGTAGGATTAGAACTTGGATATTAAGATGAGTAACCTGATTAAAGACCCTTAAGGAACCTAAAACTTCTCTTCCCACTGTGAGACCCTCAACAGTCATAATTCCCCCCAATGGAATTATTGTAGCACATCAGCCCCCTGCAATGACATGGCAGAGATAATAATTATATTGATTCTTTACACATTAGTGCTATAGTATTTACAAAGTTTTTTCCCACAATAACCTTGTTGAAGGGTATAATGAAAACATTATTTACCTTTTGCAAATCTAAAAGGTCAGACTACTTGCTCAGGGTGACATGACTCTTTCAGTAAATTTCAGGACCCAAATTTGAACTCATTCTCTTGACTTCAAGTGTATCAGTCTTTCAAATATACCACATGGCCTCTATATGCTATTTCAATCACATTCATTTGCAAAAAGATGCTTCAAGTACAATTTAAATATTTGCTAAACACTTTAGGGTTGAGGCAGTGTGCTAAGTGCTAGGAATGCAAAGACAAAAGTGATATAGTTCCTGACCTCAAGAGCTTCCTAGTGGCAATAGTTCAGTGGTCAGCAAGTACCCAGCAAGGAAATCTGGACCAGAGACCAGATTAAAATGGCATGACTTTCAAAAGCAAAATCAAATATATACACACACTGTATGTATGTATGTATGCATATATATGAATATATACACACATATACATACACACACACACACACACACACATATATATATATATATATATATATATATATATATATATATAATTTGATGGGGAGAGGAGTAAAGGGGAATGGTGATTGAAAATGAATTAGTGTTTTGGATGAGGGAGGGAGTGAAGGAAAGATGTTTGGGGGAAAGATTATTTTTATCTTTAGGACAACTGAAACACTGATCCACCATTTTTTTTGTTTTTATTTACCATGCAGCTCTAGTATTATTTTCAAGAGAAATAAAAATACCATCTCTCTCTCTCTCTCGCTCTCTCTCTCTCTCTCTCTCTCTCCCTCTTTTATTGGCTCATCACTGTCTCTCTCTCTCTCTCACACACACACACACACACGCACACACACAAACACACACAGAATTTCTAAATTTGTGTCAGTCTTTAATACTTCCCTAGGCATTTTGAGCTGTCAACCAGCTCAAGACTAGGTGATAACAGGGATTAGGTAAAGTGGAGTAAAGAGATGATAGCCAAATCCTAAAGCAAATTTTATTAATCTATGGATTATTGTTACCTGAATTACTGTTGGAGGAGGCAAATTTACTTTGAGAATCTCTTCCTTATGAAAAAGGGAGATTGAATAAATACTGATCTGATTCTGTACTAAAGTGACATATTATTCTAATGTTATTTCAGTAAGAAAGTTTCATAGTCATGAAGGGTTAACAAATACTACAAATGCCATCATTAAATATTGATAATTTCAGTGTCACATTTGCTTTTTTTTATGTTCAACTAACAGGAAACAGGATGTACCTATCACTATAGGGACAAGTTGGATTGTATATAGTTTGCTTCATATTTGCCAAACAATTTTGCTCACTGACTATATATTGCTGATATATATCTGTTTACCAAATAAGGAAAACATTTATCATTCCAATATGATAGAGAGCTCATCATGATTCAGGAAAATGTATATACTAGTCAGAGTTGTAAAGGACTACTGATCTGACCCTTTGTCTTTCATTATTCCTTCTTTCAATATTGGTTGTTTGGTTGGTTAGCCAGCAGTGTGCTAAGAGTCCCTGAGAAACACATTTAACAATGTTATAGATTCTGCCTTCTCTGTGGTCATCTCCATCATTGAGGCCACAGTCATAGGTTTAATTCATGAGTAGAACAATTGGCTTCTGTTTGTTCCATTGTCAGAGTCTATCAGTCTTGATATCATACAACCTAGGAATTATCTTTGAATCATTCTGTCACAAATTCCTGATTCCCTCTGTCTCTTTACTCCCATATCCTATCAGTCAACAAAAATGGTCTGACATTTCTTTGAAATGTCTCTTACATTCATCCTTATCACATTATGATGGCATTAGTGGCATTGACCCCACTCTTTGGGCTTCTCCTTCCCATTCCCAATTTATGAATTCTCTTCTTCCATTAGAATCTAAGCACCTTGATATTAGGTATCTCCTTATTTTTTGGTATTTGTATCTCCAGTGCTTTATCAGAGTGTCTGGCACATAATAAATTCTTAAATAAATGCTCATTCACTCACACATTTGGTCACTAATTCACTCACTCATCAACTATCTATCACCTATTCACCTATTGCTTCCTAACTGTTGTCCCTGATTCCATTATTTACTTATCAATTATTACCCACACATTCATGGTATTTCACTGACAATTTGGACCATAGATTTATTGTTCTTAGAGGTAATTTAATTCAACCACTGCATTTTGTAGAGGAAACTGAGACTCAATCATGGTAGGGATGGTTTAAAATGACTTCTCCCAAGATAAGAGAGTAATTATAAGGGCCCTAATTTAAATCTAAGTGCCTTTGGAACTGTAGAAGAAACTTAACCTAACTGCTACTGAGTTTAATAAGTTATCTTTAATGTGAATGGATGTGTTTTTTATAAGTAAATCTCAAGCTCCTACAGTGTAGGGGGTTTGTGTCATTGACTATTTAGTTTTCTGTTTTCTTCAGCATCCAGATCAATGTCAAGCATATAGCAGGTACTCAGTAAATGTTGATTGATATAAACATGGTCCACGGGCTCTAAGGGGAGGGTGGTCGCTCTCTGCCCAGGCTAATGCTACTATACCCTCAGTCCTTCAGCCTCAGATTGCACTTGAGAGAGTGACTATGTCTCAGCCAGATGATCCAATGTAGCCAATGAAGAGAGGCTGCTCTTAACCATGTGCTAGGCCACACTTGTATTAGTCCTCCTAGAAGCAAGTCTTTTGCAAATCTCATGTAGATGCCTCCCTATTAGGTGACTGGGCACAAGTCAAACAACCATTAAATATAAATATATATATATATATATATATATATGTATATATATATATATATATATATATATATATATATGCAGAGTTGCTGGAAGCTAATCTCAGAGGGCAATACACTGGCAAATAGGAGTGAGGGTGGATTGGGAAAAGACTATGGTAGAAGATGGAATAACAAGAGTCTTGAAGGAAGTTGGGATTCCAAAAAGACTATTCTCCTGCCATGGTGTCTTATTTTATGAGTGTGGTTTCTCTGGTGCATTGCTTATGCAGAAATATGTAAGTTTCAATCACAACTCTATGGTATATATGAATGATGTGATAACAATAGGAAGCATTTTTATTGTAATTTAACATTCACAAAATGCTTCAAAGATATCTCCATTTGCCCTCATAATACTCCTGGTGGGTAGGTTCTATTATTACCCCCATTTTACAGAAGGGGAAACTGAGGCAGACAGTGGTTAAATGTCTTGTTTTGAGTCACCCAACTTATGGACCAGGTTTAAATTCAGGTCTTCCTGAGCCTAGTGCTCTATCTTCTCCATCACCTAGCAATGCCATTGCCTAAGATTCTGTGACAGAATGTAGAGCTTTTTCGTGATACAACTCTCCAACTGACATTCCTTGTTTTGAAGTCAATGGAGGTTCTGTTTGTCAAGAGTCAAGCATGACCAGACCCATATTTAGAAGGCATGGCTGACTCAACCAATCTGTCCTTGCTGCTCAGGGTAACAATCATAGATCTATTATGAGAGGCCATGACTGAGACAGCAGGAGAGGTCAGACCAAGTCAAGCAAATCTGACTTGGGATCACACAGCTGTCTGTCTTCTGAGGAATTCTCCCTGAAGAAAGATCCTTTAAAAAGCTATGCATCTAAAAAACTGCCTCAAGGAGGCAAAATATTATCATTGAATGATGGAAATCATGCTTTACTATCTGAAGTGATATGAAACTAGATTAGATCATGAAAGAGAAACTTTCAATACAAGATGGCCAATGACAGCTCTATAAAAAGAGAAAGGTAGGTGTGTGTGTATGCATGATGTTGCTATTCCAGACTCTCAGTATGGGACTTCCCAATATGGGGAAATGTCCAGTGTGGAAATTCCCTTCTGCTTTCTCAACTCCCATATTCTACAAGTTCATTAAAGAGTAGATCTCCTCTTTCTCATAGCAAGTAGGTATTTTCTTTGCAACATTTAGTTTTAGAGATTAATTTCTTTGAACATTTAAGCTTTCTTCCTCCCTCCCTCCCTCTCTCCCTCTCTCCCTCCCTCTCTCCCTTCCTTCCTTCCTTCCTTCCTCCCTTCCTTCCTTCCTTCCTTCCTTCCTTCCTTCCTTCCTTCCTTCCTCCCTCCCTCCCTTCCTTCCTTCCTTCCTTCCTTCCTTCCTTCTTCCTTCCTTCCTTCCTTCCTTCCTTCCTTCCTTCCTCCCTCCCTCTCTTCCTTCCTTCCTTCCTTCCTTCCTTCCTTCCTTCCTTCCTTCCTTCCTTCCTTCCTTCCTTCCTTCCACTATAATTATCAGGGTCCTGTAAAAAGTGAACTTGGACTGAACTGATGCTGAGGGAAGTGAGCAGAACCAGGAGAACTTTGTAGACATTAACAGAAACATTGTTTGAAGATCAACTATGCTAGACTTAGCTCTTCTCAGTGATATAATGACCCAAGACAATTCCAAAAGACTTGTGAGGGAAAACACCATCCACATCTAAAGAACTATGAAGTCTGAATGTAGACCAAGAATACTTTTTTAATTTTTTTTTTAAATTTCCTTTATGTTTTATGTCTTTTCCCATAGTCGTACATGTATAACCTTTATCAGATTACTTGCTGTCAAGGGGAGGCAGGAGGGAAGAAAAGGAGAGAGAAAAAAGTACAACTCAAAATCTTACCAAAAAAATGAATATTGATAGCTATCTTTACATGTAATTGGAATAAAATGTTCTTGGGCAACTGAGATATATGCATGATTTCTCTTTGAGCATGTCTCTATGTATGTTTTGGGGAAAGTTAGAGTGATTGGAAAGGAGCATGCATGTATGTATGTATGTGTTGGGGAGGATGGAAGGATTAGAGAGATTCATATGTGATTACATATAAATATATATGCTTATATGTATGTATGTATTACAGGGGAAATAGACTGATTGGAAAGGAGAAAGGAAATGTTGAAAGAGAAAGTAGAAAAGCATGAAAATATACTTTGTATTTCATAATTTGCCTCAGACCTTTGGAAAGGATGCTTGGATGCTACTCAGAGCAGAAAAGGTAAGTAAGCCCAAATCATATCATGACTGAAAATGCTCCCTTGTCTTATGAATATATAAATTTTCAGATTTTGGGTTTACGTGACTATCTGAATAGATACTCCTCATCCCCTACTTGCCTCCTCTCTTAGGCTCCATACATACTGTAGCCCAACAACTGGAGCCACTCATGACCTTGTTCATATGCCAAAGTTAAAAGAAAGCACAATGCAGAATTACTATGTTTAGATCATTTAAGGCCAGCTTGACTTTCCTAGACTATTCAAAAACAAAACTTTGGGGAGAGAATGGGGAGATTGTTCAACTAATGCCAGGTCATCATCATTTTTCTATTTCCGTTTTCCTCTCTTTAATGATGAATGTGTTCTCTCTTATTCCCCCTTTTCTACTGTGCTTAGGATGTGCACTTCCAGAAAATTAGATAGAGGATGAAAGTCAGGAAAATGCAGTATATGGGGAAATAAAGGCCCCTGACTAAAAAGCAAATTATCTACTGTTAGAGATAATTTTTCTTTTCAAGCAAATGTCTCCAGATGTGCAAGGAGGGCAACATTAAAGCTCAGCCTTGTTTCATTAAAAAGTAACTTTAGTGATGTGTGAACCAGGGGGTTGGGATGAATTGGGGTAATAGGGAAGAAGAAAAAGTATATGTGCACTCAGAGCCATTTCCTCCAACGGTAATTTTCTCCTCGATTACCCATGTTACAAAAGATGCATTTAAATAAGAGCCTCTTCCTCCTAAAGTCAGACATCAGGGTTGGAGAGCTCCAGGAAGGCCCAGTTCAATCAGGGTTTCTGACATCACTGGTGAAGAGAGTCAGTTATTTCAGGATAGAAGAGATTTTGCTTATCTCAGCTCAAAGCACAAAGTGAAGGAAATACTCAATTCAAAGTGTTAAGAGAACTTGGAGCAATGAAGAAGCTTATATATAAACAAAAGGTGGTTCCAGATGCAGGGTCATTGTTTACTGGTATGAAAATCACTGCAGTATTTTTACCAAAAAGTCATTTTCAAATTGAATTTCTACTAATGATATGTTCTTGGGTAATGAAGTTGGATTTCTGACAAGTAAGAAATACTATTCTGTTAGTATATACTATATTTGCTTTTATCATCGGGATTTTACTTCAAATTTCAGGATCCTTTCTTAATATTTTAAAACTTAATGGTCAATGATCTTCCTTAATATCCCCTCCCTCTCTTGATTTTCTTTTGCCTTTCTTGGAATTCTCAATGTTTAGCACAACGTCTAGTGCTAAATAAATGTCTATGGATTGCCTAGATATAAAGATGTTTATATAATAAGAAATAATTTCTATTATCTTTAGAAAGGTGAAGACCTTCCCCAATTTCAAAAGACATTTCCTGAGCCAGGCACTGGGTTAAATAATGGAGTTACAGAGGCAAAAGTGAAATATTCCATGCTCTCATGGAGTTTACATTCTAATTGGGGAGATTACACATTTATATAACATATATGCAAATGAATCAAAATATAGGTTGGGGAGGCCAGTATGACTGAATTGTTGAGTACAAGCTAACTCAAATATAAGAAGGTTGGACAGTTAGAGAGGAACCAAATTGTAAAAATTTTGAATGCCCGGAAGAAGAGCTTATATTAGATATAAGAAGTATCTTAGAAGCAGCTTTTAGGGTTTATTGAATAGAAGAGTGACATGGTCAGATGCACATTCTTAGGGAAATCACTTAGGCAGTTTTTTGGAGGATGGATTGAAGTCAGTAGACACATGTCAGGGAGGACACTTAGGAAGCCATTATAATAGTTCAAGTTTGAGATTATGAAGTTAAAACCTAAGACAGTAAATGTGGAAGTAGATAGAAGAGCTTATTCTTGAAGGATGTTGTGAAGACAAATATAAGATAGGGCAACTCTTTGATTATTTGGGATGAGAAAGAGTATGTAGTCAGTGATGACAGCAAGGTTGTACATTTCAATGACTGGAAGAAATGTGTTGTCCTTAACATTAATAGGGAAGATTAGATTATAGGTGGATTTGGGAGGAAAGAGTTCATTTTTTATACAAGATGATTCTGAGATGTCGAGTTTGAAATATCCACTAGGCAATTTATGAAATAACACTATGGAGAGAGATAGTTCTGGATAAGCAGATCTTATAATCATCTGTATAGAGATGATAATTGAATCCCTGGGAACTAATGAGTTTACTGGGAAAGTGCTGAAAGAAAAGATAAGGAAGACTAAGATAGATCCTTGAGGCATGCTCATAGATAAGAACCATGCCATGGTGATAATCAAATAATGGACACTTTGGAGAAGTCAGACAGCTATGAGATGAACCAGGAATGAATGCCATTACATAAACCCAGAAAAGAAAAAGTATTTGGGAGGAGAAGGTGCTTAGTAATATCAAATTTTATAAAAAGGTCAAGAAAGATGAAACCCGAGAGGAGGCCATTAAATTTACAATTAAGAGAGTGATGCTAAATTTAGAAAAAGCAGTTTCTGCTGGGAAAATTGGAAGTTAGTATGGAAGAAACTTAGATTAGAACAACACCTCACACCCTATACCAAGATAAGATCCAAAAAGTTACAGGATTTAGACATAATGAACAATACTATAAGCAAATTAGAAGATCAAGGACTAGTCTACCTGTCAGATCTATGGAAAGGGAAGCAGTTTATAACTAAGGAAGAGGTGAAGAACATCACTAAAAACAAACTAGATGATTTCAATTACATTAAAGTAAAAAGCTTTTGCACAGATTAAAACCAATATAACCAAGATCAAAAGAAATGTAGTAAACTGGGAAACAATCTTTACAACTAATGTTTCTGACAAAGGACTCATTTCTAAAATATATAGAGAACTGAATCATATTTTTTTTTTAAAAAGCCATTCCCCGGAGGTGGCTAGGTGGCGTAGTGGGGCGGCTAGGTGACGTAGTGGATGAAGCACTGGCCTTGGAGTCAGGAGTACCTGGGTTCAAATCCGGTCTCAGACACTTAATAATTACCTAGCTGTGTGGCCTTGGGCAAGCCACTTAACCCCTTTTGCCTTGCAAAAAAAAAGCCATTCCCCAGTTGACAAATGGTCAAAGGATATGCAAAGGCAATTTACAGATAAGGAGATCAAAACAATACATAGTCATATGAAAAATTGCTCTAAATCATTACTTATTAGAGAAATGTGAATTAAAGCTTCTTGGAGGTACCACCTCAGAGTGTCAGACTGGCCAATATAACCAAAAAGGATAATGATAATTGTTGGAAGGGTTGTGGGAAATCTGGGACACTATTACATTGTTGGTGGAACTGTGAACTCATCCAACCTTTCTGGAGAGAAATTCGGAACTACGCCCAAAAGGCAATAAAAATTTGATCCAGCAATACCACTATTGGGTCTATACCCTGAAGAGATGATGAAAAAGGGTAAAAAGATCACTTGTACAAAAATATTCATAGCAACCCTGTTTGTGGTGGCAAAGAATTGGAAATCAAGTAAATGTCCTTCAGTTGGGGAATGGCTTAGAAAACTGGTTTATGTATGTCATGGAATACTATTGTTCTATTAGAAATGAGGAGGGATGGGAATTCAAGGAAGCCTGGAGGGATTTGCATGAACTGAGGTTGAGTGAGATGAGCAGAACCAGAGAAACACGGTACACCCTAACAGCAACACAGGGGCAATTATCAACCCTGATGGATTTGCTCATTCCATCAAGTGCAACAATCAGGGACAATTTGGGGCTCTCTGCAATGGACAATACTGTCTGTATCCAGAGAAACAACTGTGGAGTTTGAACAAAGTCCAAGGACTATTCCCTTTAATCTTGTTATCTCTTATACTTTATGTTTCTTCCTTAAGGATATGATTTCTCTCATCACACTCAATTTGGATCAATGTACAGCATGGAAACAATGTAAAGACTGACAGATTGCTTTCTGGGGGGTGGGGGTTGGAAGTAAGATTGGAGGAAAATTGTAAAACTCAAAATAAATAAAATCTTTAACTAAAAATAAAGAAAGCAGTTTCATGTGGGTTTGGAATCCAGATTGGCAGAGGGTGTAGAAGAGGCACAATTGAAAATAGCTTTTTTCATGAGATTTTTCTGATAGAATAGAGATATTAGAAACTAGTATTAGTTGCATTTAATGAGTGAAAAGAACTAGATGCATTTGTTGGCAGTTTTTTTTAAGGTATCTTTGTTGTATTTCACTACTTAATGAGTCTCCATTAATGGTCACTGCTCCACTCATAAGCCTAACACTGAAACCAAACATCTGATACTCTCAGAATAATGGGCAGAAAGAAAGAAAGACCAGAGTTAGCAAAAGACAAGAGAATATGGCTTTACATTAGAGTAATAAAGATAGCTTGGAGAAATAAGGTAAAGATTTGCCTGATTTGAAAGGAATCTGAATGACAGGAACAGCCTGGGCAAGTACATAATTGTGGTTAGGAGCATTTTCTGGGGGTGGGGTGTCAGCAGTCAATATAATGCATCAAATTCCTCATTACTTTGCTCTAATGTGGATTAGTTGAGCTACCATTGCTCTTTTGATCATTTCACTACCAGAAGGTGAGCATTGGAAGAGGAGGAGATAACCTTTTAATCAGTCAATTAGCTACTTATCATTAACTGCAATGGAGGAAAAGGCTGAAGTTAATGAATTAAACCTGATTTTTCTCTTACTGGTGGACTTAATTAGAACATTGGAATCTCTAAGTTGGAAGGTAATTCAGAGGTCATCTATCTCAACCCATCTTCATTTGCATCGGCCAAAATAGTCATCTATTTCAAGTGGTGGAAATTCACTGTGTTATTAAGTAGTCTGTTCCATTTCTGAACAACTCTACTAAAAAAAAAATTCTACATATTATACTGAAATTTCTCTCTCTCTACTTTCTATCTATTGCTTCTATCTTTGCCCCTTGGTACCTTTGGGTACAAGCAAATTAATCTTCATTTTCTTTTATATGATAACTTTTCAACTATCTGAAAATAGCTACGATGCCTCCCCAAAGGCTTCTCAAGTTCCTACAGGCTAATCCTTCTCTAGTACAGTTTCAAAGTTGCCTTTCTCCACCCCCACCTTGATCATCCCCCTCTAGATATTGTTGTTCAATTCTAATTTTGCTTCTATCTGCTAAGGAACAGAATCTTTTGACAGGGAAAGGTAAAAATCAAAATAATCATTTGGGAGATGGTGCCAAGGGAAGTAAGGAAATAGACAACATTTAGCTGCTATTTATGAGGTTAAGTCTTGATGAAGAGTCGTATTATATCCTGCATATTAAAAGAACTTATAGGTGGAATTGATGAAAAATCCCTGTCAATGATCTTTGAAATACTGTAGAGAATAAGGGAGGTGCCTTAAGGTCAGAAAAGGTAAATACTCTCTTGAATTTCAAAAAAAAATAAAGGAAATAGACTCTGCAAGACATAGCTAAGCAAGTTTGACTTCAATCCCAGCAAAATTCTAGGATATATCATTTAATTTATGATTATTGAATATCTAGAGAAGGTGACAGTGTTACTAGACTGGTTAGCCAAAGAAATTATATGGATATAGTTGTGGCTAAATAGGGGGCCTGGCCATTGAAGGATTCTTCAACATATTTTCAATGTCTTGTCCCTTTAATTTTTTTTTAGGTTTTTTTTTTGCAAGGCAGATGGGGTTAAGTGGCTTGCCCAAGGCCACACAGCTAGGCAATTAAGTGTCTGAGACTGGATTTGAACCCAGGTACTCCTGACTCCAAGGCCGGTGCTTTATCCACTACGTCACCTAGCCACCCCACTGTCCCTTTAATTTTTACAACATAGCATTATCCATTCATATATCTTCTAATGTCTCTTCCTTATATTTACATCCCCCATCTAGTTGAATTAAGATCCCTGCCCCAAGATAGATAGTGCTTGATGTATATCTAATATGCTTTAAATGTGAAGGGCTATAAATATATAACATAACTTCTAATATTAGACTCTGAGGGACATAATTGTAGCATAATTGCAAAAGCATGCCCTCAGGTGAGAGATCTCATAAATTAATTCTACAATGCTTGCTTATATCTTGTACATTCCACAGTTTCTACTTTGAAATTCTATAGGCTGATTGGTTCAGGATTGTGGATTTTTGCCAAGTTATGCTACTCTAAAAACTTTCAACTATCTCCCTCTGCACACTATTCTCTTGAGATGTATCAAGGCCAAAAAAATGACATCATGAGCTGTAATACTGAACATCCTGTCCATGAGTCACCTAATGTAACCACTTAAGAGAAGGCCATTAGCTCCCAGAAGAAGTAGATCCCAGACCATAACGTACTCTTCTCTTCTTAGGAATCTGGGAGCAGATGGCCTCTGTGTGAAGCACATACGATCCCATTGAACATCCTCATCAGCAAATAATCATAATAATGAAGTAACTCAATTCTGAACCCTGACTAGAGTCCTACTGGATCATCATAGTGGATGGACACTATATTGCTAGCTTCATCAAAGTAATATGTTAATTTGCCTAGATTTTTACTAAAATAGTTTTAAAAGTCAAATACTATTCTTGTGAAAAAGATGTATATATGTGCAAGCTGATAGAATACTTAGGCACATCCTTAACTGTTTGGATTAATGATTTGATATCAAATTAGAGGAAAATAATATTAACAGAGCTAACATTTGTATAGTACCTGCTAGGTACAGTGTTAAGTACTTTATGATTATTAGCCCATTTTATTCTCACAGCAACTGTGGGAAGTGAGTGCTATTATTATCATCAACTGAGGAAACCGAGGTAGGCAGAGGTGAAGTGACTTTCCCAGTCTAGTAGCTCAGAAGCTGGATTTGTACTTAAGCCTTTCTAACTCCAGACCTGATGCCCTATCTTCTTGGTCACCTAGCTGACCAAGAAAAAATCTGGTAGTGTGCCCTAAGGAGATATCATTGACCCTGAGGTATTTAACATTTTAAACAGTGATTCTAATGAAGGCAGAGTTAGTATATTTTTTAAATTTGTAGGTAACACCAGACACTAGCATATTATCAAAACACAAATAATTTCTAGTTTTATATATGTTTACATATGTATGTATATACATATAGGTATAAGAGAACAGATCTATAATTTTCTTGATTAAAGGTCCTCCTAATCGAAAAAGTTCCCTTTACCAGTACAAGTTGACATGTTCTCTGTAATTTATTGCCTTTTGTACCAATAAGTTACAGTACTTGTTCAGGGCCATATATAAGGGGTAGAACTTTAACCCATGCCTTCAAAACTGGCTCTCTATCCACCATGTCATGCTTTTTTTTAGGTTTTTTGCAAGGCAAATGGGGTTAAGTGGCTTGCCCAAGGCCACACAGCTAGGTAATTATTAAGTGTCTGAGACCGGATTTGAACCCAAGTACTCCTGACTCCAGGGCCGGTGCTTTATCCATTACACCACCTAGCCTCCCCTCCTGTCATGCTTCTAATTGCTCTCTTATATCCTTCAAGTTTTGTCACAAAAATGCATTAAAAAGAACCAATATTTCTATGCATACTCTGTATGTAGTTTTTAATATAACTTGTCTTTTAAATAAGAGACCAAGCAGAACCATCTCATTTTGTTTTCATAGAAACTATTTGTGGCAAAAAAAAAAATAATGAAGGCAGAATCTATTGATCAAAATTTAATCTTAGTAAATGAAGAATTTTCCCTTTAATGATTTTGGCTTCAAATTAAATTTAAAAATATTAATAAAGTTGTAATTATACTATATCCCAGAATGTAAGATCACATCCATATTTACAATCATTTATTAAGTGCCTAGGTACTAGAAATATAAATATAAAGACAAGAGTGCTTGTTCTTGAGTAGTTTATATTCTATTGTAAAGCTAATTCTTTGAATGCTTTTATTTAAAAAAGGTGTAGAATGCAAGGTTCCTAAAAGCAGCTAGGTTCTGATATTTTTAGGCATTGACTTTGTCAGCATTGACAGAATAAAGCAGGATGAGGGTAGTTAGTGAGGGAGATCAATGGAGGCACTTGATAAGGAGAATGCATATCTCAACACATTTCCTCTCTGAAATGGCAGGATTCTGAGGGGAAGCTGAATTATCACCTTTTTTTTTGCTCTATTTCACTTTTATTCCGGCTGAATCTTTGCATTCTTCAAAATTGCATGAGACTGAAGGAATCGGTTTTTCCGCTTTATTGCAGTTGGTCTAGATAGTTCCAGGGTTTCAGGGAAACTAGGAGTGTCCGTTTCTCATTTGTAGGAGTCTCTATTCATTCAGGGATAATGTATTAGGTCCTTATTATATGGATGGGGCTATGGGTCATAGAAAGATTGTAATTGACGAGCTAATAAATGAATGAGTGGATGAATGGATGGGGAGAAGAAAAGCAGTTATTAAGAACTCAGCAGGTATACCATGATAAGTACTTAGATTACACATATTAAGCAAGGTAGTCCCTGTCCTTGAGGAGGTTACTTTCCAGTAGTGGGAACTATCACACAAAAGAGTAGCCAGAGGAGTATTTTTGGTTTGGGAGTTACTGAGATGATGAACAGAGGCAAAAAGGAGTCTACTGACGAGACTTTCTCGATAATAATAGAAATATTGTTTTGATGACTCCTCCAGAATAATAATAATAGCCAGTATTTATATGGCTCTTTAAGGTTTTCAAAGACCTTTTTTTTAAGATTTTGCAAGGCAAATGGGGTTAAGTGGCTTGCCCAAGACCACACAGCTAGGCAATTACTAAGTGTCTGAGCCTGAATTTGAACCCAGGTACTCCTGACTCCAGGCCAGTGCTTTATCCACTTGTACCACCTAGCCACCCCTTCAAAGAGCTTTTACAAATATCTTATTTTGCAGTTGAAAGAGAGGTAGAGGTTAATGACAATGAGGTGTGCAGTAAGATAAGTTATAAAGTACCATTTAGAATGTTTGCCAACCTTCATTCACAATATTTCAGAATCAAGTTGAATGTATCCAATTGTGATTGATCAGACCAATAAGAATTTGTAGTGCACCACCAAAAGTCAGGCACAATAGACCCTGTGAACATTTGGGGTAGATTCTCTAAATTTGCACATCTTATAAAGTATAGTCTGGGGCCAGATAGATATAATGGACCAGAGAAGTTTGTACTAGCAGACTCACCAGTCAGAATACCAATACACCAATCACTACCACAAGGCATTGATTCCAAAGATTATTAAATTATGTCACCTTCAGCAGGATCTAGGAGGTACAATGATCCTTAGGAAGCTAATAGTCTTGTAAGGAAAGAAAAATGCAAGCACAGCAAAAACAATTGTGGAATGTGATCATTATGGTGAGAGATGGCCATAGAATGAAAGAGGTAGATTATGTATCTAGTATAGTCACATCTACTGTACAGGTACATACCTAGTTGCAGTATGAACACAAAGAACATAAAGACAAAAAGACAATGAAAAAACAGTGCTGACTTCAAAGTCTAGATTTCTCTCTCTTTCTCTCTCTCTCTCTCTCTCTCTCTCTCTCTCTCTCTCTCTCTCTATGCCCCTTTTCATATAAGAAGAGGGTTAGTGTACTGACCACCAAGAGGATCGGGAATGGTAGCTCTTAGGAAGGTAGTACATATCTTGAGCTGCAAAATAACTACAGAATTAGAAAAAAATGTGAGGAGGGGATGCTTTAGGGCCATCAGAAAGAGGGAGCCTGTGAAAAAAAAGGACATATTAGGGACTGTTGTGTATAGGAGCACTCAAAATTATCTTCACCTGGTGTCCTTGAGCACCAGAGCCATATCTTACTAAGTGCCATAGGGAGTGGATTAGAGACTGGGAGGGATATTTAAGCACTTGTGTTTTGGTGAATAAATGGAGACTTGGAGATCTGGTAGTACTTGGGAATCTTGGAGAACTTGTCATCCTTGTCTTCCTTGTCTTCAGCCCCTCCAATGCTCACCTGGGGAAGATTGAGGGAATCCAGAAAAGAGACCCAACATAAGAACTGGGACTCAACAAGTACAGAGAACACCATGCTGATTTCAGGGAACATCAAATAAGTCAGAGAGGCCAGAATTGTAGCCCACAAGCTAGGTTGGAGCTTGATAGTTAAAGACTCAAAATACTGAACTGAGCTCTTTAAATTTTGTCAGGGCAAAATCAAATCTATTGAGTAGATTTCCAGGAAAGTTGGCTGTTTTTTTTGCCTTCCAGAGAAGTCAAAGAGAGTATTTAGACTTTAGAAAGCATTATATTATAATAGTAAAAATGTTTTAAGGTAGGTTTTGCATCTATTCATAACCAGTGTAACTTCATACCCAATATACTATCTATAAGTGCCTTATTAATAAAGAATGTATAGAAGTCATTAAAATTCAACACGATTAAAACAATACAGGAGATCCCCCAAAGGTATTATTTCCATTATAAACTGCTAATATGTGCAGTAGATAGAGAGCCAGATCAGGAATCAGGAAGACCTGAGTTCAAATTTGACCTCAGATACTAACTAGCTGTTTGAGCCTGGACAAATCATTTAACCCTGTTTGTTTCAGTTTCCTCATTCATAAATTAAGCTAAAGAAGGAAATGGCAAACCACTCTAGTGTCTCTGATAAGAAAAACCCCAAATCAGGTCACAAAGAGTTGGACAATGCTGAAATGGCTGAATCTCATGTTTTAATAAGTTAAACATCCAGGTATGGTAACTACTTTCATATATATGAATTGGTATAGGCATCTGCATATGTATATGTGTGTGTGTGTATATATATATATATATATATATATATATATATAAATATTATATGTATTAGGTTTTATGTGTGTATTATAACAAGTATCTTATCATTATATGTATATGCACATATATATATATATATATGAATATATATGTATATAGCATATCCCAAAAAGCCATAGTATAATTTCAAACTTTAATAATATAAATTACACTAAAATTTTGGGACATACTATATATCAGAATCATAAGTTATTATCAAATAATGCCCTCAGATATACTTTCTCAAAGAGGAAACAAGAGCTCCTAGCTTCCTTTGGTATGGGATACTGTAATGTATATGATACCTTCATTGACATTTGAGACCACCTACAGAAACAGAAAGAATCACCAAAGAACACAGAAGGAATATCCATGAAATCCTCTTTGTTCATTCAGACTCAATCTTCTTACTACCCTTAGAGGCAGAGGCCAGAACCCTCTAAAGTTGAACCTCAGAGAAGGACAGTCTCTAAAGGCCTGATTACCCAGATGGAACAGAGAAATCTGTTACCATTCCTCCAAATATCAACACTGCATAATTAGCAGCTGCTAAAATAATAGGAGTCAATTGAAGAAAAACATGGTCCGCCTGACATTCATTTATTAAATATCTTATGTTTCCCAACATTGCTTTCTATACTTCTGAAAAGCCTTCAGCAGAGTATTTCAGTGGGCATCTCTGGGCACTGACCAGAGGGATATTAATAGATTTTTTCCAGAAAGATTTAAAGAGTTATTATTTTGTCTGTTAAGGGAAAGGAATATCTATACAAATAGACCTATACACACAATTTATATATGGACACACATGCATGTAATCACAGATAAGTGTAACCTATCTGTGTATGTTTATACAAATGTATATGTGTGTGTATAAATGTATATGTGTATTTTATATAAATATATACATGTATAAAAAGAAATATATGTATACATATATAAAGATATATGTATATATATATGTATATATGTATATATATATATATATATAAAATACACACAAGCATATTTCAAAAGCAAGCTTTAAATGTTCGTCCACCATCTAAGATATCCACAGCCCATCTCCCCAGGAGACAGCAAAACCTCACATTTATCTAAATTATCTCAGTAATATGACAGAGTGATTGCTCACTAATGGTCAGTAACAGTTTTCTTTGTCATTTTCCTAGTCATTACCTCCCCAGAATGAACTCAAGAATAAACTGCTCTCAGTCCGTGACTGGAATATGAAATGCGCTTCTCCAGTCTGTGTGTACTTGGCTGCTGCGTTTTCGACATTTTCATTTTGTTGAAAATAATGTCCTGCCATTAGGAAGCCTGATGAACGCCAAGATATTTTACATGAAAATGGGTCCAATGCTGTGATTTGTTTTCCCTGATTGTGCCTTCTGTTTTTCACCTGCAGTATCATGTATGCTGTCTGGGGGGGGGGGTGTAAATCTGGATGAGCCCATTGGAGGGTCATGGGGTCTGGAGAGAAACTAGCTTGGCATGTCCCATGTTTCCTGGTGCTGGCTCTCTTTAGTAGGTTGTCTGAAGGCTGGGCTTTTCAATGTAGTTATCTCCATCTGTTTGCCTTTGAGACTAATAATTAACTGTATAATAAAAATCCAAAGTATAGATCCTTCCAAATCCCTATGGGTTTGAGACAAATCTCTAGGGAGGTTTTGCCATATCACACTCCCCCTGGCACTGACCCTGCTTTTGTATTTTACTAGCCACTGAAAGTGGGTCTATGACAAAAGTGGCAGGGGACAGATAAATCCCAGGAGTCATTTTCCTACCAAAGCATCTTGCCATCAAATAGAGGAGTAATACATTTAAAAAATGGAAATGTGGGCCATGCCTGCCCATGTGAAATAAGCCAGTTGTAGCTGCATAGAATAGCTCTATGTGGACTGCCTTGGCATATACATTGAATTCATCTACATATACAGCAGCCCAAACAGTATAAGACAATGCAGGTCAGTCATTAAAATGACCAGCAGCAAGCCACATGTGAGGATCAGACTTCTGTCCATTTGTTAGGCTTTATTCAAGCACAGTCTTCTTAGAAACTGAAAACCACTTGAAAAGATTTTTGCAGAACCTCATTGCCAATGTACTAATATTAGACAATGGAACAAACCAAAATATCATTCTCTCAGGAATGTCACAAGATGACATTCATCATACTTCTGAGTCTTTTTTCTTTTCAGTTTCTTTCTTGACCCACCTATTCATGTTATTATATAGCCTTTGCATCAGTGTGGTGGTTTTGTTTTGTTTTTGTTCTTAGAGAGAAAGGAGAATCTCAACTGTCTTATACTAGAATCAGGTGCAATCAAACATTACTCTCTTTATAGCAAATCTAGCCATGTGTCATCTCACATTTCTCAAAGGTTATGTGACCTCATTAGTTTAAATACTCCATGGCACATACAGATGACAATTTTTCCACATCTCATATGACTTTTGTCTGTTTCTTCTCCAATGAACTATCTGCTGAACTGGAAAGAGGTGGTCTCAGTTTTTAAAATTTTTAAAAATTTATTTACACATTACTAAAGTATTCTTGTTTAAGAGTAAACATAATACCCCCTCCCCCACAAAAATATAAAACCTCATGAGAAATAAAGTAAAAGAAAGAGAAAAATGTGTTTCAGTCCATGTTCTGATACCATCAGCTCTGTCTTGGGTGGTTCACATTCCTTATCATTCATTAGTCCATCATAGAAGTTACTTCCATATTTTTTTCACAATTGCTGTTGCAACCTCCATTCATTCTTCCCCACTACCATCTATTATATTTTCTCTCCCCCTTCACTCTGTCCTTCTTCAAAAATGTGCTGTGGGTTAGCTGAGTGGCACAACAGACAGAGCATTGACCCTGGAGCCAAGAGGCCCCAACCCTACATCCAACCTCAGAGACCTAGCAACCACCCAGCCCCATGGTCCTGGACAGGCCACCCAATCCCACCACCTTGCAAAAAGTGAAAAAGAAAATGTGTTTTATCTGACTATAATCTCCTATGATCTACCTTCTCCTCTATCACCCACATCCCTCTCCCCTACCCCTGTCGCCCTTCTCTCCTTTTTCTTCTAGATGTCTACACCCTATTGAGTGTGTAAGCTGTTTCCTCTCTGAGACATTTCCAATGAGAATGCTGGTTCCCTCATTCTCCCTCACCTTCCCCCCCTTCTATACCATTACAAAAGCTACATGAAATACCTTTTATATGAGATATCTTAACCCATTATACCTCTCCTTTCTCTTACTTCAGTACATTTCCCTTTCACCCATTGACTCTATTTTTACAATATATTAAATTTTCAAATTCAGTTCTGTCCTGTGCCTCATCTATAAAAGTTCCTTCTATCTGCTTTATTAAATGAGAAGTATTAAATGAAGATTTGTCATCTTTCCATGCAGAAATACATGCAGTTCATCATCATTAAGTCCCTCATAATTTTCCCTTCACATCCTCCCTCTCTGTGCTTCACCTGAGTCCTGTACTTGAAGATCAAATGTTCTGTTCAGTTCTGGTCATTTAACCAGGAACATTTGAAATTCCCCTGTTTCAGTGAAAGTCCATCTTTTCCCTTGGAAGAGGATGCTCAGTTTTGCTGGGTAGTTGATTCTCAATTGCATTCCAAGTTCTTTTGCTTTCTGGAATATTATATTCCAAGCCCTATGAACCCTTAATGTGGATGCTGCTAGATATTGTGTAATTCTGACCACAGCTCCACGATATTTGAATTGTGTCCTTCTGGTTGCTTGTAATATTTTCTCTTTGACTTGGAAGTTCTGGAACTTGGCTATAATATTCCTGGGGGTTGTGTTTTGGATTTCTTTCAGTAGGAGATTGGTGGAGTCTCTCAATTTCTATTTTACCCTCAATTTCTAGGATATCAGGGCATTTTTCTGTAAAAAGTAATTTTAAATTATCTTTCCTGGATATGTTTTCCAGATCAGTTGGTTTTTTCAATGAGATATTTCACATTTTTCTTCTACTTTTTCATTCTTTTGGTGTTGAATTATTGTGTCTTGATTTCTTGCAAAGTCATCAGCTTCCTTTAGCTCCATTATACATCTGAAGGATTTGTTTTCCTCAGAGAGCTTTCTTATCCCCTTTTCCATCTGGCCAGTTCTACTTTTTAAAACATTCTTCTCCTCAATAACTTTTGGAACTGTTTTATCCATTTGACCTGAACTGGTTTTTATCATGGTATTTTCTTCAGCATTTTTTTGGATCTCCTTGACTAAGTGGCTGACTTTGCTTTCATGTTTTTCCTGCATCTCTCTCATTTATTTTCCCAATCCCTTACTTGGTTTTTCAAAATTTTTTTCTGAGTTCTATCATAGTCTGAGCCCAGCTTCTATATTTCTTGGACCCTTTAGATGCAGAACTTTGGACTTTCTGATCTTCAGAATCTGTGTTTTGGTCCTCCATGAGACCAAAGTAATTGTCTATGGTCAGGTTCCTTTTTTCCTATTTACTCATTTCTCCAGCTGGTGCCTGGTTTTGGGGTGCTTTCTGAGATTTTGAGCCTTCCTGGTACACCCCCCACAAAGACCTCAGTATGTGAGGCTATGACTGTTCTCATGGTCTGTGGAATGGCCACAAGCTCTCCCTTCTGGGGCCCCAGACTGCAACGAGGGTGTGAATGTGGCCAAAGCCCCAGAGTCCTGTCCCAGGGACAGAGGACAGACCTTGGCAGTTTCCTTATACTCCCTTAGCTTCGGTGGGCTGAGCAATTAGGGAGCAGCTGCTAGGTGCCTCCTGTTGGTTAGCTACATGGGCCTGCTTCCATTTCCTGGGATTTGTGCTGAGCTGGAGGCCATGATGGCCTGGGTTTTGTGCTTGCTCTGGTAGAGGTCTCCCTGCTGATCTTCCAAGTTGTCATTGGTGCTCCCTGGGGTAGCAGGTCAGGAAACTGCTTCTGCTGCCTGGTAACCTGGGGCTATTCCTGGAAGGCTGAATCTCCTTCCCTCTAGTGGAACCCTGTGGAACAGAGCCTTCCCACTATTTTCCAGGTCACATTGGGCTGGAGAATTGCCTCACTGGATCTTTCTGTGGGTTCTGTCTCTTGAAAATTTAGTTAGAGTCATAATTTTAAGGTTTGTGACATATTTTGGAGAGAGCACATAAGAGAGGCTGTACTCCTGCCACCATCTTGGCTCCCGTCTCCTCAGTTTTTAATCTCTTGGAGGTATCAGTGCTGTATTTTGACTATCCATCTGTTCTTCTTACCATGCAACTGACTACTTACTACAAAGGTAATTTGCAACAAAATTTTCTATTTTAGTCTTGGTCATGTTTAGAATGAATAAAAATTCTAATTGAAGAATGGATCTCTTTTAAAACAGCTAAAACATAGACCAACAGGCACTATACTGATATAAACAGCCATATGTACTTTTCTGGTCATGTTTATTTGATAATAAAAAATCAGTATTGGAAGATTAATATTCTTCTACCTACCATGCTCTATTTGCCTAGTAAAATGTTTTCTCCTAAAGTGCAGTTCTAGTTTGACCCTACCCCACTCCAATTAATATATTCAAGTTGTCCTCTATTACTTTCAAAATCAAATATGAAAATTCTCTGCTTGACATTTAAAGCCCTTCAAAACCTCATTATTCCCTACCTTTCCATTCTTCTTATACTTTACTCCCTTCTGGGCACTAAAGTAAGTTGCATTGACCTTTCTGCTGCTCCTCCCACAAAACAATCCATCTCCTAATTCCATAGCTATTTTAGTGTTTGTTTCAATGCCTAGAGGTCTCTCCTTCATCTCCTTGAAAGTTGGCTTCTGTCCAGGCAGCTCAAAACCTACCTTCTCCAGGAGTTCTTCCCAGGTCCTCCCCAATGTTGGCATATTCCTTTTTACATTACCTTACATTTGCTGTGTGTCTGTGTGTGTGTGTGTATCCACATTATCTCTCCCACTAGAATGTAACTTACTCTAAGACAGAGACTATGGTCATTCTGCTTGTCTGTTTTTTCCACTATTTTTTTAAATCTTAGAACTTAAATGCTGTTCACTGACTAAAATGTGTTCTTTGAATTATCTTCAGTTTTTATTCTCATGAAATCATGATGCTCTATGATCCATAGTCATAGAGTATTACTGGTATTAAAAAAGATGGCATTGACTAGGTAGTCCATTGAATTAGCATCTGACATAGGAAGTTCACTCAACATTCTCATAATTTTCCTTTTCCTCCTTCTAGCACAGCTAAAAAGACAAAAATTGACAAGTCTCAGTATCAGATAAAGCATGGGTGACCCCATTCCATGCTTCATAAACATATTAATCAATGGAGTCACCACCTCCTATCACTTTAGAACATCCTGCCATGTGATGGCAGGGTGGATGCCATCTAGTTTCTCCTGATTCAATAATCTAAAAAGGAATTCAATCACCTTTTTTTAGAAAAGATACTTTGATAAAAGTTTTCCTTCATTTTTTTCATTTGTGGCACAAGACAAGTCATTTAACTTCTCTAAGCTTCATTCTCATCTGTATATTGAGAAGGTTGGGTTTCATCATCTCCACAGGCCCTTCCAGTTTTAATATTGTATGATTGATTTCTCTTTTGAGTACTCTTTTTTTGAAGGTGTAAAATAAAATAGAGATTTAGTAAAAGAAATTGCAACATATAATAAAATGATTAAAAAATTATTAAAAATGTTAAGAAGTATTTAAGGAAAATACCATGTGGATTGCTAAGTAATCTTGGCAGATCACCTGGCAGGTTCATATGAAATCTGAAGTCTGGAAAAGAAGAGTGAGAGAGAGAGAGAGAGAGAGAGAGAGAGAGAGAGAGAGAAAGAGAGAGAGAGAGAGAGAGGAGAGAAGAAGACAGGGAGAGAGGGGGAGAGAGAGAGAGACAGGGAAAGAGAGAGAGGGAGGGAGAGAGGGAGAGGGAGAGGGAGAGAAAGGGCAGGTAGCCATGAGGCTTGTGTTAACCAGGCCACATGATGAAGCTCATGAAGCTCCACATGGTTCAAGAAAGAGCCAGAAGGAAGGTCCATCTTTCTGGATGGGAGGCCAGAAGAAGCAAAGAAGATCGAAGTATTCTTTCTGCTAAATACCCATCCACTGTAGGCTGGACAGGGCCGGGGGCTTGGGAGTGGCCTTTTTCACCTTGGAACAGGTAACTTCCAGTGGCAATCTACCTGTCTCAAGGTACTTGATGTCCAATTTTAACACATTATTTCCTGCCTGCCAGTGTCCAGGCCAAGGGCACATGAAGGGGGAAACGGGGGGTAAGATACAACAATAGGGTCAAGAGGAGACAGGATACAATCAACAGTGTCCAAGGGAGGCAGAATCTTAAAGTAGGAACTTGCACCCATTTGACAGATTTTGTTTCTGCTACTTCAGAATTCTCTACATCATTTCCCCCCTCAAAATTATTCAGGACCCAGATTCTTCTGGTCATTTCAAAGTCCATTTGGAGATGAATGCACTGCAATGAGAACTTCATTGAGGCAGGTTCCAGAGAATGATTGGCTGGTACAGTTGTATGGCATCCAGCAGAGGCTGGTCTTAGAGATATACAGTTAGAGAAAAGAAACTCAAGGGAAAAAATGAGCAAGCAAAAATCAGAGATATTTTTAACAGAGAAGGCTATTTAACAGAAACCCAATAACTAAGAAAAATCTAGGTCTATAAAGAACAAGACTTATACTATATGATCCTAAGCTAGTATCAAAATATCTTTTATAAGAACATGGTTTCCAATATAACACAGATTCATTAATAGATGCCACATTACGTTGTAACCAAAAGCTCAAAATAGTATAAACAAATGTGCTGAATATGCATTTTAAAACTGCAAGTGTCCCAAAGGTAATTTGCAATAAAATTTTCTATTATAGTTTTGGTCATGTTTAGAATGAATAAAAATTCTAATTGAAGAATGGATATCTTTTAAAAGATAGACCAATAGGCATTATCCTGATATAAACAGCCATATTGATATTTCTTTTCTTTAAAGGAACTTGTTGTGGTAAAAATTCACATCCTTTGTTAAAAGGCCAAGACAAAATACTTGCCTATTATTTAGAATTTAGAAGGTAGAGTTCCAATGGTTCACTCTCATGCTTAATTATGATATACCTGGAATGATCTTGGCAATTTCCTATTACAGAATAGAGAGGGACATAAGGACATGTTCCCTTATGGATTAGATGTCCTTTACAGGCAGAAGTCATATAGACAATTATTTTCAATGAGCCAGACTCCAGGTCTGCCAGGTGAAGGATTCCTTTAAGAGAATTCTACCTCAGTTGAAGTTAGGGTTCAAAGGCCACTCATTCCATCTGCAGTATTTAACATCAAGCCCCATAGGGCTAATGGCTTCATTGGTATATTGTCATCTTTCTATTTTAACATACATGATGTCAGGTGGATCAATTATCAGTACATTGTAATACAGCAATTACTTATAATTGGAGCTTCAAGTGACTTGAGCACTAAGAAGAATGAAGAGTGTGGCAGGCTGTGGTTTAGTATATGAAATCCGGGGGGGGGGGGGGGATTTATAATTCAATTGTTGCTCATGTACCTAAGACCAATGCTATAAATTAAATGTAATAAACAGATATAAAAACACAACAATCCCAATACACATCCAGAGCAGAATAGATATATAGATAGATATAGTGGTCATATATTTTATAAAAGCTACTTTTTGCAATAAACCCATTTAGTTATTAACTGTTTAAAATAATTAAACATCTCCTTTTGGCTAGGAGGTTGCCCATCATCTCCAAACTTCTCATATAACAATTAGCTAGAGATTGCCACAGAGAAATCTCAAATTATAATCATTATTTTATCTTTCTTCTTTTGAATACTCTTTTGATGCATCATTTGATTGAGGTGAAAGAAATTGGTCAGTTTGGGAATAAGTTAAAGTCCTATGATAATTTCAGCCATTTAGAGCATAGTCTTGTGACACTTCAAATATCCAGCATATAGGTTTGAACTATAGAGGACTCTAAGAATGCTGCTGTTCTTATGTGGAATCCACATTACTCTGTGATTTGAGATCCTCTGACATAGTGATTAGGGTCCTGGGCTGAGAGTTAGAAAGGTCTGGATTTGAATCCCATTTTAGATATTTACTAGCTATGTAAGTTTGGGGCAGGTAATTTAACTGCTTCTTGCCTTAATTTCCTCATCTGAAAAATGATGAATATTAAAATCCCTTCCAGTTCTAAATCTACAATCCTATGGTTGGTCATAGAGTAAGGTCTTTCAGTTAGTACTAAAAAAGACCAAAAGTTCATAGAGAATTAGGCCTTGATACAGGCATTTCAGATTGCATGGCAGCCCTTTCTGATATGTTTTCTCCTTCAAGCCTGCCTTTGATCTTTATTTTAGTGGAAATTCACCTTTTATTGGAAAGATCTATGTCTAGGCAAAACCATACTCCATCTCACCCTAGGGACAGGTAAGGACCTCCAAATTCTAAAGGAATTGCCAAAATTCACAAACTCTGCTCTGTGAAGGACTCTGGTGACTACTTTAGGGCCAAGAGATACATAGAATTATACATAAAATTAACTTTAAGACAGTAGATTAGAGAATAGTCAACATTATAAGAGAAAGATAAATTTTTTGTTCTATAGACTTCCCTAATATAATGCCATTATTTATCATAGTTCCAGGCAGTAATCAAACACATGGAAGTATACAACATGAAAGCTGGAAGGACATATACAGATGATCATATTCCAACCTCTTTCTGTACAGATGAAGAATCTAAAACTTAGAAAGATTAAATAAATTCTCCCATCACATAAAAATAATATTGAATCATCAGAAAACATTTAGGAAGGGAAAACATGCATTTTCAAACTTTCATTAACAGTTAATTTTAAAAAAAAGTTTTGGTGATAGAGGTATATATTTCTGTTACCTGAAAAAATGATTTATATAGAACTCTTTCATTCTCCACTGATTCTGGATATGTGGGGGTGTTATTATACAATAATAAACTAATAGGTAATCTTTTCTTTTCACTCCCACTTGATCAATCTGTGCCCCAAGGAGATATATTGAAAAGTAAGCATAGTCCTGTGTATCAAAATATTTCATGAAATAAAAGGGAGTAATTAGACAAATGTATTTTGGTAAAGTATCCTCATTGCTTAGCACAACGTCCATAATTTGATAAGTAATAAATGTTTATTGAATGAGTAATTGATACAGTGAATATTTTAGAATGGAAAAGATCTTTAAGGAACCTGGTTTAGATTCATGAATTTTTATTTTATGCCTTTTCACATACCATGTTCCAGTCAAACTTGTTGATGCATCTATCATAAGACTATGAATTTAGAACAAGAAGAGATTTTGGAGGTCATCTAATCAAACTCCCTTACTTTATAGATGAGAGAGTCTCAGCTTCGAGAATGGAGCCGAGATGGCAGCAACTAAATTAGCATGTTCCTGGAACTTTTCCATATACAATTTTAAATTAAACCTCTACATATATCTTAAAGCTATATTTTACACAAAAAAGCAAGTTCTCAACTCAAGCTATTGTGGTGAATCTTCAGTGAAGGTTTGTCTCTTGGGGGGGTGAAGGCAAAGTATAACCCAGAGTTGGTGGGAGAACAGGAAGTCACAGCCCAGCCCAGGTCCTGGATTAGCTAGATAGCAGGCCAGCAGAGAGAAAATCCCACCCCCAGACTAAATCTGAGCCCTGGAAACTCTGGAGCAACAGCCAGGACTAGGTTGGAAACAACCACTACATAGGTAAAGCCTGGGCATAAAAGAGGAAACAAACCTCTGTATAGGCAATGCCCAGGTTGCATAGATAACAATCTGGCAAGTGATAACCCAGGTACCAGATCCTGGTGCTATAAAAAAACCTTGGGACTATACTCCTTGTACCTCAGGAGCAGAATTAAACTATCAAAAAGAATACTAACCATGGAAGCTATTATTCATATAGAGATAATAAAAATGTCATCTCAGATGAAAGCAGTTACAAATTAATCTACATGAGAAGTCTCAAAGAAGTTTATGAATTGGTCTCAACTTGGAAGAGCTTGAAAAGGATCTTAAAAACCAAAGAAGAGAGGAAGAAGAAAATTGAAAAAATGAAATGAGAGCCATGCAGGAGAATGATGAAAAATTGATTGAAAAAATCAATTGCTTTAAAAATAATCAACTGGAAAAAAGAATGAATTTCAACAAAAAATAAAATCAACTGACTGAAAAAAGAATGAAACCCATCAAAAAGTAAAATTAACAACTCCAAAAACAACTCCATTTTAAAGTAAAATTAACCAATTGGAAAAAGAAATACAAAGCCTAACTTAAGAAAATAAAACCCTAAAGATTAGAATTGGACAAATGGAAACAAAAGTTTCTATGAGACATGAAGATTCAAGTAAAATCAAAACACTGAAACAATAGAAGAAAATGTAAAATAACTTTTGGGAAAAACAAACAGCTGGGAAGAATAGATCCAGAAGAGATAATTTAGGAATTATCGATCTACCTGAAAACCTAGATCAAAAAAAGAACCTGGAAAATATCTTTTAGGAAATTATTGTGGATAGCTGCCCTAATAGCCTAGATGAAGAAGAGAAAAATGAAACTTGAAAGTATCCATAGAACCCCTAAAGAAAGAGATATAGAATAAAAACTCTAAGGAATACCATAGCCAAATTCCAGAATTCTCAAATAAAGAAGATACTGCAAGTGGTCAAAAAGAAGCCATTTAAATACAATAAAAGCATAATCAGCATTACACAGGACTTATTAACTTCAACATAAATCCATTGGAGGACCTAGAATATGATATTCCAGAGGACAAAGGATCTTGGATTACAAACAAAAATTAACTATCCTGAAAAATTCAACATATACTGGCAAGTTAAAAGATGAATTTTCTTTGAAATAGAGGACTTCCAAAATTTTCTAATAAAAAGACCAGCATTGAATTAAAAAAAATTCAATCTTCAAATACAAGACTCAAGAGCTGTATAAAAAGGTAAATGGAAAGAGGAAAAAAACCATCTAGTCAAGCACATTAAACTGCATAAACAATAAAGACATGAAAAGGATAAAACTTGGAGAAGAATAGGTATTAGAAGCTAAACAGTTCCATAGGCACAATGACCTGTTATAGGAGGATATGAACACTGAGTAAATCCTACTCTTAACAAATTTGGCCCAAAGAGGGAATAATAGACATTCTCAATTGGGTTTAAAAATCTATCCCAACCTACAGGAGGGGAAAGAGAAAGAAAAGGGAATAAAGTGACTGATAAAAGGAAAGTGAAAATAAAAGTAAACTGAAAATTTAAATTTAAAAGAAATTTAAAGGGGAAAGGGAGCAAAACATTGGTGAGGAGGGATAAGAGAAAAGGAGAGAAAAGAACAAATGGGGGAACATAGCATGGAGGAAAATATAGAATTAGTGATCTTAACTATAAATGTAAATAATGAACTCTCTAATAAAAATGAAGAAGATAGTAGAATGAATTATAAACCAGAATCCTATAATATGTCATTTATAAGAAACACATTTGAAGTGGAGAGATAAACATAGGTTAAAGGTAAAAGACTAGAGCAAAATATATTGTGCTTCAGTGGAAGTAAAAAAAAAATCAGGGGTAGCAGGTTTGATCTCAGACAAAGAAAAAGCAAAATTAGATCTCATTAAAAGGGATAAGGAATGACACCAATATGGTGTTTATACCTAAATCAGGAATTACATCTTCTTAAAAGACACCATAGGCAATGAAGTTATATAATTGTTAAACACATATGCACCAAATGTTATAGCATTCAAATTCTTAGAGGAGAAGCTAAACAAATAACAGGGAGACATAGAGAGAAAAACTATAATTGTGGAGGATCTCAACTTCTTTTTCTTAGAATTAGATAAAACTAACCACAAAATAAACAAAAAGGAAGTTAAGGAGGTGAATAGAATTTTAGAAAATTTACATAGCATAGACCTCTGGAGAAAACTGAATGAGGATAGAAGAGAATATACCTTTTTCTCTTCAATACTTGGCACCTATACCAAAACTGACCATGTACTAGGGCATAAAAACTTACAATAAAATGCAGAAAGGCAGAAATATTAAATGCCTGCTTTTCAGATCATGATGCAATAAAAATTACTTGTAATAAAGGGACATGGAAAGAGAAACCAAAAAATAATTAGAAACTAAATAATGTAATTTTAAAGACTGAATGGATCAAACAACAATCAAAGAATTAAGCATAAATCTCTTCCAAGAAAATGACAACGACACATCATACCAAAATTTATGGGATGCAATCAAAGCAGTTTTTAGGGGAACTTTTATTTGCATAAAATAGAGAAACAGAAGTTCAATGAACCGGGCAACTAAAAAGCTAGAAATAATGACAATTTAAAATTTTCCCAATTAAATATCAAATTTGAGATTCCAAAAATCAAAGGAGAGATTAATACAATTGAAAGCAAAAAGTACCATTGATCTAATAATTAAAATTAAGAGTTTTATGAAAAAAACCCCACAATAAAATCGGTAAACCTTTGATTTATCTGATTTTTTTTTAGTTTTTTTGCAAGGTGAATGGGGTTAAGTGGCTTGCCCAAGGCCACACAGCTAGGTAATTATTAAGTGTCTGAGACCGGATTTGAACCCAGGTACTCCTGAGTCCAAGGCTGGTGCTTTATCCACTATGCCACCTAACCGCCCCAATCTGATTTTTTAAAAAAATAAAAAAGACCAAATTACTGGTATCAAAAACAAAAAGGGTGAATTCACCACAAATAAGAAGGAAATAGAAAAGATAATTTGGAGCTATTTTGACAATAACTCTATTCTAATAAATTAGTCAATCTGAGTGAAATGGATAAATATTTACGAAACTATGAACTATGCATATTAACAGAAGAGGAAATAAAATATTTAAAGAACCCCATTTCAGAAGAACAAATTGAAGAATCAATCAATAAATTCTCCAAGAACAAGTCTCCAGATCCAGATGGATTTACAAGTGATTCTGCCAAACATTTCATTTCTATGTAAACTATTTTTTAAAAAGGAGTTTAGGGGCAGCTAGGCGATGTAGTGGATAGATTACTGGCCCTGGAGTCAGGAGTACCTGAGTTCAAATCCGGTCTCAGACACTTAATAATTGCCTAGCTGTATGACCTTGGGCAAATCACTCAACCCCATTGTCTTAAATAAATAAAGACTAAATTAAAAAAGGAGTTTTGCCAATTTCCTTTTATGATACCAATATGGTGTTTATACTAAACCAGGAAGAGCCAAAACAAAGAAAATTATAGATCAATCTCCCAAATGATCACTGTTGCAAAAATCTTAAATAAAATTTTAGTAAAGAGATTATAAGTTATTACTAAGATAATACACCATGATTAGGTAGGATTTATCCTAGGCAGGCAGAAATGGTTCAATATTAGGAAAACAATCAACATAATGGAGCATATTGGTGACAAAACATTCAGAAATGAAATGATTATCTCAATAGATGCAGAAAATACCATTGAGAAAATACAACATTCATTCCTATTAAAGGAATAAATAAAGGTTTCCTTAAAAATAATAAGCACTATCTACCTAAAACCATCCACAAATTACATGTAATGGGAATAAACTCAGTGCATTTCCAATAAGATCAGGGGTGAAACAAGGATGCTCATTATCATTATTACTATTCAATATAGTACTAGACATGTTAGCTTTAGCAATAAGAGAAGAAAAAGTAAGAGAAGGAAATAGAATTGGTAATGAGGAAGCAAAACTTTCACTTTTTGCAGATAATAAAATGGTATATTTAAAGAATCCTAGAAAATCAACTAAAATTACTTGAAATAATGAACAACCTCAGCAGAATAGCAGGATATAAAGTAAACTCCCATAAATCATCAGCATTTCTAGATATGAACAACTAAGCCCAAGGGTAAAAGATAAATTCCATTTAAAGTAAATGTAGACACCATGAAATACTTGGGAATCTACCTCACAAGACAAACCCAAAAACTATATGAATAGAATTTCAAAAATGCTTTCACACAAATAAAGTTGGATATAAAAAATTGGAAAATCATCAATTGCTCATGGTTAGACCAAGCTAATATAATAAAAATGACAATTCTTTCAAAATAAAAAAAAAACTTATTCAGTGCTATACCCATCAAACTACTTAAAAATCTATTTTACAGAGTTGGGAGAAAATGAAAAAAATTATTTGGAGCAACAAAAAGTAAAGAATATCAAGGGAATTGAAGGGGAAAAAATGCAAAGGAAAGTGACCTAGCTGTACCAGATCTAAAATTATACTATAAAGCAATAGCCATCAAAACTGGTACTGGCTAAGAAACACCATAATGGATCAGTGCATTAGATTAGGTAAAAAAGAAAAAGTAGTAAATGATGTAGTAATATATTTTTTGACAAACCCAGACATTAGCTTCTGGGATAAGAACATTATTTGACAAAAACTGCTGACAAAATTAGAAAATAGTATAGCAAAAACTAAGCATAGATCTGCATCTCATGTTCATCAGATCTCATAGATCTGCATCTTATACCAAAATAAGACCAAAACTGGTTCAAGATTTACACATAAAAGTATAAATACCATATTTATTACATAAATTACAAATATCATTTATTATATAAAAAGTAATACCATAGACAAATTAACAGATCAAGAAATACTCTGTTGGATCTAAAGAGAGAAGAGAAATAATTTTTTTAAATTTAAATGTTTAATTATTTGTTTTTCCAACCACTTGCAATGGAAGTTTATACTAATCGTGTTTTGGTAAGGTTTTGAGTGTTATATTTTTTGCCCCATTTCCTCTGAAAGAAGGCAATCTAATAGAGCCTCTACATGTATAACCATATTAACATAGATCCATAATGATCATGTTGTAAAAGACAAATCAAATCCAAATACAAGGGAAAAACATAGAGAAAAAATGACATAATGCATAAGACAGCTTCAAAAAATTGAAGATAGTAAGCTTTGGTCTTTATTTAAATGCCACTGTTCCTTCTTTGGATATTAATGATATTTTCCATCCCAAGACTTTTAGAATTGTCTTTATTATTGTACAGCTGAAATGAACAAGTTCTTCGTAGTTGATCATCAGCAGGGAGAAATTTATGACCAAAGAATTATAAATTGCAAAATGGATGACTTTGACTATATTAAATTAAAAAGGTTTTGCACTAATGAAAACCAATGCAGCCAATATTAGAAGGAAAACAGAAAGCTGGGGAATAGTATTTAAAGCTAGTTTTTCTGATAAAGGTCTCATTTCTAAAATATGTAGAGAATTAAATCAAATTTATAAGATCTCAAGTCATTCCCCAACTGATAAATGGTTAAAGGATATGAATAGAAAGTTTTCAAATGAAGAAATGAAAGCTATACAAAATCATGAAAAAATACTCCAAATCATTTTTGATTAGAGAAATGCAAATTAAACAATTATCAGGTACTACCTCACACCTATCAGATTGATTAAGATGACAAAAAGGGAAAAAATGATAAATGTTGGAGATGATGTGGGAAAATTGAGACATTAATTTGTGGAGTTGTGAAGTGATCTAGTCATTCTGGAGAGCAATCTGGAATTATGCCCAAAGAGCAATAAAACTGATACTACCCTTTGACTCAGCAATAGCAATATTAGCTCTATCTACAAAAGAAATGATAAACAATGGGAAATGTCCCACATGTTAAAAAAATTTATAGCAGTTCTTCTTGTAATGGCAAAGAAATGGAAAATGAGATGTCCATCAGTTAGGGAATGATGGAACAAATTATGGTATATAAATGTCATGGAGTACTATTGTTCTATAAAAAATATAAGTGGTCAAATTTTACAGAAGTATGGAAAGAATTGTATGAACTGGTGCTGAGCAAAGGAAGCAGAATCCCAAGGTACAACCAATATGTAAATTAGAGAGCCAGGATTCCAAATTGAGAGTCTATTTGCAAATGTAGTTTTTTCCTATTGTACTTCAATACTTATAAAATTAAAACAAAAGATTTATTTAATGCTGAGCAAGTGAGAACATACGTTGGTAGAAAGACTCCCCTTTGTGGTGGTTTTGCAGACCAATGAAAGAATAGATCTGATTTTTACAACCAACTCTGCTAATGGCTAGGAATGCAAACCAAACAAAATCAGCTGCACTTTTAGATAAACAAATACTTAAAAAATAATTTGGGGCAATTATTCTTTCCAGTACTGGTATTTAAAATGAACAACTTGCCTTTGTGATGAAAATCTCAAAGATCATGCATGAATCCTTGCAAAGAGTCAGATTCCATCATTAGCTGAGATGAATAAAATCAGGGTGATCAATTCTTAATGATATCTATTAGTGTTTTTGGAGCATCTCCAGATGTTGATTCCAGGACAGACTTGATTCAGAAGTGGAGGGGTTTTGATTCTTTTGTCAGAGTTGTCCATTTTCTCTCAACTGATGAAGAAGAGCTTGGGTTACTCATGCAAGCACATTGGGGTCAGTGGGGCCTGTCCCTGCCTGGGGCTCGATGACGCATTTATGCACAGCTCGATGGTTTCTCCCCAAAACCATTTATAGTACTAAGTGGAATTTCAATGAGGTGGAACCCACTTCTCCTTCAGCAGCTGTTTTACCAAGTTGTTTTTCTCCTGCAGATCTGAATCAAATTGGCTAAAGGGATGAGTGACTGCCTACCATGTACAGTAGTTTCCTCGAAGAGAGAAATATTCAACATCATTAGAATTTAAGAGAGGGAACATTTTGATTTTTCAGATGATCACTGGAATATTTATTGCCACAATCAGATTTCCCTTGATCACAGATTGCATATTATATGCAGCTCTAAACAAATGATATGGTATCATAATAAAATGTGGTATCATGACAAATATAATGATGGGGAAACCTTGTTTATTCCATGTATCCTTTTGACATATACAAAGATAAAGCTTAGTCTCTTGCCTTAACCTTTTAATGTAAAGGATGGTTTGGCTTTTGACAAAAGGGACTTGTAGTAGATTTTTTTATTAAGTCATTAATAATATATCTAGGCAGATAATCAACATAGCTAGAAGGAGTCATAAATCCTGACTCCCAAATACTTAAACTAACAATTGGAACTTTGTTCACAAGTCCTTAAAAGGTAAGCAAATTATCATATACCTATTGGTTGATTTCAGACTACAAGATTTACATTACAGATTAATGGATCATGGCATCATATGTAAAACAGCTTTCAGAGCATGAAATTGAGAATAGAAATAAAATTTGAAGCTCTGTTTTACAGAGATAAAGGAAAATCCATAACATTTACAATTTTTCCTTTTCTTTGACATATATCTAAGCTTCTCAGCAGTTTCCTCTGAAGCAACACTCTGTTTTCCTATAACTTAATCTCTCATTGTCCAAAATTCTCCTGCCATATTTTTTAGAATCATTGCAGATTTGAATAAGGAAAATTTTCATAGTCATCCCTGTATTTCACATTCATGAAAATCTAACAACAAGAGCTGTCCATCAAAAACTGAGTCACTTAATATAATTTCTCTTTTCCCCAATGGGTATTAGGTATAATGTCATTAAAATGGGATTGATTAGCCATTAACAGATCCAGAAGATAACTTTCTTTCTCTCTCATTATACCAAATTCAGTTGTCACTATTAATTTTCTCCAGGAGATAAGTGTTTTAGCTAAGAGATCTTAAAACATAACAAGAGTTCTTTTCTTCAAGTTTTAAAAGATCCATAATTTCATTGATATAAGTTTCCCCTGAAAGACTAATTGAATACAAAAATCCTAGCTGAAAGGAACCTCTGAACTTATCTGGTCCAATTCATACTTGACATATATATATATATGTATATATATATATATATATATATATATATATATACATATATATGTGTGTGTGTGTGTGTGTGTGTGTGTGTGTGTGTGTGTGTGTGTATGTTAACATTGATGCAACCAACATATGGTAGAAATTGTTGGATGGGTTCATTTAAATGTAATTGGAGTTTGTGGATGCTCTGTTATCTTTTGTTTTGAATATAGCATAATAGGTAGCTTTATTTTAACCAACAAAATCAATTTAGCAATAATTTTTATGGGGGTTACCATGTGATAGACACTATACTAAGCTCTGGGAATATAAAGAGAGATCAGAATAGTCTCTGTCTTCAAGGAACTTGTTTTCCAATGGGGACAATACTATATAAACAAAAGCATGTTTTATACATATACATACACATAAATATGGATATACATATACATATATTGGGTATATACAAAGAGAAAAGAAACAGGAGAGAGAGAGAGAGATAGAGAGCACAAAAGGAAAGAGACAGAATAAATGGTAAATAACTGTAAACTAAAAGGGGAAGGAGAGCTTTTAGATATTTCCCTCTTCATCTCAAACAGCCTTTGGTAATTAGTAATTTCCCCATGTCAACAGCACATAGACTTAATAGGGTAAATTGTAAGGAAAAATATAATTGTTTTTAATTACTATGTCATGTAAGAACTTAAAAGTCTATTGATTCTGAAATAGTTGAAGATTTCTTCCAGTTTCTGACCATTCTCATAATAATGGCAGTATTGATTTTGCCTTCATGAAAATGGAGAGAACAAATAGAAGCTGAAAAAAACAATAATAGAAACACTAACCTTTTAAAATACAAGTAAAGAAATGTTGACTGATGCAGAAATAGTTCCACCATGTCTGATATCACACTCTTGAAAGGTAAATGAAATTATAAGTGTTTGCATCCTATAGAGAGACTCATTACATTTTCATTACTTATTTGAAGAGATTTTCTAGAATATTAGTTCATGGAGTACCTATGTAGTTGAATTAATACATTTTAAACTTATTATTCTTTTCTGAAGTCCAAGAAAGAATTGAAATCTTACCTTTTAGTCCATACACAAATCCTTGAAGTTATTTTACTTTCCTATATGCCCAATAGCAAATTATTCAAAGTGGGTAGTAACTTTATTTGTGCTGTTGATTTTTATAGATGTCTGTTGCATTGATTTTTTGTACTTGTTTTCAAGGCAATTTTATAACTAATAAATATCAGCCCTAAAGATAGACTACTCTAGTCAATAAAGGCACAGGTGAGATCTGTTCAGAGTTAATGGCAAAAACAAACAAAACAACCATCAGCCACAAAGCTCCAAGTTACTAACTAAAATAGCCTCATACTTCTCAGACCTTAAGCCCTTTCCATTTAGGAGAACTATCTGACAAATAGTCAACCCACAAGAAACAAATGATACATTAGATCTTTTACAGAATTATTAATATTCATAATTAATGATAAGTTAATGATAAGTCTGCTACTAAGATTATATATAAGGTGGACAATGCTTTCTGAAGGTGGCTATTAACTATAATAATTACAAATTATTTTGCATGGCATTCTGATATTTCAAATTATTGTTCTTATAACAAAAACAAACTGCGTTTTAAAGATGGTGTGGCTTAAAGTCTCAGGAATCTGTATGAAATTTATCCCAAGAAGATATTCATTTATCATTCCCAAGAAAGTCTAATGCTTTTTCATTTTTCTCTCTACCAGTTTCTGGTGCAGAGAAAAATAACATTCCTGCCATATTTTGTTTTGAGCTTACAAATATACATTAGTATTAAGTATCAGAATTCCCTAGAAACCTATCAGAATAGCCTGTCGGCAAGGTGAGGGATACAATTCATTTTGCCAGTTGCTAGAAATGCCCTAGATACCAATGTCAGTTAGCAGGGGCATTGTTAGAATTTCTGTCATAGAATTACCAATTAAAAGAGTTCACCTGAGGGGAAAAAATGCTGCTTTCCTCTATTATTCATCTTTATGCAAAGGTTTCCTGGTTGACTTTGTAATGTGCCAATGATTAGTTTGGTCAGAAGCAAGGTTTGTTCCTTCCAAATTCAAGTGTCCCATTTCCTAGGTAAGAGAATCATGATGGGTATATCATTAAGCAATTTTCCTCCTGAGATCATTTGAGAACTCCTCGTTGCTATAAGTCATTTCCTTCTAGTTGTCCAGTTCCTCAGAGAAAATTTTTCATTAATGCGGTAGACCATAATTCCATCCAACTCATCAGTTAAGAAGTAGACAAAGAAAATGATCAGGATTTCTAATTTTTCAGAGTTAGTAGCTCATTTTACCTCTCCATAATTCTGAGAAACTGAGAAGTTAAATGTTTTACCCAAGGTCATCCATTGAGATAATTCTGATTCCAGGCTATTTCACCTGAATCGTTTCCCTTCAGTCAGGAAGGCCCCTTATAGTGCCATGTAGGCATTGGTAATTTAAAGACTAAAGCAAAACAGATCCTAAGTAATTTATAGTATATTAAGAGAAAAGACAAAAAAAACCCTTTTTTTGTGCAGGTATAGCCTAAATCTCTTCTGATCCAATTTGGGGTCCCTTCCTCTTGGTCACCCCAAACTGAAGGCTAAGAACAATTGGTTAAAATTTTTCATATCCATTACCTTTTGTAGTCAATTATTTCAATGCTTGTATGTTTTGAAGGGACTACAAATTAACATCTATAACATTGGACAAGCAAAGGTATATATATATATATATATATATGCAAAAGATCACTATTTTTATATATTTTCATGCTATTCATAATAAAGATTAATTTAACTTACTCTTTCTCTTCTTCCTACCTTCCTTCCTTCCTTCCTTCCTTCCTTCCTTCCTTCCTTCCTTCCTTCCTTCCTTCCTTCCTTCCTTCCTTCCTTCCTTCCCTTACCTGAGGGTGTTCTGCCCAAAGCAATATACATTTTGATCACTGAAATCTAGCTAGATATCTTGGGGTTTACCAGCCCCAAAACACTGTAGTTCTTATAGGTTGGCCAACAATAAGTCCCAGGACAAGCCCAACTTGTTCATTGTTTGAACCCTGATTGGCTCAGGATGAATATAAATAGCAATACTTCCTGTTTTGGTTAGAAACCCTGTGGGTCTTCCCCTCCCAGATGGATGTTTTTTGAGTAGGTAAAAGAGACCATTCTTTGTTTCATTTCTTTCTTTTTATGGACTGTTGTGTGTGGGAGCACTGTAAACTATCATTATCTGGTGTCCTTGAGCACCAGAGCCTTGGAAACCAAACACTTTACATTCTTCATACACATATATGTATATGTGTGCATATATGTATTTATATGAATGTATCTATATATGTTTATATATGTATGTGCATGTATATATATGTATATATATATGTATGTTTATATGTATATGTATCTTTTGATCTTCACAACATCCCTGAGAGATAGGTCACACAGATATTGGGCAAGTCACTTAACATTATTGCTTTGCAAAAACCAGAGAGAGAGAGAGAGAGAGAGAGAGGTTATACAAATATTATTCCTATTTCACAGATAATAAACCTGGTCATATAGCTATCAGTAGAGGGGCGTGGGAAGAATATGAACTTAGTTTTTTATTTCTTCTTTCCAAGTCGAGTGTCTTTCTATTATGACATGTTGCTTCTCAGGGAAAGTTTAAAGATTGTTATGCCACTTAAAGGGCAGCTAAGTGGTACAATGATTAGAGTACAGGACTGAGAATCAAGAAGACTCATCTTCCTCAATTCAAATTTCACCTCAGTCACCTATTATCTGGGTTACCCTTGGCAAGTCACTTAATCTTGTCTGACTCAGTTCCTCATTTGTAAAATGAGCTACAAAAGGAAATGACAAACCATTTCAGGATCTCTGCCAAAAAAATCTCAAATTGAGTCATGAAGAAACCAAACAACAACAAATGCCACTTACTCGGAGCTTTAAGGTAGAGGATACTGTTGATAATTGAAACGAGGGTATGATGGTAAGGAAGATATTCTGCATGGAGGGTACAGTATGAGTAAAGACCAGAAGATGTAGCAGAAAGGATCCAGGACTGAAAGTTAGGAGAGCTGAGTTTCATTCTTGACTCTTCAACTAAATAGCCATATGACTTTAGATAAGGACATAATCTCTTCAGATATCAATTTTCTCACCTATAAAATGAGACAGAAAATTCAACTAAATGAGTTCCAAGGTCTTTGAAGTTTGGGCATGTGGTATCTGAACTGTAAAGTAAGCTTTGAACAATCATGGAGAAAGGAAGAATTACTACATGAAAAGACTAGAGTGGGACAAATGTGTTGATTTTTTAAAATTGGAGAAAGAAAATTCTCTAGTTTAGAGTCACTATAGGTCAGCAGTTGATATTTGCCCAGTTATTTAAATCTGATTATATTTTTGTGAGTAGTGTTTTGTAATTGTTTTCAAAAAATTTCTGAGGCAGACTCCCAAGTATTTTATACTGTCTGAAGTTAGTTACTTTGAATGGGATTTCTCTTTCTGGTTCTTTCCCCTGTATCTTGCTAGTCATATATAGAAATGTTGAGGATTTATGAATATTTATTTTATATACTGAAACTTTACTAAAGTTGCTAATTATTTCTAGTAGTTTTTTAGATGATGTTTTGGAATTATCTAGTTGTACCATCATGACATCTGCAAAGAGTAAGAGTTTTGGCTTTTCCTTCACAATTCAAATTTCTTCAATTTCTTTTTCTTTTCTTATTGCTGCAGCTAATATTTCTAATATAGTAGTGGTGATAATGGGCATCCTTGTTTCAATCCTGATCTTATTGAAAATGCCTCTAGCCTATCCCCACTGCATATAATGCTTGTTAATTGTTTCATATAGATACTGCTTATTATTCTAAGGAACAATCCATCTATTCCTATGTTATCTAGTGTTTTTAGTAGTGTTATTATTAGTGCTGCATTTTGCCAAAAGCTTTTTCAGCATCTATTGATATAATCCTATGATTTCTGATAGGTTTGTAATTGATATAATTAATTATACTTACAGTTTTCCTAATATTGAACCAACCCTGCATTCCTAGGATAAATCCTACTTGGTTATAATGTATTATCCTAGTGATAACTTGTTGCAATCATTTTGTTAAGATTTTATTTAAGATTTTTGCATCTATATTCATCAGGGAGAAAGGTCTATAATTTTCTTTCTCTGTTTTAACTCTTCCTCATTTAGGTATCAACACCATATTGGTGTCATAGAAAGAGTTAGGCAGAGTTCCATCTTCACCTAGTTTTCCATAGAATTTCTATAGAATTGGAACCAATTGTTCCTCAAATGTTTGATAGAATTCACTTGTGAATCCATCTGGCCCTGGAGTGTTTTCTTAGGAAGTTCAATAATGACTTGTTGAAATACTTTTTCTTTTTTTTAGGTTGTTTTTTTCTTGCAAGGCAATGGGGTTAAGTGGCTTGCCCAAGGCCACACGGCTAGGTAATTATTAAGTGTCTGAGGCCAGATTTGAACTCAGGTACTCCTGGCTCCAAGGCCAGTGCTCTATACACGGTGCCACTTAGCCACCCCGAAATGCTTTTTCTGAGATAGGTTTATTTAGGTATTTAATTTCCTCTTCATTTAGCCTGGGAAACTTATATTTTTGTAAATATTTATCCAGTTCATTTAGATTATCAAATTTATTGTCATAGAGTTGGGCAAATTATTACTTTAATTTCCTTCTCATTGGTGTGAGGGTATAGTTTCCTTACTTAACTCTTTTACCAATAGCTATTTCCATTTATGTTACTAGTAAGTTCGTTTTCTTCTTTCTTTTTTAAAATCAAATTAACCAGAGGTTTATCAACTTTATTGGTTTTTTTCATAAAACCAATGCTTGGCTTTATTTATTAGTTCAATAGTTTTCTTGCTTTCAATTTTATTATTTTCTCCTTTAATTATTAGAATTTCCAATTTGGTATATAATTGAGGTTTTTTAATTTGTTCTTTGTCTAATTGTTTTACTTGCATGTATAGTTCATTAATTTCTTCTTTCTCTAATTTATTCATGTAAGCATTTAAAACTATAATATATCCCCTAACAGCTGCCTTGGCTGTGTCCCATTTATTATGGTATGTTGCTTCATTATTGTCATTACCTAGGCTGAAATAATTAATTCTTTCTATAATTTGTTGTTTGATCCACTCATTCTTTAAAATGAGGTTATTTAGTTTCCAATTAGTTTTGGGTCTACATCTCCCTGGCCCAATATTGCATGTGATTTTTGTTACATTATGATCTGAGAAAAATGTATTCACTCTTTCTGCCTTTCTGCAAATGATTATTAGGTTTTTATATCCTAGTACATGGTCAATTTTTGTATAAGTGCCGTGTACTGCAGATTTTCATTTCTCTTCCTATTCAATTTCCTCCATATGTCTGTCATGTCTAGGTTTTCTAACAATCTATTTACCTCCTTAACTTCCTTCTTATTTATTTTATGGTTAGATTTATATAAATCTGGGAGTGAGAGGTTGAGGTCTCCCACTAGTAGAGTTTTCTTGCCTGTGTTTTCCAGTAACTCCTTCAACTTCTCCTCTAAGAATTTGGGCTATGCCATTTGGTACATACATATTTAGCACTGAAATTACTTTATTGTCTATGGTACATTTTAGGAAGTTATAGTTTCCTTCCTTAGTTCTTTTAACGATATCTATTTTTGCAAATGCTTTGTCTGAGATAAGGATTGTTGCCCTTGTTTTTTTCAATTCAGCTGAATATATTTTGCTCCAGCCTTTAACCTTTTCTTCATATTTATCTCTTTGCTTCAGATGAGTTTCTTGTAAGCAGCATATTGTAGGATTCTGGTTTTTAATCCATCTGCCATTCATTTATGTTTTAAGGGAGAGTTCAACCCATTCACATTCAAAGTTATAATTACTAACTTTTTATTACCATCAATGTTATCTTCCCTCTGTTTGTATTTCCCCACTTTTTTCACTTTATCCATATTCCCCAGTATTTTGTTTCTGAATACCATCACCTTCAGTGTGTTTCCCCTCCTATATCCAATCCCCTCCCCTTTCTTTCCCTTTTCCCTTTGTCCCATTTTCCTTTACGTCCTTCTGTTGGTTCCCCTTTTCTTCCCCTTCCCCCTTTCCACTTTTAATACTTGAAAGGTAAGATAAGTTTATTAACTTAACTGAATGTATGTATGTATGTTAACTTTAAGCCAAATCTGATGAGAGTAAGATTCAGGCAGTTCTCACCTCCTCTCTCCCTTCTTCCCCTCTATTGAAATAGGTCCTTTTTACCTCTTAATGTAATGAGATTTATCCCAGTCTAATCTCCTCCATCTCCCCCCATCTCTTTACTGCTCCCCTCTTAAAGGAGGTATTGATTTAAATCATTCTATCTGAGTCACAGAAAAGTCATGAGTGTCCATCACTTCTGGCTAAGTATATTTTCTCTAATAGATTACAATTCTTGAGAGTTATTAGAGTCTTTCACCCAAGTAGGGATATAGCTAGTTTCATCAAATAAGATAGCAGTTTTTTCTTTACCTTTTTTTTAAGCTTTTCATGTGCCTCTTGAGTCTCATGTGTGAAGTTCAAATTTTCTATTAAGCTCTGGTCTTTTCATCAGGGAAAGTTGGAAGTCTCCTATTTCATTAAATGTCCATCTTTTGACCTTGAAGAAAAGGGTCAGTTTTGCCAGATAATGAATTCTTGGCTGTATTCCAAACTACCTTGCTTTTTGGAATATCGCATTCCAGGCTCTTTGATCCCTTAATAGCTGATGTAGCCAGGTCCTGTGTAATCCTTACTGGGGCTCCTTGGTATCTACATTGTTTCTTTACAGCTGCTTGTAGAATTTTCTCTTTTATCTAATAGTTCTGGAACTTGGTCACAATATTACTTGGTGTTTTCATTTTGGCATCCGTTTCTAGAGGGAATTGATGCATTCTTCCGATAACTATTTTTCCCACTGGTTCCATGTGTCAGGGCAATTTTCCATCACTAAATACTGTAATATTAAGTCCAGGCTTTCTTTCTCTTCAATATTTTCAGGAAGATCAATAATTCTTAAGTTGTCCCTCCTACTTTACTCTAAGTTAGTAGTTTTGCTGATGATTTACATTTTCTTCTATTTTTTTTCTACATTTTGGTTTTAACAGATTGTTGTTGTCTCATGAAGTCATTAGTTTCCACAGATTACATTCTCCTTTTTTGGGAAGAATTTTCTTCATTTACCTTTTGCAACTCCTTTTCCAATTGGTCAATTCTATTTTGACAGAATTTTCCATTTGACCAATTGAGGTTTTAAGAGAATTAATTTTTTCTTTTTGCATTTGTCCAATTGTATTTTCCAAGAATTGTTTTCTTGTTGCAAGGTGTTAATCTTCTCTTGGGTTTCTTTTCCCAAATTTTCCAACTGATTTTTAAACTCCTTCCTGATTTTTCAAGGAAGTCTTATTGTGCTGAAGAACAAATCATATTTTCCTCAGAGATTCTAGATCTCTCTCAATTAGGATCTTTATTTTTTAGGAATTTTTCTATGGACCCCCTCGCTGCCCTATCTTAGTTTTCCTAAGATCTTGCATTGGGGGAGGGGTTGGTTCAAAGAGGTTTGATGTTGGGATCCCTGCAGGCTTTGCTCACTGAGTTTAATAACTCCAATTGGGACGGTCAGTAAAGGTACTGATTGCTTTCTCTGGAGTGTTTGTGACCTTGATTTGAGCTCCTATCCCTTAGACTGGAGGGTGTGGGTAGTGCTGCTAGATACTTTTGTCCTTGAACAATGTGGGCTATGCCATGGAGAGAGGTAAATGCTCTCCCTATTCACAGCTGAGGGAGTTCTGCTACTCATGCCTGAGCCTGGGGTGGGGGGCCTGCTGTTACTGTTTATACTGGGAAGAGGGTTCAGCTGAAATTAAGTTATGGAGTCTGAGGTCCTCTAGACCAGTAGAGCTCAGCTGGTCAATGTCTGTAACTCTCTGCACTGGAACTTGTCCTCCAGCCCTGCCAGAGCACCCCAGAACATCAGTCCCACAGCCAATGCCTTTGCATTCATTCCTGGGCTGCTGCGTGGCTGATCCTAGACCAATCCCAATCTCACCCCCACCTCCAATGGCTCTCTTCTCTATGTGCCAGGCTCACCCATGATCTGGAAGATGAAACTTGAGATGTTCTTCTCCTAGCTTCTTTTCTGGTTTTTGTCAATAGGATTTCTGTCCAGAGGTTTGTTTCATATTATATGTGAGGGAAGGCACATGAAAAGGTTAAAAAAAAGGTAAAGGAGACCTTAGTACAGTGCTTATCTTCTCTCTGCCATCTTGGCCAGAAGTATCATATCCCTCCTTTTTTTGACTTCAGCTGACAAATACCAGCTTTTGCTCTGGCCCCTTCACTTTGCTTGGTTTATGACTCTGCTTCAAGTATCTTTCTTTTAAAAAACATTGCCTCATATTCAGGACCATCTACAGGCTTTGTGATGCATATCTGGCTACTGGACAGAGAGAGCTCCAGAGGTCAGGCTGGTGACTTAGCACAACAACCCCCGCCCCCTCTCAAATTCAGTTCATGTGCTTGCCATGGCATCTGCTCCCTGAATCCATGTTTCTATACTTTGATGGAAGGATAAACAATAGAAACAATAACAACCAAATTATACCATTCTGGTTTTTAATCCTCTCTGCTCTCTTTTTCAGTTTTATGGTACAGTTCATTCCATTTTTGTTTACAGTCTGTATTTCCATCCATCTTATTCTTCCTCTTGTTTGTCCTCTCTCCTTCCCTTCCTTACAAGTGTTTTGCTCATGCCTACACTTCTCCTGCTCTGCCCTCCCTTCTGTCAGTCCCCTAACCCTTCACTTAATCTTTTCCTCTCCTACTTCCCTGCATATAAGGGATAAGATAGATTGCTATATTCAACTAATTATGTATGTTATTTCTTCTTTGAGTCAAGGTTCAAGGTTCAAATGATGCTCATTGCCCACCTTTCTATTTTTCCCTTCATTCTTTTTTGTGATTCTCCATGTGAAATAATTTACCCCATTGTACCTCTCACTTCCTTCTTCACTCATGTACTCCTCTTTCTCATTTCTTAATTTTTTTGTCATTCCCTCAAGTTCACTTTTCCCCCATATCCTATATTATTAGTGATACAATTTATAAGAATTACAAGTATAATATTCCCAAATAGGTCTATAAACATTTTACTTCTCTTGAATCTCTATGTTTCTTTTTCCCTTTTTCCCTATTTATGTTTCTCTTGGCCCATGCTATTGAAGGTCATATTTTTAGTTTAGTTCTGATTTTCTCCTTATGAAAGCTTGAAATACTTCTCTCTCATTGAATGACCATTTTTACCACTTGATGTATTATGTTTAATTTTGCTGGGTAATTCTTATTTGTAGCTTGTAACTCTTCTGCCTTCTAAAATGTCTTGTGCCACGATCCAATACTTTAATATTGTAGCTACAATTCCTGTTTTATCCTGATTGTGTATTTCTTCCTAGCCACTTGTATATTTTTTCCTTGACCTGAAATTTGGCTAAATGTTCCTTGGAGTTTTTATTTTTGGATCTCTTTCCTAAAGTGATCAGCAGATTCTTTCGATTACTATTTTCCCCTCTGGTTTCAGGACATATGGTGTTTTTATTTGGTTATTTTTTGAAGGGTGCTATCCAGGTCCTCCTTTTGATAATGACTTTCAGGTAGTTCAGTGATTCTGATATTATCTCTTATGTATCTATTTTCCAGGTCATTTGTCTATCTCATGAGGCATTTTACATTTTCTTCCATTTGTTCATTCTTTTGAATTTGTTTGATTGATGTTTGATCATTCATATTGTCATTAGTTTCTGTTTGTTCAATTCCAACTTTTAATGTGGTGTTTTCCTCAATTAACTTTTGTCCTTTTTTCAAATCTGGTCAATGGTATTCTTCAGGGTGTTGTTTTCCTCAATGGGTTTTTAATCTCCTTTCCATTTGTAAAATTCTACTTTTTAAGTAGTTTTTCAAATTATTGACTCTTTTTCATAATTCTCTTGTATCACTTTCATTTTTTAACCAATTTTTCTTCTACCCCATATAATTTTAAGCTCCTTTTTGAGTTTTTCATGTATTCTTTCTGGACTTGAGACCACCCATTTGTGGAAGGGGACAGTGCTTATAGGTATTTTAACATTTTTGTTTTCCTTTGAGTTTGTGTCCTTAATCTTCCTTGGCACCCTAATAGCATTCTTTGGGCATATTTTGTTTATTTGTTTGGTTTTTGCTCTCCTTTTATTTTTGGCCTTTTCCCTCTCTTTTAAATTTGGTCTCTGTTCCCAGGGTGGAAGGGGTACTGTTTAAGGCCTCTTTTTTCAATGGCTATGGAACCAATGCTATTTACTTGCTGCTATGCTGATGTTTCCCTGAATCCACAGGAGACTCTCAAGTCTGGTGCTGTGTTGAGAGAATGGGGTGGTGGGTAGCTAGAGCTGCTGTAGACCAAAGGGGTCTGGTGGTTTACCTGATTCTGAGCTGGAGTCCCAGTGGTCATGTCTGGCATTTGCTTAGATCAATGGGATGTTTCTGTGTTTACTTAAGATTATGCTGAAACATGTGGTGGTCTGGTTTCTGGAGGATGCCTGTTTGCCCAGGGCTATACTGAAGCATCCAGTTCTTGGACCTGCAGACTACCTGCTCCTTTGACTTTATCACAGCATGTAGGAAGTCTTGGTATTGGCATTTTGCCTGTTCTACTACACTGGTGGAACATCTCCTGCTGGTTAATTGAGGTAAGGCTTGCTGGGATGCCTCCTGCCCTGGACTGTGCTCCGTCACTCCCTTTTAAAGGAGTGAGATGGATCTTTCTTGTGGTTCTTTCAAGTTTCTTGGGTTAAAAGTTGTTTGACTCCATTGTCTTGTTGTTCTGATAATCAAGACTTGTTGGAGGCACAATTTTATGGGCTTTGGGAAGGGAATGTGGAAATTATAGTGACTTATGGCTTATTCTGCCATCTTGACTCTCAGAAGTAGGAGATGATGATTATTTTTCTTAGGCACTTAGTCAATAAACATTTAGTGTTTGCTATGTTCCTGGCACTATGCATACAAAAGAAGGCAAAAGACAGTCTCTACTCTGAAGATCATCATCTCCAAGGGAAATAATGTACAAAGAAGTATATGTAAACTAGCTATAGACAGGATAAATTGAATATAATCAATGGAAGGAGAGCACTAGAATAAAAGGGGGGAAAATCACTTGAAAATAGGATCCTCACATAAGGTGAATTGCTTCTTCAAGACAATTGAATAGTACAATTAGATGAATTTGAAAGTGACTGAACAACTGGACTCAAAAACCATTGATTAAAACAATGAAATCAACGTGGAGGGATGCCTGAGGAAATCTATAGTTGTCTTGGTTATTCAATAGTTTTACCAAAAAGTGAATCTGTAGGAATATGGTGAAGCCTTCATGGATTCCCTGGTTCAATATTCTAGACTATGTGGGTTCTTATCTAACCAATTCTACACAGCCTAACAATAGTATCAAAAATTTGGGTACTGGCCTCAAACTCTTTTTGATGCCCTTATTGTATTTATTTGGAAAGAGAAGAAACAATGGAGATAGAATGGAACTCTGAGTTTTAGTTCTGTCTTACCCTGAGATTTTTACTTTTCCAACAATCTGTTTTCTTCTTTTTTGGAAGTGATAACTCTTGACCTCTTGGTCTCATCTTTCTCTTCTCTAACCTTAATGAAGGAAATAGCATTGCTTCAATGAAACTGTGTCCTGGCAAAGATCTAACCTTAAAAAAGTCAAGGTCTTCCACTGCACCTAGAGTCATATCCAATCATTCTGATCCATATCAAGATGGAGGAGAAAGTGAGGCCGGAAAGTTTGCACAGCACCCTTCACTTAAATCCAACTTACTTGCATATCATGGCATCACCTCCCTGATGACACGGTCTTCTCCAAGAATGAAGAACAAACAACAACAACAAGCAGGACAGTTGTTACTGAAAAAAATGAGGTAATTGATTTTTAAGATGGTAGACAATGGAAATTCATTGGATCCAACATATGATTCCAGAAGTGTCTAATCAAAGAGTCTTCTACCTTTTGAGAGAAGCAGTTCCTAATGGAAACCAATACATGCTAGTTTCTACTTACATGACTTTTGACAGTATACATTACCCTTCTGTGACTACACTTCCTTATGTAGTTTAACTAAATGACTTCCAGTATCTTTCCTAGTTTTAAACTTCCAAGGTCAAATCGTCCCTGGGGGTCCATAGTTGACTTCCTGATCTACCACTCCCTCCCCCCAATACACGCTTCGTTTTTTAACTATACGTGTAAGATAAAGCAAGATACATTTCCACATTAGCCATCTTACAAAAGAGAACACAAATAAAATAAGATAATAAAAATATGTATGCTTCTCTCTCTGGAGGAGGATAACATTTTTCATCATGGATCCTTTAGAGCATTCATTTTTTTGTCAGAATAGCTAAGTTTTAACAGTGGATCATATTTACAATATTGCTGTCCTCTAAATATATTGGTTCTGTTCACTTAAGATTTCTTTGGTTCTTCTGAAAGCATCCTGCTTGTCATTTCTTAAAGCAAAATCGTATTCAACCAAAATCATATGCGATTCCTTGGCCATTATCCAATTAATGGGCATCCCTTCAATTTCCAATTTTTTTCCACAACTAAAAGAGCTGCTATATATATACATATAGGTCCCTTTTCCTTTTCTTTTATCTCTTTAGAATACAGACCTTGTAGTAGTATTCCTGAGTTAACGAATATATAGAGTATTATAGCCCTTTAGGCATAATTTCAAATTATATTCCAGAATGATTGAACTAATATATATAACACCATCGAAAGTGCGTTAGTTGGAGGGAGGGTGTAGAAGCCAAGAAGATGGAGATAAGTGAGGAACTTTCCTAGGCTCTCCTGATTCTCCCTTAGAAAGAATGCAAATCAAGACCCTAAATAGGTTCAGGAATGATATAACTCAAAAAGAACTGATTGGAGCAGCTTTCAGCTTTAAAATTTATGAAAAGGATTTCAGAAAAGGTCCCATGGTGGAGAAGTGTGACCCAGTGCAGGTAGCAGAGTAAAGTACAGTGCAGGGAACTGATACTAGTGTAGGAAGGGTTCAGAGGATACCTGGTTGAGGCTATCAAACACAGAAGAGATCTATAGCAGAGGGTTTATAGATCCAACTCAATGGGCCAGTGGCACAACGGGCCACCTGGGAGAGCTTCAACACAGGTAAACCCAGGTGCCATGTTCAACCAATGTGACTGGGATGGAAGGCCTAGTGAATAAGCCACTACTATTCCCAACACAGAAGACCCCTCCACCAATTAGCTTGAAACAGGAAAGATGAAAAATGAATAAGAAAAGTCAGAGGAAAAAGTCTTGCTAATAGAAAGTTATTTTGAATATAGGGATGGAGGAAAACATCATTTCAGCAGAAGACAGAAGAAAAAGTACCACATGTGAAGCCCCAAAAGAGAATATGAATTGGTTTCCAGTCCAAAAAGAGCTCCCAGAGGTAGAAAAAAAGTTGTAGTAGAAAAATTGGGATAATGCTAGAGAAATTCAGCATCTTATATAAGGGAGCACAAAAATTCAATGAAAAAATTAAATTCTTTAAAAAATATAATTGGGAAGATACAGAAAGAAAATATTCCTTTAAAAATAAATGGAACAAAGATAATAGTTCCTTTACAAATGGAATTGACCAAATGAAAAAGGAGATGTAATATCTAACTGAAAAAAAATAATTCTTTGATGAATAGACTTTGGCAAATAGAAATCAATGATTATATGGAACGTAAAGTATTATCAAGTAAAATGTAAAAATGAAAAAAGAATAAAATATAAAATACATCATCGGAAAAACAACTGAATTGTAAAATAGATTTAGAAAAGATAACTTAAGAATTAATGGATTACCGGGAAGTAAAGATAAAAAAAAGACTGGACAATATCATTCCAGAACTCATCAAGGAGGGGTGGCTAGGTTGCTCAGTGGATAGAGCACTGGCCCTGAAGACAGAAGAACCTGAATTCAAATCTTGCCTCAGACACTTAATAATTACCTAGTTGTGTGACCTTGGGCAAGCCACTTAACTGAATTGCCTGTAAAAAAAACCTAAAAAAAAAGAAATCATCAAGGAAAACTGCCCAGATATTCTAGGACCAGGGGGTAAAATAGTCATTGAAAGAGTCTACCAATCACCCCCATAAAAGGGCTCTCAAAATGAAAATGCCAAGGAATATTGTGACCAAATTCCAGAATTATCAAATCAAAAAGAAAATATTGAAGGATGCCATAAAGAAGCAATTTAAATACTAAGGAGCCACAGTCAAGATATGTAGGGCTTGACAACATCAATCTTAAAGGATCAAAGGAACTGCAATAGGATATTCTGTAGGTCAGAGAAACTTGGAATACAACTAAGAATCAACTACCAGCAAAATTGAGCATATCCTTTAAAATGATTTTCAAATTTTCTTGATGAAAAAATCAGAGCTCAGAAGAAAATTCAATTTTCAAATATGTGACTCAAGGTAAACAGGGGAAAAGAAAAATAATTTTAATCAATAATATTAAACTGGTTACATCTGGACATGCTAGTATCATGCTCACAACTATTGAAAACTGTATCTATTAGAGGAAGCATACTTAGACAGAAGGTAGACATATAAGTTGATTTTGATGGAATGATTTAAAAAATTGGGACATCCAAAAAAGAGATTGTACTGGGGCAGGAGGAGGGAGGAGGAGGCAGAATGTGGCAAATTACATCAATGAAGAAACATATAGGATCTATTACAATAGAAGGAAAGGGGGGTGAGAATTATTTTATTTATATTTTCAAATATTTTGCCAATAATTTGGGCAAAATAGCTCTTAATCATTACTGGTATAGTTATGGAAAATTATGATTTTTAAATATTTACATGAATAAAAAAGGAAAAGAGATCAAAAATCCCTCAATTAAATGCCAAATTAGAAATTCTGAAAAATTCAAAGGAGAAAATAAGAAAATCGAAAGTAAGAAAACTATTGATATTACCATAAATGAAGATAACAGTTGATTTTATTGAAAAAACCCAGTAAAATAGATAAACTTTTGATCTATCTGATTTTTTAAAGAAGAAAACCAAATTTCCAGCATCAAAAATGAAGAGAGAATTTACCATCAATAAGGAAGAATTAGAAGTAATGATTAAGAGTTATTTTGCCCAAATGTATGCCAAAAATTGACAATTGACAATAATTATTTGTAAAAAAAATTGCCTAGATTTAAAAAAGAGGGATTAAAATGCTTAAATGACCCCATTTCATAAAAAAGAAATTGAACAAGTTACCAAGAAACTCCCTAAGAAAAAATCTCCAGGGTCAGATGGATTTACAAGAGAATTCTACAAACATTTAAAGAACAACTAATTCCAATTCCATATTAACTTAACTTTTCCACAAAATTCTTTCTATGACACAATATGGTGCCAATATCTAAACCAAAGTGTCACAAAAAGAAAGAATATTATAGATCAATTTCCTTAAAGAATATTGATACTAAAATTTTAAATAAATTAAAAGCAATGAGTTGACAGCAAGTCATCACAAGCATAATAGGCTATGATCAGGTAGGATTTATATCAAGAATGCTGTGTTGCTTTAATAATAGGAAAACTATCAGCATAATTGGCCATATCAGTAATGAAACTAACAGAAATCATTATTATCTCAAAGTTTTTAATAAAATTCAGCACCTATTTCTATTAAAAATACTAAACAGCATGAGAATCAATAAAATTTTCTTTAAAATGATAAGCAGTATCTATTTAATCATCAACAGGCATTACATATAATAGGAATGTTTGAAGCACACCCAATAAGCTCATAGATGAAACAAGAATGCCTATCATTACCACAATTACTTGACATCTTATTAGAAATGTTAGCATTAGCAATGAGAAGAAAAAGAAATTGAAGGAATTAGAATAGGCAATAAGAAAACAAAACATTCACTCTTTGCAGATGATATATGGCACACTTAGATAACCCTTAAAATCAACTAAAAAAACCCACTTGATATAATAAGCAACTTTAGTAAACTATTATAAAATTATAAAGATTATAAGATTATAAAATAAAGCTACATAAATCATTAACATTACTACATATTTCTCTATAGTACCAGCAAAGTCCAAAAGCAAGAAATAGAAAGAGAAATTCCAATTAAAGAAACTTAGTTGTAAACAACATAAAATATTTGGGAGTCTCTCTGCCAAGACAAACTCAGAAGCTAAATGAAATCAATTACAAAACACTTTTCACACAAATAAAGTCATATCTAAATAATTGGAAAAATATCAATTGCTCATGGATAGGCCAAGTTAATATAATAAAAATGATAGCTAATACAATATAATATTAATAATGTTAATATAATATAAATTAATAATGTTAATATAATATAAAAATAACAAAGTTAATATAATAAAATGATAATGTAAAATGACTAGTAATGTATTATTTTATAAACCCCAAAACTCCAGCTTCTGGGCTGAGAACACTCTATTTGAAAAACAATTGTTAGGAAAATTAGAAAAGAATTTGGCAGAAACTAGGCCTACATCAACATCTTACACCCTATACCAAGATAAGACTGAAATTAAGTACAGGATTTATTATAAACCAATAAAAAGAGCAAGGAATAGTATATCTGTCAGAGCTATGAAAGGAGAAGGAGTTTACGACCAAACAAAAGATCAAGAACATTATAAGATATAAAATGCATACTTTTGTTTACATTAAATTAAAAAGATTTTGCATAAATGAAACCAATGCAACAATTTAAGAAGGAATAACGTTATATTTAGGTATGTATTTCTCTCTCTCTCTCTCTCTCTCTCTCTCATTAGAATGTAAGCTCATTGTGAATACAGATCTCTTCATTCTTTGTATTTGTATTCCTATCACATAGAGCAGTACCTGGGAACAGGAGGAACTTTATAAATGCTTTTTGATTGACTGCATTGGTTGAGGGACTTCTGGGTCCTAAGGAAACTCCTTTTCTACCTAGTCAGTTAGTTAACGATCATACATTCCTATGATCAAGGATATACTAAACAATGGGAATATAAATATGAGTGGATAGAAAGGCAGGCCTTTCCCTCAAGGAGCTTACGCTCTAAAGGGGAAAGAAAATAGATAAAAGTAATTTGAGAAAGCAAAGACAAGAAGTCAGAAGAAAAGTAAGAACTCAACCAAGGTCCTATTCAAATATCTGTAAGTAATGACTCTAAACAAATTCCAGAATGACATAACCCACAAAAAAATTAGAGTGGAATTTTTCCAGCCAAGACAACTTAGATGGTCAGTAGTAAAATTCTGTTGCACTCCAATGAGAGACGAACACAGTCTTAGTATAGGCCATGCCAGATGACTGGCCCAAAGCAACCCAGGAACTGAACCAATGGCAGCAGTGGCAGTTTACAGACATCTCAGTTCAGAGAAACTGAAGACAACTTAGAAAATTGGCAAGAAACTTCCTGGACAGAAGCAAGATGAGGGCAAGATGCTAGGAAGGCACGGGGTTTTTCCCAAAACAACTTTAAATGAGCTCTAAAGGGACCCTAAAGTGATAGAATGCAGTGCCCCTCCTCCCCACACCAAAAGAAACAAAACAAAACAAAACAGAATGAAACACATTTTCAGCTCAAGGTATTTGGAGTAACTTTAGAAAAGGTCTGTCTTGCTTGAGGGAAGTGAAGCCCAGCATAGGTAGGAGATGGGAAGCCAGTCAAAGGCTCTTAGCCACAGCACAGCTCAGGTCCTACTCAGTAGGTCAAGTGGTAAAGCAGGTCACCAACTTGGAAGGCTCAAAGTGCGAGATGAACAATCTTGATGGAAGCAGCTCCTCTCAGCTCTTCTCAGATCCTCTCAGCAGTTGAGAGAACTAGGACAACGCTATTAGACTGGCTGTGGACAATGTTATCCCTTTCCAGAGGAAGAAAAAACAAAACAAAATCCTTCAGAATCTGATGGACATTATATTCATATTTTTAAAAATCTCTTATGTAATTCTTTCCCTTAATCCTAATTCATCATGCTAAAAATGGCTAATCTGTAAACACGTTTAACACAAATATATATGTACAATATTAATCTGACTGCTGATGAAGAGATGGGCATGGGAAAGGAGGGTGGAAGGAAATTTTGTAATTTAAACATATACACATGAATGTTGAAAAACCTTCATAAAATGTATTTGGAAAAATAAAATGTCAATTAAAAATAAATAAATAAACATATCAAATGGGAATATGAATTGGTCTCAAATATCAAAAAGACATTTTGGAAGGGTTCAGCAAGTATTTTCAAAAACCAAAGAAGAGTGGAAGAAGAAAAGTTGAGAAACTGAATGAGTCATGCATGAGAATTATGAAAAATTGACTGAAGAAAATTAAACCTATAAAAGTAAAATTGATCAAATAGTGAAAAAAAAAGTGAAATCTAAAAATAAAATTAACCAATTGGAAAACTGACTGAAGAATGAACAAAAAATGTATCTTCAAATAAAAGACTGGAGAAATACATAAAAATATAAATGGAAAGAAAAAAGTTAGTCAATAGGACTAAACCGTTCACATTCCTACATAGGAAGACAGTAATTATAACTCTTGACAATTGTATTTATCTTAGGAGAGCTGAAATTCAGAAGCAAACAGACAAAGGGTGGGTATAAATTGATTATGACGTGATGATCCTTATAAACTTATATCCTTGAAAACTATATTTCTATTGGAACAGAATGACGGCATTTACTTGGACAGATGATGTGGGCTTTAAATTTCCTTTGATGTGATGATAATCATATTAAGGTACTTTTAGTTTTTAAGTATTGTCTTTCTATTGGGACAGTTTAAGGGAGTATATTTGGATAGAGGGTATGGGTATAAATTGACTGTGATGTGATGATACTTGAAGCTCCTGAGAATTGTATTTCTAATGGGACAGTTGAGGGGAGTAAAGTTGGATAGAAGGTATAGATATGAAATGATTATGATGTGATGATGCTTGTAGGTCTTGAGAACAGGACTTCTTTTGGGACAGTCTATAATAGGACAGTGAAAAGAGTATACTAAGATAGAGGATATGGGTTCAAGACAGGTATAAAACAATTATAACATGAAAATAAAGGATTATACTGGGGGGGGGAAGAATGGGAGGTAAAAGAGGATAAAGAATACTACAAGAAGAAAAATTAATTGGAAACAAAATAACCTAATTTTAAAGAATGATAAAAACACAAATTAGAAACAGAATCAGTCAAAGACAATGACAATGATTAGCCATTATATTTAAACTTATTAAAGAAGAAATAAAATACTTTAAAAATCCCCATTTCAGAAAAATAACTAATGAAAGCCACTAATGAACACCCTAAGAAAAATCTCCAAGACCACATGGATTTACAAGTGAATTCTAACAAACATTTAAAACCTAAATGCTCACATATATAAAACAGAGAAAGAGGAACTGACAGAAAAGATAGAAAAAGAACAAATCAAAAATAATTAAATAAAATGGAGAATAATTAAATACCAAATTAGAAATTCTGAAAAGAAGAAATTAAGATAATTGAAAGTAAGAAAACTATTGAATTAAGAATTAAAAATGAGTTCATTTTGTGAAAAAATCCAATAAAATAGATAAGCATTTGTTAAAAAAGGGAAAAGTAAAACCAAATTACCAGTATCAAAAAATGTGAAGGGAGAACTCACAACCAATGATGAGGAAATTAAAGTAATAATTCTCAGTTATTTTGCTCAATGGTATGCCAATAAATCTGACAATGTAAATGAAATGAATTAATATTTACAAAAATATAAATCACTCTGACAGAAGAGGAATTAAAATACTTTAAAAATCCCTGTTTCAGAAAAAGAAATAGAACATGACATTATTGAACACCCCAAGAAAAGTCTCAAAGACCAGATGGATTTACAAGTGAATTCTAACAAATATCTTAAAAACAATTAATTCTGATTCGAAATAAACTATTTGGGAAAAATAGGCAAATATGGAGTTCTGAAAAATTCCTTTTATGACACTAACACATTAACACTTAAATGAAGAAAAGTCAAAACAAAGAAAATTATAGAACAATCTCCTTAATGAATATTGATGCAAAAATGTTAAATAAAATATTTGCAAAGAGATTATGGTAGGTTATCATTAGGATTAATGTGCTATGATCAGGTAGGATTTATACCAATTATGCAGGAATAGTTCAATTTTCAGAAAAAAATTATTCTAATTGTCCATATCAGTTACAAAACTAACAGAAGCTATATCTTTATTTCAGTGAATGTTGAGAAAATTTACAAAAACAGCACCCAATTATATTAAAAATACTAAAGAGCTTAGGAATAAAGAGAGTTTTCCTTAAAATGATAAACTTTCAATCTTATAAATAAGTGATATAATTTAAAATTTTATAAATAAGTAAATAATCAAAAAATGATAAGTATAAAATCTAAAGCCATTAGTAAGCACTTTATACAATAGGAATAAGCTAGAAGTATTTTCAATAAGATCAGAAGTGAAACAAGGATATCCTTTATCACTACTTTTGTCCATATCCTATTTTTAGCTTTAGCAATAAGAGAAGAAAAATAAATTGAAGCAATTAGGATAGGTAATGAGAAAACAAAATTCTCACTCTTTGCAGATGATATGATTTTATTCTTTTTTTAGAAAGAATTTATTTGTTTTATTTTACAATTTTTCCCCTAATCTCCCTTCCCTCCCCCCACTCCCCACAGAAGGCAGTCTGTTAGTCTTTACATTGTTTCCATTAATCTAAGTTGAATGTGATGAGAGAGAAAGAAGGAAGAAACATAAGTATAAGGAAGAAACATAAAGTATAAGAGATAATAAAATTACAAAATAGGATATTGGTGTTTTTTTTTCTCCTAAATTAAAAGTAATAGTATTTGGTCTTTGTGATAGGATGGTATTCTAAGAGAATTCTAGAAAATCAACCTAAAAACTACTTGAAACAAGAAACAACATTAGTAAAGTTGCAGGATATAAAATATACCATATAAATCATCAGTAATCACACACACACACACACACACACACACACACACACACACACACAAACACAGAGACATATATTTTACCAACAAAGCGCAATAGCAAGAGACAGAAAGAGAAATGTCAATTAAAGTAACTGAGAGAACATAAAATGTTTGGGAGTCTCCCTGCCAAGACAAACCCAGAAGCCATATAGAAATAATTATAAAACACATTTCACACAAACAAAATCAGATCTAAATAATTAAAAAAGGCAATTATGCATGGGTAGGCTAAGGTAGTATAAAAAATTGACAATTTAATCTAAATTAAATTACTCATTTAGTGAAATACTAATTGAGTTAGAAAAAATAACAATTTTTTTTTAGATTTTTGCAAGGCAAATGGGGTTAAGTGGCTTGCCCAAGGCCACACAGCTAGGTAATATATTAAGTGTGTGAGACCGGATTTGAACCCAGGTACTCCTGACTCCAGGGCTTGTGCTCTATCCACTGCACCAGCTAGCCGCTCAAAATAACAAAATTAATCTGAAGGAACAATTGATAAATGAACAAATAAGGATATCAAATGATCAGATATGGTTATTAATGCTATCTAAAGCCATATTAAAATATTCAAATTCATTATTGATTGAAAAAAATTATGTTAAAATAATTCTGAGGTACTATCTTATACTTGATTGGTAATATAGCAGAAAAGGAAAATGAAAAATGTTGGAGGGGATTTAGGGAAAATAAGACATTTTTGTTTTTTCCGTGATGTTGTGAACTTATTCAAGCATTCTGTAGAATAATTTGGAACTATGTTCAAAGGGGTATAAAAACCACACACAACTGCTGACCCTAGCAAAATCACTACTAAGTCTGGATCCCAAAAGAGAGGAAAAAACAAAAAAGATAAAGGACCTACACACACACACACACACACACACACACACACACACACACACACACACGAATATTTGTGGCAGTTCTTTTCTGATGATAAAAATATTGGAAACTGAGGGGATGCCCATCAGTTGAGGAATGACCAAACAAATTCTGGTATGTAATTATGATTTAATACTATTTGGTTCTAATGAATGATGAGTAGGATGTTCTCAAAAAACTTGTAAAGACTTACGTGAACTGTTGCAAAGGGAAATGTATTGTGTTCAAGATAACAGCAATATTGTAGGATGATCAATTGTAAATGACTTAGCTTTTCTTAGCAATACAATGATTCAAGGTAACTTTGAAGGACTTACGATGAAGAATGCTATCCACCCACAGAGAAAGAACTGATAACTCTTGGAGTATAAAATTAAAGCATATTTTTTCATTTTCTTTATTTTTCTTGTATTTTCTTTTGTTCTGGGGTTCTATGCTATCTTTCACAATAGGACTATTATAAAAATGTTTTTCATGACTATTCATTATAGCCTATATAAATTCCTTAGAGGGATTGGGGGGGCAGAAGGAAAAAAAATTGGAACTTAAACTTGTAAAAATGAATATTAAAAGTTGTTTTACAAGCAACTGGGGAAAAATAAAACATTTAAAAAATAATTTGAAAAGGGCAGTTAGGTGGCCCAGTGGATAGAGTGCCAGCCCTCAAGTCAGGAGGACCTGAGGTCAAAATTGGCCTTAAACAATTAATAATTACCTGTGTGACTTTGGGCAAGTCACTTAGCCCCACTGCATTAAATTAAAATAAATCTTTTTAAAATAATTTGAAAAATTGGGACAAAGTCATTACATAGGGGCCAGCTCTCTCAAAGGAAGGAAGATAATAGGGTCTTCAGAAAAATCCAGCAATTACTTTTAAGAGGCTATACTTTTGATTCTTCCCCCCTACTCCAATAGCTCTATGTGCTTCTGAATTGTCAGATATGTCATTCTGAATCATTATGATGACTAGAGTATGTCTTTTGTAAGGCTTCAGTAAATAATCTCCTAATGGCACTTCCTCATTTCTTCTTTTGATAGTCCATCTTTTCCTATAAGACTCTTAGTCTTGCTACCATTACATCTTTTGTCTTCCTTTTTCGTTCCATATTCAAATATTTTATTTTATTTTATTTTATTTTTAGGTTTTTGCAAGGCAAATGGGGTTAAGTGGCTTGCCCAAGGCCACATAGCTAGGTAATTATTAAGTATCTGAGACTGGATTTGAACCCAGGTATTCTTGACTCCAGGGCCAGTGCTTTATCCACTGCACCACCTAGCCACCCCTATATTTAGATAGTTTATAAAAGATTTTCATCTGTATTTCTCTTCTTATGCCTGGGTCACCATCTACCTTATATTAGACACAATTGGTTGTATACTCCTACCGCTCCTACCTTCACATTAATAGAATGTAAGCAACTTGATGGCAGGGAAACTTTCATCTTTGTATCCCCTAGTGGAGACCTCTGGCTTATCACAATGCCAGATATTTACTAAGTATTAATAAGTATTTCTTGAATTGGCTAACTCCGACTGTCTCTGAGCCAAACACCATTTTTCACAGTCCTTCTTTGAATCAAAAATTTCTGGCTTCTATGAGAGCCATATAATTTTAAAAGAGTTATATTTCTCACTTAAAATACATATGAAAAAGGCTCATAGTGTTCTGCCTGTCACATTTGGTAAATAAACCTTGTAGTTCTTAAGTAATGGGATGGCTCAATGCAAACAGCAGTCTAGACAGCAGACTCAAGCAGATCGATACCTGAAATGAGGTTCTGCATGCTCTGATAACTTACAATTTTAATAGTCAACAGCCTGCTGCTCCAAAGTGTGTAAATGTGCCTCTTGGAAGAGACAGAATGTACTCAGTGAGAATGTGCTGCTTCTTATGTAGAAAGAACATAAACAGCAAAGAAACAATTATATGTGATCTGGAAGGGTCTACACAGTATTTTATGAATAGGCTCCCAGAAACAATGAAGCTACAAGTTAGCTGTCTAAGATGTCAATTAAATAAGGGCTGGTTTAATATGTAGGCTGAGATTGTTTTATGAATTCCACTACCTGAATAGTGGCTTAAAATTTTTTTCACCAATCCTATCTGAATTTACACAGAGAGCTTCATCTATTTTGCTTAGGGCTCTAGTTCCAAGTCAACTGTTTATTACTATAGACTTATATTTTAAATGTTTTTATTTGAGGCAATGGGTTTAATTAACTTGCCCACGGTCACACAGCTAGGTAATTACTAAGTGTTTGAGGTTGGGTTTGAATTCAGGTCCTCCTGACTCCTGGGCTGGTGCTCTATGCCACCTAGCTACCCCCTAGACTTATATTTTAAATATAAACCAAATGGAAGGAGACATGCTGAGAGATTTAATTGTAATTTATCAGTACCTAGAATTCAGTGAAGATCTCTGTAATATTATAACCATACTAGATTCCAGGCTTTTGTCCTATGATAGCCCACAGTCAATAGGGATTTATTTTTAAGGGTTTTTTTTTTGTTTTGTTTTTGCAAAGGCAAATGGGTTTAAGTGGCTTGCCCAAGGACACACAGCTAGATAATTATTAAGTTGTCTGAGGCTGGATTTGAACTCAGGTACTGCTGACTCCAGGGCCGGTGCTCTATCCACTGCACCACCTAGCCACCTCTCAATAGGGATTTATTAAACATCAACTATGTACCTAAGGACTGAGAATAGAGAGATAAGCAAAAGATGGTTCCTATCCTTGAGTATCTAATGGACTCATGAAATAATGAAGGAGATAATATGTAAACAGCTATGGACAGGCATGTTATCTGCAAGATGGTTGGAAAATAATCATCAGAGGGAAATCATTAGAATTAAGAGGGACTTGATAGGCTTCCTAAAAAAGTGAGAGATTAGATGAGATTTAAAGGAAGTTAGGGAAGCCAGATGGCAGAGATGAGGAGGAAGAATTTTTCAGGCATGAGGAACAGGAAGAATGCCAATATCAAAGAATTCAACATTAATTGTGGGGCAGGGGTAGAAGGTATAAGAAGAATGGAAAGATAAAAGTAGGTCGATCCTTTAAGTACCAAATAGAAGATTTTATATTTGGTCACCCACAGGTAAGATTCAGGTGGGAATTGACCAGCCTATACAAGAATTAAGACTAGACCCAAATATTTCATTCCTCCCTTCAACCCAAACCAAATACATTTTTTTCAAATTCAAGGGCAAACAAATTTTTCTGGCATGCTTGACCAATATAGCAATTATAAAGAAATCTATTAAGAATACACACTTAGAATGTGAATGATTTTCTATGATTAAATCTGGAGGATTAATTAATACTTCAAATGTTTCTGCTGTGCATCTCCCTACCAGATACATATGGTGGTGGGGGATATGAACAACTTTTATGACCAAGAAAGGATCTTAGTGTCTGATACCTCATGACCTAGAAATATTAATAGATCCTAATGTCTATTGTTTCTTCCCATTGATAGGCTATAAGGGTTGTTAGTACATTCTAAATTCAGCAACTTGAAACAAAATCTACATTATCTACCTATAGTTAGAACTCTAGGGGTGGCTAAGTGGCACAGTGTATAGAGCACCGGCCCTGGACTCAGGAGTACCTGAGTTCAAATCCAGCCTCAGACACTTAATTACCTAGCCATGTGGACTTGGGCAAGTCACTTAACCCTAGCCCTATTGCCTTGAAAAATCTTAAAAAAAAAACAAACCTGTACTTAGCACTCTATGTATTTCAATTCAGACTTTCTTGCAGACCTAATCTTTGAGCAGACCACTTCATTTTGAAGAATGCAAGCTCATCCCTTTAAATCTTTATTTGAGCACTAGTACTATTGAAGGATCCAAAATTACCTCTTACCTTTAAACCTCTAAGAATAATACAGAGTTGAGTTCACAATATTTAAATCACATTTTGGAGAATCATGGTTATTTCTTGCACAATAAATGATAGTTTTTATTTTAAAAAGTCAAAAATCAAGGTGATGATGGTTTTTTAATTGTTGTCCTTCATGATCAAAAAGGAGGAAAATTATATCATTATATTGGAGTCAAGGTAGAGGGAGTCTAATGACATTGATCAAATCAAATGAGCTCAGAGGACTCTATCACAGGTAGGGCACCGATGTGAACATTTGGAGTGGAAATGTTTCTAAACTAGTATATCTCATATTTCTTTTGAACAACTGCAATTTTGCTTTTGCTCACAAAGCAAAGCAACTTCTTTGATGTGGGCATTCCTATGTCAGTGCCTTCCAATCAATTCCAAAATTCTTCGGAAAGACTTGAGAGTATCCTTATACTGCTCCTTCTGACATCCATGTGAATCCTTCCATTAAGTGAGTTTCCATAATATAGCCTTTTGGGCAAATATTTGTTTGACATTTGAACAACTAGGCCAATCCATTGGAGTTACACTCTCTATAGTAGAGTTTGAATACTTAGCAGTTCAGCCCAAGAACGGACCTTAATGTCTTACCAGGTGATCTTCAGAATCTTCCTAAGACAATTCATATGGAACAGAATCAGTTTCCTGGCATGGCACACTGGTAGGCTGTCCAGGTTTCACAGTAAGATCTTACAGGAGTGACTGGGGATGACTGAGCAATTAGGTGAAGTTAATTCACTTGGGTAGCTAGGTGGTTAGTGAGCTTGGGATGTTGAGATACAGGTTAGTTTTACACTACCATCCAAAGTTTGTTGCCTCAATCTCATACCTCTGAGCCTCAGTGATATGGGAAAATCCTTACTCTAAGAAGTCAAGATGGAGATCTTGATCATCAACTATCCTAATCTTACTATGTCAGGCCTATGACCTCCCCTAGGATAAGGAGAATGGCATCTTTACACAATGTTCCCTCACTTTCCTCAGTCTTATGATGTCATGGTATTCTCTGAGATCAAAGGACAACACCTCCTCCTATCATTAAAGTCAGGAAGACCTGAATTCAAATCAAGTCTTAGCAAACACTAGTTGTGTGAGTAAGATCAGCCCAACAGAACTTCAGTTTGGTGGGCAGCCTAATACTACCTCTTCTCTTCCACACTTTTCTTTGGATCCTCCCAAACACTGAGCTCGTTCTGGCGATCCAGGTGTCGAACTCTATGTGTATATCCCTGGAAATTATACTACTAAGGTAAGTGAACACATCCACAGCATTCAAAATTTCTTCATTTGTTGTAATTGATGGTTCCACATTTGGGTGGTATGGTGCTAGCTGGGAGAGAAACTCTATTTTCTTGGTGTTGATGGGTCAAAATGAATACAATCGTAGCCTGCATTAGGTTCACAATCATCTATGAATGAAAAGGTCACACATCAACTTCCCCGCCCCCTTTTCATGTTGAATAATTTACCTTCAGAGTAGTAGCTGTCTTTGATCCTGTTTTCATCCTCACTGAATGCTAAAAAACCATAAGGAGGTTTAGACAGAAAATAAAACCCCAAGTGTCCACAAATGTTTAGCTGGAGTATCCTATAGACTGGACTAATGATAATGACATGAGTTCCACTGTAAATATTGCAGGCATCCACTGTTCAAGGATCTCTCATGTTATTATTAGTTTTGGAGACCTAACTATGTTGTATATATGTATCTAGTTGTATATATGTATATAATTGGGTCTTAACATTGCTTCTTTACTTCATTTGGATATGGAATCCAACAAACATTTTAAGTACTTTCTCTTTGTCAGGCATTTTGCTGGAAGTTGGTGATAGGAAGGGATAATTAAAAACAGCAATAACAACAGTTTGTGCCCTCAAAGAGTTTAAATTCTACTGAAGAAATATATCATGGAGACATGAAGCCCACCATGATGTGTGTGGAAGCAACACTGACTCTGGAGACTAGAGATCTGGGTACAAATTCCACTTCTGATGGTTTGCTACTTTAGTTACCTTGGACAGATCCCTTAATCTCCTTAAACCTCTGTTCTTTTATAGGTAAAATGAGGACATAGGATAAGCCAGCTTGTGAAGTCACTTTTAGCTCCAGATCTGTGATATCATCATTTAAGGAGGGAGAGAATACAAATAAGGAGGAAGACAAAGAGAAATGCTTCCTGAACTTTGAAGAAAGCTAGGGATTCTTAGAAGATAGAGAAAATGAGATTATGCAACTCAGAAATGTGAACCTGTCCTTGCAAAAGCACAGAAAGGCAGAAGTAGTTGACAAGGAGAGTTCCTTTTCCATGACCAAGTTGTTGAATTCAATAAAATATATTTATTAACTACATCTTACAGTTTTTGAATAGCCAGAGTCAAGGCCATATTTGAAACATAAGGGGAAAAAAGCTGAGCAGATGATTGATATCCAGATTCTGGAATTGCTTTGATATCACCTTTCCTATTATCTGAGAAAGGGAAATGTGAAATGACCTAGGAAGTTGTTGATTCAAAAATCAGACTCTTAACATGTATGAACAGCTATATGCAAAAAATAATTCAAAATTTTCTTGTTTAAATTGATTCTCAAAGTTACAAAGTTTGTGGGCATTTAGGTAGTAATTAGCAGAATATTTATTAGTAAAAAAAGTTGGTTAGTATTAATAACATCAATTGAGATGCATTATGTCATTGTGGAGAGAAAGCTGGTCTCAGGAAGACATGACTTTGATATCTGCCTCTGACAAATAGTGTGATATTGGTCAATTAACTTTTTTTGTTGTTGTTTAATCATTTTAGTGATATTCAATGCTTCATAATCCCATTTGAGGTTTTCTTGATAAAGACACAAGAATAGTTTGCCATTTCCTTCTCCAGCTTATTTACAGTTGAGGAAACAGGTGTCTTTAACTTGTATTAACTATATGAGTTGCCCAAAGTCACACAGCTGGTATATTTCTAAGACTTGATTTGAATTCTGGTCTTCCTGACTTCAATGATAGGAGGAATAGTTGTCCTTTGTCTCAAAGAAGATCATGACATCATAAGATTGATGAAAGTGAGGGGGCACTGTATAAAGATGCCATTTTCCTTATCCTGGGTGAGGTCAGTGACCCAACATAGTAAGATTAGAATAGTTGGTGATCATTGGGAGATCTTTACTTTTTAGAATAAGGATTTTTCCCATATCACTGAGGCCCAGTGGTCCAATATCAGGCAACAAACTTTTCAACAGTAGTGTAAAAATAAACCATCTCTTGACATCCCAACCCCACTGACCACCTGACTGCCCAAGTCAATTAACTTCACCTAACTGCTAGGTAGCCCAGGTTACTCTTCTAAGTTCTTGAGATGCAAAGCAGGTGCTTGTCTGCACTAATTGAAGGTATTTTATCATCTATAGATCCCTATAACAATGAAGTCACAGTTCAAGTCAGCCCTGTTCTTACCACCTCCACATAAATATTGTATTTTTGAGAGGGGAAGTGTCATATAGTCCAAAATAGGTTAAGCATATTGTCATAAAGGCCTGTGTTCAAATTCTCTCTCTTACTCCTCTCTCTTGCCCAGTCTGATCTCTATCATTCTGATTTATAGACGAGTGACCAATGTGCATTGGTGGAGGGATTGTCATAATGGAGTGCTTTCTATTGTTGAAATCACTGATCTGGAGCCAAAAAATTAAGAATTAATATTTTAATGAGCATAAATTTCTTTTTCAAATTAAATGCCTCGAAGAATAGGAAGATAGTTGTGAAAAAAGTAGATACAGTCAATAAATTGACACCCTTAATGCTAGCCATCAGAGCAGTTCACTTAACGAACTCTATTGTTCTGTTTGTCATAAATGCATGTGATAACTGGTTCAAGAGCTGTTAGTAGCAGTACTCCAATAATAAGCTGAGGCTGAATAGTTTAAGGCAATAGCAACCATTGTTACCTAGTCTACTTTTCCAGGCTAATATAATTGCCTTTCATTATGTCTATCTTGGGTGTCCAGAAACATCTAATTAGTGAGAAAAGCTTTCTAAATTCATTTCATTAAAAAGAATATTAAAAGTTATAACTCAGAATTTAAAAATATGCATTATATACACAAAAATGGATTCATTGTGTGATAGATTTTATGTTAAGAATCAGAGAACTATAATGCAGCATATCAGCTGATATGCAATGCCAACTATTCCTTCCCTCTTCTTGCTTTCTTCTCTCTGATCAGGATAAAGTCATCTGATTGGAAGACCAGTTGATTTTTCCCATGTCAACATTAAGAAGAACAGAGAGCTGGAATAAGTATGAGGAGAAAGCAAGCAAATTGGAAGCAAAAAACAGACCTAAAAGTGAGTGTGCAGTTTGAGAAGAAGAAGAAAAGGAAATGTCAAAAATGAGGAAGAAAGTGGGCAGACATCAAATCAGACATCATAATGGAGTTTAGAGTACATTTGAATAAAACCGGGAACAATGGGCTGAAACAGAAAAGATAAACAGGCTGAAAACAAAACAAAAATTATTTTGAAATTCTTTGCTCTTCAGCTTTAGGTAAACTAATAATTATTCATGGAGAAAGCTTTCATGGAGATTATGATGCCATAGAATCTTGTGGTTTGTTTCCTTCTGATAGGCATATGGACTAGGGGATAATTGTTTTTATAGCTATATTCTCTCTCATGTACCAAGACCGAAGAAAGACGTTAAAAATGAAAAACAAAAACATAGAAAAAGCATTTCTAAGTCAGTCAAAATACTAAAGATGCAAGAAAGTCCACTGAAAACTTAGGAGAGATGGTTATACTTGCTTCAGAGAAATTAAAATGATGAAAATATAATTTCAATAAGCTAAAGTAAGTAGGGAATGCACTAGGATAGAGAAGGAAGAATCAATGGTTTAATTTAAAAATAAAATCACGTCTAAAATTGGAAAGGAGGCACTGATCATGATCTGCTAACTTTAGGTGAAAAGACAAAAGGATGTAGAATCTATAGAAATGGAAATCTAGTTGGTTCTCTTGAATCTTGACTATTTGTATCCTGAATTTTAAAAAATATAGAAGCTGTTGATGTGATTGTCTATGTTACAGAGATGATGAACATTGATAAATTCCCATTTGGTTGTTCAAAGTGCATGCAGCAAACACAGCACTATATTCCCATGTTTAGGCATGAAGATTTTTGTGTTGATTTGCATGTAAGAATTTTCATTTCCCAGGAAATGTGGGTGAGAGTTGCTGCATTGTTTTGCTATTTGCAGAGTAGGAAGAAATCAGTACACAGCTGATGCCCACTTTGTGAACCTGCCCCTTCTGGGGCAGCTCTTGGTTAACTTTGCCTGGGACCAAGGTTTTGTCATTCTCGTGGCCTTCAGTCATAAAATCCAGAATTCACACCCCACCATGGCAAGCGTGCAGCACATTCCTGATGCTTCTGCTTCTTATTGTTTGTTATTCAAACTCAATGCATTTGCCTCTTCCTTTTGTCATCATTATTAAAAATGCTGGTAATGTCTTCTCAGCTTGAATTGAAATGATTAAGATCTGAAGAGAAATAAAGCAATGCTCAAGCAAAAATGTACATGGATTATAAAATGAACATTAACTCTAGTATATAGTTTACAATTGAACACTTTGGAACATGGATATGTGGTACGCAGTTCAAGGTCAGAATTAATCATTTTATCTCCACAATAAAGGAGAGAACTTTTATGCTTTTAAAGTTAATGGCTGTAGATATTTTACAAATGTAAATAGGGATAGCTGTTGTGTGAACAGCTAGGTGGTACAGTGGCTGGCATAGCAGGTTTGGAGTCAGGAATATTTTTCTTTTTCTGAGTTTGACTCTGACCTCTGCCATTTTCAAGTTGTGAAGATCCTGGGAACATAACCTATTTGCCTCACTTTCCTTCTCTGTCAAATGAGCTGGAGAAAGAAATGGCAAACCACTCTAGTATCTTTGCCAAGAAAATCCAAAATAGAGTCATGAAGAGTTGGACACAAATGAAAAATGACTGAACAATGAACAAAATGGCCTGTTGTATTTGGGCAAGGATGAATTTTCATGGATTTATGAAAATTCTATTGAATGAAACAGTATAGCAAAATATATTATATTGGGTAGAAAGTGATTGATGTTTCAGCCAGCTGAAAGTGATTGGAAAAGTCATTCCTCCATCACCCATTTATTATCTATTATCATTATTATTAAATTTAGTGCCAGACACTGCTAAGCATCAAAGATACAAACCAAAATTGAAATTGTCCCTTTCCTCGTGGAATATAAAAAGAGATGACATGAGCTAAAATTAAACTTGTCCAAAACAGAACTATCATTCCTCTAAACCTACGCCTCTTGGAATCAAGTTCCTCTGTCTCTGTTTTGCATACCACTATCTTTGGTCACCCACATTGTCAATCTTGGAGTCATCATAGACTCCTCAATGTCTTTCTCACCATCCAAACAATTGTCAAATTGAGTTGATTCTACTTGTGGAGGTCTGTCCCCTTCTTTGCATGCATATAGCCATCACCCTGGTTCAGTCCTTCTGAACTATGGTGACCCTTTTAATCTATCCTCCTGCTTCAAGTCTCTCCCCTTCCCAATATGCACCACATACAACAGTACAATTTATTTCCTAAAGCTCAGCTCTGGACATGTCACTACCCAGTGACTTAATAAACTCAAATGGTTCTCTAAAACCTCTAGAATTACATGAACATTCTTCTACCTGCTATTTATAATCCTTCACAAATTGTATCCAGTCTTTTTTTCCAGTCATATTAGTTGTTTGAATTAACAAATCGGTAAATTTCACAGAAATCAACTCAACAAATATTTGATAGTGTCATATAAATAGAGTCAAATTTACCACATCATAATTCTATTCCCTGCTAAATGATTTTCTTTGTATTAGCTCCATATTGGTTCAGAAATAGAATCACAATGTCAGTCCTTTCATACCCATGCCAATCTTGAAGGGTTATCACTAAACCCCAACCAAGATTGATTGCTGAGATGAATTCAAATCCAGTCTCAAGTATTTATCAGCTGGGTGACCATAGGAAAGTAACATAACCTCTGCCTACCTCAGTTTCCACATCTGTAAAACAGGGTTAATAGTTATGAAGAGCAAATGACTTGTAAAATGCTTATCACATAATGCTTATCACATACAGAATAAGCATTCTATCATTGAAACAGCTAATGAAATTTGTGATCAGTATTTTAGATGTAATAGTTGTATTCTTTTTTTAATTTTCATTAAAAAATTTAGAGTTGGAAAAGGACCTACATAACATCCAGGCCAACTTTTTCATTGGACAGAGGAAAAAAAGCTAAAAGAGGTTCAGTGACTTCTCTAAGATCATATATAGGTCATAAATAGCAGACTCGAGATTTTAATCCAGATCTTCTAACATTAAATGCAGTCCATGCCCTAGTATACCACATTACCTATTCCAGTAGAAATGCACAATTTGTGAAAATAATTTTTTTGAATTAAGTACCTGATTGAATCTTGAGATTCAATGAGATATTTTATATGGCAGGTGCAATAAATCTCAGAAGCTTAAAAATGACTATTGGTTGTTCAAGTGACATAAAGAACATCATTACTTGTCCTTCTTGGGGTTAGAGGAAAGCAAGAGGCCTCTGCCAGTTGGCTGAGCCTGATTGGCTCTTATGAGCCAATAGCTCTTATTTGTGTTTAAAACACAAATCCAACTGCTCACACAGTAACCACCACACACAAACATCCCCAAACCAAACAGTTTGGATTCTTTTTATAGTAGTATACAGGAGCTAGGGTTTCTTATGTAGGTTTGAGTTTGAATGAAGGGCATAACATGGGAGCCAGCTATAGAAGAAAACTCTTAAAATAGAATTTGACTTTTGAATACGAACAGGGAAATCAAGGACAGTCTCAGTGTATTTTGTAACAGGTATTAAGTTGACTGAGGAGTTTGCTATACTAAGATGTGTGTTGTCTCTTCTAAAACACAGTGGATAGTATGCTGGGCTAGGAATCAGGAAGACCTGAGTTCAAATTCTGCCTCAGATACTTATTAGCTATATGACTTTGGACAAGTCATAGGTTCTCGCTCAGCCTGTTTCTTCATCAGTAAAATGGGGATAGCACCTCATGAGGTTTCTGTAAATAAATGAAATCATATGTAAAGCATTATGCAAACTCCAAAGCACTATATAAATACTAGCCAGTATCACTATTAAATAGAAACATTAAAGATGATGGTGATAGAGTCTCACAGATAAAGCCCCTATTGAAAAATCAGTGGCTGACCCTAATTATGGTCTTAGGAAAACCAGGGTTTGAATCATATCTCCATCATTTCCTAGCCAAATGAACATGTAATAAGTGATTAATCTTTCAGAAATGGCCAACGAAACACTTCCTTTCCAAGTACTTGTCTGCTAAATTAAACATGAAGACGATTGAGACTGCTGAGTGTATGAAAATCACTGACTCTTCAAAGACCTTAGAGATCACAAATTTCTTTATCTAAAATGAGTATAAAAATGCTTATTGTACCTATATATGAGATTATTGTAAGGTCCATATAAGGAAATATATAGAGTACTTATAATTTAAGTATTAAAGTAATATGGAGAGCTCCCAGATGGGTATCTCTCAGCAATTCATAATTCTTAGAGTGTTGCCTGAGGACTTACAATTTAAGGGACTTTGTCAAGATCACACCGACAACAGGGTCAGGGACTGGACTTTAACTCATCTCTCAATCCAGTATATCTCACTGCTTTTCATCATCACCATCACTTATTATAATTTCTAATTGAAGGCAGAATCAGGAGTCAGCCTCTGAAATAACAATTAGGCTTCAGTAATGATGAACCAACAACTTTTCCATTATCCTCCCTGCTTCTACAAACACGTTTTATTCATGGATTTATGTAACTATCCATGAAGGACATTCTTAGAATTCTTCACCTATTTCAGAAAAGTCAGTAAACAAAACAATTACAGGAGCTAATGAGAGAAGCGGTTAAGCTGAAACTTTGTTTTGAAATTCTAGTTTCATTAAATTGAGTGTGTGGGGGACAGAGGTTCCTGAATATATGTCATTGAATCTAAGAGGACCTTGGAAATCAACCATCAATGAATTGGCATTTTTTTAGCACTTACATTCTGCTATGTACAATTCAAAAAAAATGTAGGGGAGAATAGACTCTTTTCTCAAGTAGGCTACATTGTAAAGGAGGAGATGTCATGCAAACAACTATATACAAAGAAATGATATACAAGATGTTTGCGAGGTAATCTCAAGGGGAGGAAAAGATTAATATTAAGAAGGACTGGAAAATATCTTTTTTTGCAGAAGGTAGGATGTCAACTGAGAATGGAAAGAAGCCAGAGAAACCAAGAAGGGGTAATGAAGAAAGAACATTCTAGATATGGAAAATGCTCAGAATCAGAAGATGGAGGGCCCCAGGAGGGGAACAGCAAAGAGACCAGTCCAATGCCTTCATTTAGTGGCTGAGAAAATTGAGCCGAGGTGGGATGAAGTGAATTATCTACACTCATACAAATAGTTATTGACAAAGCCAAGAATAGACAGAGGTCTCTTGAATCCTGGCTTAGTCCTTTTTTTCCATTATCACAGACTTAATACCTTTCTGTGGGAAATGTCTCATCTGATCTTTTTCATTTATGTATCCAGTGATAGAACTTCCCCATTGACCACAGCAGATGAGACTAGGTGTCAGTGATATTCTACAGTAAATAACATTCACTAAAGCTGCCATCTTCCTGTGCAATAGATTTCTCCCTGCTAGAATAGGTCATTTCACATCAAGCGTATAAAATACTGTTGAGGAGTAATTCTAAGGGACTTAAAGATCATTCTTTTCCAGTCTAGGCAATGCCATAGAAAACTGAAAAGGTTTTTAAGCAGCATTTTATAGATGCGCAGTGACTTTTTCTATCAAAATAGCATACTTTTCAGTACCACAGGCTTTCCTCCCTTAGAGGATGGTCCTTACCTGTTGTCTAAATGGGATTATGCATAGAAAAAGTGAGAGGGGGTCATAAATACACATGGGAAAAAATGCAGCAAATAAGATATATCACAATATCTTGCTCTTCAGACAGGTAGAATTTCTCCAGATTTTGAATAAAATGCACATAAACACTCATCCTCCCCACCCCACCACCTCCAACACACACACACACACACACACACACACACACACACACACACACAAACACAGGAAAAGAAAGGAAGCAGCAAATGAGACCATTTTTCTTTAACCAATAAAGTCTTACCTATAACACCTTTGGGGGATGTTCAATTTTATTTACAATTAAGGGAACCATGAACATGCATGTGACAGTGCTGTTTCTTATGCCTTTCAATATTATAGAATTTAACTTTTTAATATCTATTACCCTTAAGGCACTTTCATTCATTCAGGTATCCTTCTTTCCCCTATGCTACCTAAATAGATATTCCTTTTAATGGAGAATAGAAGGGAAAAAGGAAAAAAAATGCTTTGTAAAACTAATCAACACATTGAAATTGACATTATATGCAACATTCCACAATTATATTTTCCCCTATAATGAATGAAAAAATCTGACACACATAGTTTATGGATAATTAATAATCAACTTATTAATTATGGCCAGCAAATAATTGATAGAATGAGGTCAGTGGCTTTCTGTTTTCTTCTGTAGAATATTAAATTCTTTTAAAGTCTTTGGAAAAGGGGCAGCTAGGTGGCGCAGTGCATAGAGCACAGGCCCTAGAGTCAGAATCCAGCCTCAGAAACTTAGTTGCCTAACTGTGTGACCTTGGGCAAGTCACTTAACCCCATTGTCTTGCCACCCCCCCCCAAAAAAAAGTATTTGGAAAAGAGTTAGTATCTGATGGTGGGAATCAACTCTGATTAATTAACCATCACTGAAGAGGTAGATGTATTTAGAAGAGGTGAACAAAAAGTCTTCAGCTCCTTCCTCTGAGAATATGACCCTATCTTGAGATTTGGCAGTCTAATCTGGGCAAATAATTCCATTTCTATCCAGACTACTCATGGTTGATTTTCTCTATTATAAGCTAAGTCACTCTAAATTCTACTGGACGATTGCAAGGATAGAGGCTTCTTTCCTAACAGCAAAAACTCACCAAGATTGAATTCTGGTTTGTGAGGTCTTTTAGTTGAATGGGGTCCCAACCAAGGGTGTGTATGCAAGAATTTAGAAAATCTCATCTATCAGCCTTGTCCTTCAGAGCCTGGTTTTAGGGACTTGTTTCTGAATGATGAAAAAGAAAAGGAAAACCTTATCCTAATTCAATAATTTGTTATTAATATAATTAAAAATAATTATTTCCCTCATGCCACATCTGTGAAAAAAATAAACAAGGACATTTTCTCATGTATTTTTCAGATACAAGTATAAAAATGGAAAGTACAATAAGTTCAGATACAAAAATCAAGTCTTTCCAACACTTAGGTACTCTACTCTCTCCTCCACTAAAATTAGTCTTTGATGCTGTGGGTGTGAAGGGATTCTTGGTTCTTAAAGACTAACCCAGTAGAGAACAAATAAGCTATAGAAACTTCAGTCAAACTGGAAAGACTTTTAAAGGTATGGTCTATATGCTGGTCATCAGAGGACTATCTTGCTAAGTGTGGAGTTCATCATCACAATGACCATTTATTAAGCTGGGGTTCTTAAACGGGTCTGTTAACTTGTTTTAGTATTTGGCAGCTATTTCAATCATTGGATTCCTTTAGTATTTAATTTTATACATTTTTAAAACATTCTGAGGGAGTCCATAGTTTTTACCAGATTGCCAAAGGAGCAAAGAAATTGGGAATTACCTTGGCCGAAGAAATACCTATATTCATGAAATCATCTATCATCTGTTTTATTCAATACTTTGTGACTCCATTTGGTGTTTTCTGGAGAGGTTTGTCATTTCCTTTTCCAGATCATTTTATACATGACAAAATTGAGGCAAACAGGGTAAAGTGACTTGTTCAGAGACATACAGATAGTAAATATCTGATACCAAATTTGACTTTAGAAAAATTAGTCTTCCTGAGTCCAGGTCTGGTATTCTATCCATTGTGCCACCTAGCTGCTTCTTCATTTATGGTGCTGAAGAAGTGAAATCTTATTTACATTTCTTTTTTTTTTTTAGGTTTTTTCAAGGCAAATGGAGTTAAATGGCTTGCCCAAGGCCACACAGCTAGGTAATTATTGTCTGAGACCCAATTTGAACCCAGGTACTCCTGACTCCAAGGCCGGTGCTTTATCCACTAGCCACTAGCTGCCCTACATTTCTTAATAGTGTACTATTCACACAGTGGTTGATTTATCAGTTATGTATTGCTGTTGTGATGAGAGTGAGATTTCTGGGAAGGCAAAGAATATACTAAATTTCATTTTCTTTTTTCTTCCAAAGAAAACAGAAAATTCTCTTCTAGAGCTATTAACTCCAAAGAAGAAGAGTTATAGATTATTTTGGGGGGGCTCAGAAGCACACTATAATAGAATTATATAAACAATTATAATAACACAAATTCATCACAGAAGCATTTTGATGAAATGTAAAGAAATGGGATTTGAAAATATAAGACCTGAGTTTGAATCTGAGAAAGGTCATTACCTGTGTACTTTGGGTAGATCATTTAACTTTTGTTGGCTTCAGTTTCCTCATCTATAAAATGAGTTACTGAATGATCTTTATGATCGCTCTAGGTTTAGCTCAGTTATCCCATGAACACTGTAATCTTAATGGGACAGGATTTTAATTCAGTATAGGACATCCTATCATTATTCCTTTTTACTCATAATTCTAACTCCTTTACTAACTCCTTTTTCTATGATTGTTATTGGTGGTGTTTAGTCATTTTAAAATCTTCTTTGATTTTCCCTGACCCCATTAAACAGGGATGCTAGAGTGGCTAGTCATTTCTTTCCCCAGCACCTTTTACAGATGAGGAAACTCAGATGAGACAAACAAGATTGAGTAATTTGCCCCGAGTTGCACAGCTAATAAGTGACTGAAGCTAGATTTGAACTTAGAAAGCTGAGTCTCCCTGATTTTGAGTCTAGTAGTCTATCCACTGTAACACTTAGTTGAATTGTAGAAAGGAGACCAAGTAGGTTATTATAATAGACTAGGTAAGAGAGACCATAAAGTTTGACTAGTGTGGAGATTATGGAAATGAAGAAAAAGGGTCAGATATGAGAGGTGTTATAAAAGTCAAATCAACAAAACTTGGAAATATTTGGGATGGGAGGAGGTGTAGGACAAGGGGTAAAAGAGAAGGAAGAATTGAGGATGACTCTGAGATTGAAAACCTACATAACTGAAAAAATGGTAGAACCATTAATACAAAAGAGAAAAGGCTGAAGGAGGGACAGGCATGGGGAAAGTTGAGTTTAAGTTTCCTTTGTCCAATGTTCTTCTTTCTTGTCTCCCCCTCTTGGAAACCCTAGCTTCCATCAAGGCTTAGTTCAAGGTTCAAGACCCCTCTAAGTTGTTAATTCCCTCCCTATCCTTAGCTGTTTGTGAGAAGGTTGTATCTTCCAGTGGAGTGCAAATTCCTCCAGTGCAGCTACTGTCATTTTTTCATTTGTTTCTGAAGCACTTGGATAGTCCCTGATATATAGTAGTTGGACCACATAGGCAAAATGCTATATATATATATATATATATATATATATATATATATATATATATATATATATATATAGATATAGATATATATACAATGTTGTAGATTTCTGTATCTACCCATTTACACACATTGATACATATAGAAACAGAAATATATTCTAATGATGTATTCCATTGCATATTGATTCTTCATGCCTAATCCTTTAAGATTTTATGGGTAAGGGGGGTATTCAGAAGTAAATTGATAAATGATTAATGCCACCAATAAAACATATCTCTCCATGTATCAGATCCATAGAATTTTTTAGCTAGAATTGACTTCATTTTGTTCAACTATTCTCGCTTAATTAATAAAGAAATGAGGTCAAAGGAATTTAGTGTCAAAGATAACATATGGAGTAAGTGGTATGCCACCCTAGAGCTGCTATCAGATCTTAAAGGTCCTAAAAAGGTAGTAGAAATTGGAGTAGAAGGAATGAAATGTATCCTTCATAATTTTGAGATTTCGATCAGTAATGGATGGGAAGTTAATGTTTCCCTAGACTCTCTCTTCAGTCAAAATTTATGATTCAAAGCAATAAAAAGGGGGAAATGATGTCAATATCAGAAATCATTCAGGAGGGAAAAAAAGAGAGGAAAAAAACCAAGATTCCTCCTGGGGACTTTGAAGTCTCCCAAAATAAAGCAATTCTATGATGTCCTTCCCTTATAATTCCTCTTTTTTTTCCCCATCATAGATTTATGTTCCAATAGTACTGTCTTTCTTAGGATCCCCATCACATCAGATGCTTAATAAGTCATCCTCAGATTCACTGACATGAGAAGAGTTCCCTAGCAGAACTCTCCCTTTTCTTTTCCGTTTTCTTTTCCTTTCCCCCTCCTTTCTCTCTTCCCTTTCTTTTCTTTCATCCTACCCGATCTGACTCTGCTGATTTCAAATTTCTAGGCAATTAATTTTTTGGCTGGAATGCTCCATCAACAGGTGTGGCATGATTGACGTGGCCCTGATATGCTCCATCTGTTTGCCGCTGATAATGGAATCCCGGGGGCTTCTGGGTAATGTCTTCACACACTTAAGAGGGAGCAGCCTAATCTATTTGCAGGAGGGAGGAGAAACTACCCAGCAGCTAGCATTGTTATTCAGCAGGAACAATCCAGTGATGCTGGCAGCACTTTTACAGGCACAGTGGGGAGGCTTGCCGGGAGACAGTTTCTCCCCACTGTGAGTGATGATTCACCTAGTGCAAAGTTTTGTTCTTCCTTTGGGGAGGGGAGGAGGAGAAAGGGAAAAGTGTTTCATTTTTGGACAATTTGGGGAGGAAGAGGAAAAGGTAGAATCTTGCCTGTGGACTTGGACATCTGTGCAGAAAGGAAGATGACTTTTCCTTTTGCATCCACAAATGAGAAAATGAGTTAATGTGGAGGGGATGGTTAGGCTAATCAGAATGCAATGGGGATGGAAATAAATAAAAACAGCAATGGGAGGGCTGCTGTCTGAGCAGCTGAAAGAAGCTTCTAGATTTGCACAGAATGTAAATAACAGAACCTGATTAAGGGGGCATATTTTTTCACTTCAAAGCACATACAGAAGAAGCTACATGTAGGCTACCAAAAAGGCTGTTCCAACAGGAAAGGAAAGCCAAATCTTGTGTAAATCTTCTTTAAATTATTTCTATTTAGTAAATGGCTGTGATGATAATATTTGTGTATTTGGGAGGCATCTGAAGCCTTAAAACATCAGGAGCTTTGTAAAATTAGCCTTCCTTGCTCATTATTTTGCCCCTCATGATGCACCACTTACGGACAATTAACCTCATCTGGACACACTCCCCAGACTTAGCTTCAGCTAAATGGTGATGAGTGAGGACTCCCTAGATTGAGGGGTTTTTATTTTTTGAGATAGCTCTTTGATTTACTCAAGCTAAAAGATCCCCTTTCCTTATTTTTTCCCCTTCAAAGAATTCACAAAATAAAGGGCATCCTAAAATCTACCAACCCATTGTCTTCTTGGCAGTAGTCAACCATTCTGAGGTATCTAGGACCATTGCCCAATTTCCCCTGGGGGTCATCTACTGGAAAAGCACATCTATATGCAGATTTTGAAATCCCTAAAGATTGCTTGAGGGCAGTGGGGGGATGTGGATGGGAACCCCTGCTAATAATGCTAATAATGACTGGAAATGGCTTGTTAACCCTTTATAACATTGCATAGAACATATATGGATTTTTTAAAAGACCCCATTTTAAAAAAAAAATCTGTCTCAGGCCCAGTTAGCACCATCTACTGGAAAGAACTAGAAACACTTTGCAAAGAAGGAAATCAACTTTATACTATGAATTACAGTATCTCAATAATAAGATCAAAAGGAAAAGAAATTGAGATAAACATAGGCAAAGAGGAAACAAAATTGTTACTTTTTGCAGATAGGATGTTTTACTTAAGAGAACCTTAAAGTGTCAACCAAATAAAGAAATGAAGCAATTGTTTCGGTGAGGCAATAATATATAAAATAAAACCCCCCAATCATCAGCATTTTTGTTATATATAATATATATGTATATACAATTAATTTATATTTTTCTTTTGTTTTCAAAGAAGATGATGGCATCAGGAAGCTAATATTATGACACACAGGTGAATTAGATTTAAGTGAGAAAGAAGGCTGTGCTAAGTCACCAACCTCATTTTCTCCTCTACAGTTGTCTGGGTCCAGTGACCAGATATGAATCAGAATGACTGGAGATGGCTCTGGATATGATGCAATCAGGCTTAAGTGACTTGCCCATGGTCAGGAAGTTAGAAGTGTCTGAGGCTGGATTTGAACATAAGTCCTCCTGACTCCAGGGCTGGTGATGCTCTAATATATAATAATAAATACATAATGGCAATATATCATAATGTATTATAGTTGCTTAATATACATAATTTGTTATGTATGGTTTATGGTTATTAGTAGTAAATATAATAGTTGATTAATATTATATATAGTATTATAATATATGTGATGGTATATGATATATGAATGATAAATATATGTAAAATTATATAAAATATATATTTAGTTAATATTGTATATATATATATATATTACTAACAAACTCAACATGGTGAGGATGGATAAAATATTTTTGACTCTACTCACCAATATAGAGGAACTATATGAACATAACTACAAAATACCCCTTTAAAGAATGCTAAATTATTCGGGAATATTTAAGTACTCATGGGTAAGTGTTCTGGGTTGGCCTGACTCAATCTATTCCCCTATAGTTTAGTTTTGATATCAATGTAAAGTGAGATACTCTTAGGTCATTCAACAATTAGCAAAAAAAGAGATTTATTTAGCTATAGCTAGAGAAGGATGGAAGATAGTCAATGAGGATACCTTGAATTGACTCAACTCAGGGATAATCCTTTGCCAGAGTTACCCATTATGATCCATCACAAGGATCAGACTATCCTTGAAGCTTCTCTCTGTTGTATCCTAAGGAGAACAGGAAGTGATGTGAATAAACTGAACCTTTAATCTCCTGAGTTAACTAAGACTAATGCCTGGTCTCATCTTTTAAGGCTAAATTATCCTAACTTACACGAGGAAAGGAATTAGGATATTGCTCTTATTTAAAGAAGACCTCACTAAAAGATTGCAAGTGATAATACTACCCATGTTTTAAAATTTTATGTGTCACTATATCAATAATATTACCAAAGGATTACTTTTCAGAACTAAAAAATAATAACGAAGTTACCTAGAGACTATAAGATCAAAATTCTTAGGGAAATAATGAAAAAAGTTGGGAAGGAGACAATTATTTTAAAAATAAGAATATTAACAATAACATTTTATAATGTTTTAGGTTTGTAAAATGCTTTAATTACTTATCATTTGAATCTCAACAACTCAATGAGGAAAGTTCTAAAGGCATTATGGATAATCATTTATATAATGAGGAAATGGAGAGCAGAAGACTTTTTGATAAAAGCAATGAAATCTAGTTTATATTCATAAAATTATTGCCATATATCAATTATTTGGATTCATCTGTTGAAATGTTAAGTATACCTTTTTGTAAATAATGCTTTACAACTTTTCAAAATAACTTTCACAAATATGATTTCATTTGACCTCATAACAAATTTGTGTGAGAGGCAGGACTTATTAACCCCATTTGACAGAAGAAGAAAAGATACAGAGAGGTAATTTGTTCAAGTACAAGTTAAAGGGAAAGTCAGAGAGGAATTCTGTTTTCATTATATTAAATCTACCCACCATGTTTCTTGAGTTTATAAGGCTTGCAATTTGATTGCGGCACAAAAAAATGTGATTCACAAAAATCATCGATATTTACTGAGTACTCCAAAGTCATGGGTGTCCACTAAAATTGAGTCAATTTACAGGTTATTATTCTGACTGAGAAAATTTCCAAAGATGATCAATGGATGATAATAATTCACATTTATAAAAGCCTTTACGGTTTACCAAGATAAATGATCTTGCTTACACAATGGATCCCATGGGATACAACAGTTAGCAGGAAGTAAAAAAATTCAGAGGGATAAGACTATTTGAACAGAAAGGAAGATGACAAGCATGGCAACATCAATTCTGACATTTGGCATACTTATGCTTTTACAATGATCTACCAACTCTGTATATAAATTACTTTGATAGGCACTGAGACCATAAATGAAGAACAATTCTTTCCTTCAAACCTTTCTTGTTTATTGGAGAAGGGAAACAAATGTTTTAAACATATCTTTTTTTTTCAAAAAAGATGGGCAAATATGAGATATAATACAAATTCTTTGGCTTTCTGTTAGTTGAAAAATCAATTAAGAATTGTCTTCTTAGAAGATATGTAAAACACTGACCAGTGAAAACCATTTTTTCCATTCATCCATATCTTCTTATTTCAATGATTCTTGCTGACCTGGTCCTGTGGAGTGTTTCTTCTCTTCCCCAAATAGAGTTCAGCGTTTTATAGTGGACAGATCGTTACATCTTGTATCTGAGGATCTGGGTTCCAAATCTACTTGCCCACTTGCCAATAGTAAAATCTTTGGGAAATCACTTCACTCCTGAGACTTCACATTCTTCATCTATTGAATAAGGGGTTTGGACTAGACAGTCTCTAAGATAGCATCTAGTTTCAAATCTGTGATCCTGAAGTCCTATGTCTCATTTCCCCAGGCCCTTATACAGTACTGTACAAGAGAATAGACAACTGCTCTTAAACTAATCTTGATTATTTGTAAGAGGCTGATAATGTCTTAGGGCAGTAGTTTTCAAACTTTTTGATCTTAGGGCTTTTTTATACTCTTGAAAACAAAGAAACAATGTCAGAGATCTTTTGTTTATGTGAGTTATATAAATAACAGAGGTACGAAGAAAAGTTTTAAGCTTGTAGACCCTGAGAAGTGGTCTTTAGGACCCTCTTGGAATCCATGAATGACATGTAGAGAACTCTAGCTTAGGGCATTTCCCTTCCCAATAATATGTGCAATTTATTAAGGTCTAATGAAATTGCAGTGCGTTAGCCAAAAAGGAGAACTTTGTTGGGCTGAAGATTTAAGCACCCTTAACACAGAGAAGTTACTTTGAGCTAAAGGAAAAGGCATAGGTGTAACTGTGTAATTTTACAAAATCACAGTTTCACAGTTGGAAGGGAACTCATCATCCAACCCATACACAAAAAGAATCCCCATTATAATGGTCCACAAGTGGTTCATTAACCTCTGCTTGAAGACCTTGAAAGTATCCACTCAGTGTTGTGTATGAAATATATTCCTAGTAAGTATCTATTGAATAGGCTTGAACTCAAATCATGCCAAGCAGGCTAACACAAGATTTAATTTCAATTTACTTTATTTAAGTATGTTTTTCTAAGGTATCTAAGGCTACATTTATAAAGGGTCATCTCCTATGTTATATAAAGAGTTCCACATCATTTGACCACCACCCAGATAGCTGGGGCAGTTTTACTAATTTATAATAAAATTTTAGGTTCAAACCAATGGCGCTTTGAAGAAATTGCCACAGCAATTATGGAGAAGTGTATTAAAAAGTTATAAAAATCTACTTATTCATTTAAGCCACTAGGGATCATATCTTTGCTACAACAGGAAGTGACTAAAATTCTAATTCTGATAATATATTGAAATTGATAATTATTTCAACAAAATTTAAACAGAAAAAACTGAGCAGCATTTCCACAAATTATAAAACTCTAAGGTTATCTAGAGTGATAAAGTGAATTTCAGGCTTAAGACAACTAATCTTTATTGCCCTATTTTCTTTCTATTGACATGAGCTTTTCATGATGTGAGAGTGATAATTCATGTATCATCTCATAATGTGTATAGTATCCAGTGAACAAAAAAGAAGACTCTCAGTTTAGAGTAGATTCCCCTGTGGCAAAATCATGAGAGGGCATGGGTAATAGTTATTTAGGATATAGAACCCGGGTCATTGGGGGAAGTATACCCCTTGATGAGATCACTGGTTCATCAGTAAATAGACAACACAGGTCAACACTAGACATTTCTTTCTGGCCCTACTCACTGTGGCTAGTCCAATCTTCTTCTTCTTCTTCTTCTTCTTCTTCTTCTTCTTCTTCTTCTTCTTCTTCTTCTTCTTCTTCTTCTTCTTCTTTTTTTTTTTTTTTTGCAAGGCAATGGGGTTAAGTGGCTGCCCAAGGTCACACAGCTAGGTAATTATTAAGTGTCTGATGCTGGATTTGAACTCAGGTCCTCCTGACTCCAGGGCCAGTGCTCTATCCACTGCACCACCTAGCTGCCCCAAGTCCAATCTTCTTGACTAATAAATTAGTCAAAATCAGTCAGTTTAGGCAGAATATCATGTAAGAAATAGCAGAATGGAAGATTTGGATGCAATGCAATTTTAACATCAAAATACTTTTAAAAATTGTTTCAAACCTTGTTGAGAATCTTTTTTTAAAATAGTCTGAGCCCATTGCATTGAATTATGGAGTATAGTAGAAGGACACTAATTGAGCATAATTTAATCTCTGTTAATAATGGGCAACTCTGCAGTAATTAAATGTCACTAAGCATCAACTGTGATCATGAGGTAAAGTAAATTCAGAAGGTTTAAAAGATATGGACCAATTCTGGATCAAACCCATGATATCTCCCACAATCTGTTTGGTTGAACAAATCCACGTTATTAGTCTATTTTATTTTAATTTACTTCTCTTCTTAAATTGAAGTATGGAGAAGAAAAATCAGGTTTATGGAGAATACTATTGAAGCAAAGTTTGAATGCAATTATTTAACTGATGTATGCTACTATGGTATTTAATGTACCACAGAAGCAACAGAAGGAATTTTCCATTTCAAAAATGAATCAAGCCTTCTCTTATAATGCAGCTTGGATATTTGTTTCATTTTGTTCCTCCTAGAGAGGTCTCTTAGCTTGGTTTTCAGTGAAGAGCTGGAAAAATCATATCATTGATCTTCCAAACTTCCATGAAGTTTGCAAAAGCATATATTTTGAGCTTCTTGGTAAATTTTCTGTAGCAAAATATCCAGCCATTTTACTTTGCTGGTGACGTATTTCAGTAATTTATTCAGTCCCTATTTGTGTCACATTTCCTGACTTTGGATTTCACACTCCCTTTTATTTCCTAATATCAGTGAAAGTGGAATCTTACTCAATATTGCACTCTAGTGTTCACTCAGTATAACTCTATGAATTCAGAAAGGGGGGATCATTTATTACCGAAAATAACAACAAAACCAAAGGATTTGTTGAATTAAGTCTCGATCATTTGGCTACTTTTTAAAATTAATATCTAAGTTCATTAAAAATAAAATCAGTTATTGATTGGATTTGTGATCTTTTCTATGTGAGTATTCTTTGCACAATGTCCTTTTCTGTTCACATATATTGTTGACTTTTTTCTTTTTTTGTCTCTCCTCATTTCCCTTTTCTTCCCTTTACTTTTCCTTCATTTCTGAGGGGGAGCATTTCTCTTGTGCAAGTCATTATAGTAAATATAGTACTTCCAACTTGTCCTATTTTTAAAGTGCTCACAATTTGGGGCATTTTGTCCAGGAGATTCCTGCTTAGATATGCATCAGAACAGCTGGTCTCTAAGTCCCCAATTCTGTTCAGAATTTCTTTGACTCTGTACTATTTCATTTTTATTTGTTGCATCACTGAAATTGAAGAAACAGCATAGTGAGACTGAGAAAATGGAGGTTACTTCTGGGTTTGTGACCTTGTCAAGAAAGGGAATCTTCCAAAATATCATTAATTTAATTGATGCGTTTTTTCCTTCAGAATATAATCTATTTATATACACTATAGAGAATTGTAGAAGAAAAAATGAATTTTCATTTTCATTTTATTTTCACTAAATTTCTCAAGGGAATTTATTCTTTATTATCAGCACATCACTTATATTTGAGCTCTTTTTGAGTTGAAGTACAGGATACATTAAGGAATGGACTAAGTGACTAAAGATAGTTTTTTATCTATAAATTAACCATTCTCCACATGTGGGTTGTAGTATGTAAATTGATTGTATTACAGGAAACTTGTTATATACAATTCAGTATATTATAGTAGGGCTGTTTTATCCCATTGAATGTATTATAGGCTTAAAAAAATAAACTATTGAATGTATTGTAGCAAGGTTGCACCTAATGGTGCCTTACTGGTCTAAAAGAATCAATTTGGAAAAGTGAAAGAACCAGGATTTGAGTCCTTGTTTTGTGACTATATGCTTTGCTTTGCTTTCTTTATATGCCCCCCATTGACGTAATTCAATATTATAAGCATTTTAAAGTACATACTATGTTTTCTAGGACTGGGGATATTTCAAAAATGAAATAATATTTGCCTTCAAGAATGATACAGTCTACTGATCCTAGGAGTAACATGTTAAAATATTTACATATGAGGTAATTTGAGAGGAGCAAGATTACTAACAACATTATTTAGAATAAGGAATTTAATGATAGCAATTAATTAAATTTGACTGGAATATGTAGGGAATAATATAAGCAAGGTCGAAAAGTCAGCTGGACTATATGAAAAACTGGAGTTTGGATTTAATCTTCCAAGGCAAGGTTTTTTTAAGCAGGTGAATGACACGATGAGATCTGTTCTTTATGCAGGTAATAGTGTTAGATGCATGAAAGATGGAGGGAGAAAGGAGAGATGCAGGCTGAGAGTCCAGTTAGCAAGTGTCACAATAAATAAGAAGAATGATAGATGTCTACATGAGTCTCAAATGGAGAGAAGAGAAAAGATGTGAGAGGTATTGTGAAGCATTTAGCAGTTGATTGGATGATAGGAGATGAACGAGTGCCATGAGTTAAGGATGACTCTGAGGTGACAAATATGGAAGACTGGAAGGATAGTGGTGCCCACATGAGAAATAAGGAAGTTTGTTGGTAAGAAGATAATGAGTCCTGTTGAATTTGGGATGCCTGTGGGACCTTCATTCACTCAATAAGTTCTATTGATTATGTAGACTTTAGGGATACAAAGTTAGAAATGAAACTGTCCCTGTCAAGGAGCAGTAACTCAGTAATAAGAGGTCATTTGTGAATTGGGTCACATCTTACCGAGGAAAGGGGATTAAACTACATGCAAAGAAGTAATTACATGTTATATATCAAATAAACGCAAGGTTATTTGTAGGGTGTTAGGATGTAGTACATCACAAACTTCACTCATGGCAAGTAGCAGAAAACAACTTTCAATCAATTTTTGAATCCAAGAAATTAACTCACCCTTTTAGAAAAACAAACCAGGTACGCCTTAAGGATATTCCTGTAGAGTTCCATTAGGACTGAGTTGTAGATGCAATAGTTTGGGAAAAGGAAACTGATCACTGATAGGTTCCTATTTTAACTAATTCTTTCTGGCAACTTGTGAAGCTCTGTTGTTTCTAATGCATGTGACCTATAAATTCAGCACCATACATATAAGCTCAATTGCCCCACCTTAGCTATAACTCTAGTTACCACAACCTATCAGACTAGGTGTTATTAATGTTTTTTTTCTCCTCCTAATAGACCTTTCAGCAATCTGGTGAACTTTATAGATCTCTTCTCAGAGTAATGTTGCTAAATACAGATAATATACAAAATTAAATGAAATTAATTTTATCAATATACAATTATCAAAATATTTTTAAATGATAACAATTAAGATAATAAACAATACTTACAATCAAGTAACTTCAAAAGTTATAAGAACTCTGTTTAAATAAAGACCATGATTCTAGAGATTCAATGATTAAGCATGCCCATTTAAGAGAGGTGATGAATTCAGAATGAGGTCGATTTTTTTTTAGATAACCAGTGAGTGATTTTGTTTTGCTTGACTATGGAAAGTTTTTATAAGGAGCATTTCTTTCTTTGGGGGGATGGTGTGCATTAGAAGGAGAAAAAATAAATTTCTATTAAATAAAAATAAAAACAAAAAGTTCATGTTGCTCACGTTAAGAACCATTGTGATTAGACTATAAGTTTCTTGAGGTCTAATTCAGTACCCTGCATATAAGGAGGTTCTTAATCAATATTTATTGAGTTTTTTGTTTGAATTAATAAGAAAATGATTGCCCCACAAGCCTGAAGATTTCATTGACACTACTCAGACCTGGGGAAGGAGAATCTCACTGTTTCATTCCAGGAAAAAAAAAGTCTGCTTTCTTTACTTAAATATATGTCTGGCAAATGTTAAATGCTATGTAAATGTTATTTTTTATTGTTTTTATTCTTCTTATGGCATCTTTACATTGAACATTTGGGGAATGCTGAGGAATTAGGTTCCAGGTGCAGAGGTTTTCATTTTTTCACCATCATCTACCTTTCCTATAACTCATTATGTCAATTTTCATTGCTTTTCAGTTGATTCAATCAACTTATTCCTAATTAGAAAATAACAAACTTTTGTTCAATTTAGTTGAGAAAATCAGTCAAAATGCCCTAAACCTTAAAATTTTCCTATTGTCTAAGAAATTTGGATGAAAATTCAATAATAAGAGGTCATTTGTGAATTGGGTCACAGCTTCCAACTGTTTTTAGGGATTTCAAAATTCTCAGAAGATTTCTCTATTAGTTGGTGAGCGTTAACTTACCATTTCTCCCTGAAATTTAGGATGATGAAAAGTTTGTTTTTCTGCCTTTCTCTCATTCCCTACTGTGTCTAGGGTTAATTCTGGGAAATGATAGAACTGATCCAGTTCTGACTTGTCTTCTTGAGTCACTTAGTCCTTTTTGATAATCCTGTAATTGGATCAGGAAAAAGCTAATAACACAAAGCAGGTGCTAAGTTATTATGCTATTTGTCACAGGTAGGCTTATTTGCCTAGGAAGAAGGAGCAGAAATAATTCTTTGAAAAAAGAGCTAATAATAATGAAACAACATAACCTGAACCTATGGGATTCATTCAAAGTGGCTGTCAGGGATATATTATATGTTTAAATGCTTACATGAATAAATTAGAGAAAAAGAAACCAATGAACTAAATATACAGCTAAAAAAATTAGAGAAAGAAAAAATTAAAAATCTCCAATTAAATACCAAATTAGAAATTCTAAAAATTAAAGGAGAAATTAATAAAAGCAAAAGCAAAAAATTAATGAATTAATAAATAAAACCATAAATTGGTTTTATGAAGAAAAACAATAAAATTGATAAATCTCTGGTCAATTTGATTTTTAAAAAGAAAGAAGAAAACCAAACTTCTAGTATCATGAATGAAAAAGGTGAACTCACCACCAAAGAAGAAGAAATTAAAATAATAATTTGGAATTATTTTTGCCCAACTCTATGCCACTTAGATTTTACAATCTAAGTGAAATGGATGAATATTTACAAAAATATAAGTTGCCCAGGTTAAATGAAGAGGAGAATAAATTCCTAAACAACTCTTTATCTCAGAAAATGAAATTCAACAAGCCATGTTGAATTCCCTGAGAAAAAATCTCCATGGCCTGATGGATTCACAAGTGAATTCTACCAAACATTTAAGGAATGATTAGTTCCAATTTTATATAAACTTTTGGAAAAATAGGGGAAGACAGAACTCTGCCTAACTCTTTCTATGAAACCAATATGGTGCTGATACCTAAACCAGGAAGAGTTAAAACAGAGAAAGGAAATTATAGACCTATCTCCCTGAAGAATATAGAAGCACAAATCTTAAATAAAATCTTAGCAAAACAATTACAAGAAGTTATCACCAGGATAATACATTTTGACCAAGTAGGATTCATCCCAGGAATACAGGGTTGGTTCAATATTAGGAAAACTGTTAGTATAATCAATTTTATCAACAACAAACCTATCAGAAATTATATAATAATATCAATAGTTACTGAAAAAGCTCTTGACAAAATACAGCACCCATTCCTACTAAAAACACTAGGGAGTAAAAGAATAAATGGATTGTTCCTTAGAATAATTGGCCATATCTATCTGAAACCTTCAATAAGTATTATATTCAATGGGGAGAGACTAGAGGCATTCCCAATAAGATCAGGGGTGAAACAAGGGTGCCCATTATCACCACTACTATTCAATATTGTATTAAAAATGTTAGCTTCAGCAATTAGAGAAGAAAAAGAAATTGAAAGAATTAGAATTGGGAAGGAAGAGACAAAATTCTCACTCTTTACAGATGACATGATGTTATACCTGGAGAATCCCAAGAAATCATCCAAAAAAACTACTGGAAACAATTAGCAATTTTAGCAAAGCTGCAGGATATAAAATAAACCCTCATAAATCCTGAACTTTTCTATATATGACTAGCAAGATACAGCAGGAAGAGCTAGAAAGAGAAATCCCATTCAAAGTAACCTCAGACAATATAAAATACCTGGGAGTCTATTTGTCAAGGCAGACTCAGGAACTTTTTTGAAAACAATTATAAAATACTTTTCTCACAAATTAAATCAGATTTCAATAACTGGGGAAATATCAACTGCTCATGGATAGGTAGAGCTAATATAATAAAAACAACAATTCTACAAAAACTAAACTACCTGTTTATGCCCTATCAATCAAAATTCCAAAAAAAAAATTGCTTTAATGAGTTAGAAAAAAATGTAAGTTAATTCATGCGGAAAAATAAAAAAGTCAATAATTTCCAGGGATTTTATGGGGAAAATGTAAAAGAAGGGGGCTTAGCTCTACCTGTTCTAAAATTATGTTATAAAGTATCAGTCATCAAAACTGTCTGGTATTGGCTAAGAAATCGAGTGGTGGACTAGTGGAATAGACTAGGTGCAAGAGCAGGAAATGATTATAGTAATCTGCTGTTTGATAAACCCCAAAAGTCCAGCTGTTGGGATAAAAACTCTCTTTTTGATAAAAACCGCTGGGAAAATTGGAAGTTAGTATGGAAGAAACTTAGATTAGACCAATACCTCACATCCTATACCAAGATAAGATCCAAATGAATACAGGAGTTAAAAAAATTAAAAAACAATACTATAAACAAATTAGAAGATCAACGACTAGTTTGCCTCTCAGATCTATGGAAAGGGAAGCAGTTTATGACTAAAGAAGAGATGGAGAATAACAGTAAAAACAAACTAGATGATTTTGATTATATTAAATTAAAAAGCTTTTGCACAGACAAAACCACTGTAACCAAGATCAAAAGAAATGTAGTAAACTGAGAAACAATTTTTACCACTAATGTTTCTGACAATGGGCTCATTTCTAATATATACAGAGAACTGAGTAATATTATTTTAAAAAAGTCATTCTGCAATTGACAAATGGTCAAAGGATATGCAAAGGCAATGTACAGATGAGTAGATCTAAGCAATCCATAGTCATATGAAAAATTGCTCTAAATCATTACTTATTAGAGAAATGCAAATTAAAGCTTCTCTGATGTACCACCTCACACCTCTCAGATTGGCCAATAGGACCAGAAAGGATAATGCTCATTGTTGGAAGCTTTGTGGGAAATCTGGGACACTATTACATTGTTGGTGGAGCTGTGAACTCATGCAATCTTTCTGGAAAGAAATTTGGAACTACACCCAAAGGGCAACAGCAATGTGGATACCCTTTGATCCAGCAATACCACTGGGTCTATACCTTGAAGAGAAGATGAAAAAGGGTAAAAACATCACTTGTACAAAAATATTCATACCAGCCCTGTTTGTGGTGGCAAAGAATTGGAAATCAAGTAAATGTCCTTCAATTGGGGAATGGCTTAGCAAACTGTGGTATATGTATGTCATGGAACACTATTGTTCTATTAGAATCCAGGAGGGATGGGAATTCAGAGAAGCCTGGAGGGATTTCATGAACTGATGCTGAGTGAGATGAGCAGAACCAGAAAAACACTGTACATCCTAACAACAACATGGGGGTGATGAGCAACCCTGATGGAGACACTCATTTCATCAGTGCAACAATAAGGGACAATTTTGGTCTGTCTGAAATGGAGAATACCATCTGGAGTTTGAACAAAGTCCAAGGACTATTCCCTTTAATTTAGGAAAACACTGATATCTTATTGTCTGATCTTGTTATCTCTTATACTTTATGTTTCTTCCTTAAGGATACGATTTCTCTCTCATCATACTCAATTTGGATCAATTTACAACATGGAAACAATGTAAAGACTGACAAATTGCTTTCTGTGGGGGGTAGAGGGAGGGAAGAAACATTGGGGGAAAATTGTAAAACTCGAATAAAATCTTTAATAAAAAAATGACAAAATAGCTAATAGAGTTAATAAGGTTGAGAGGAGATGAGCGATGTTTATAGGTAGCCCTAAATTTTCTAATGTGTTATTAAGGGAATAGTTCCCAATTTTTTTAAAATAAATTACTTTAGGATTGGGGAAAGAATTTTATCATAAAAATTTATAAATATTGATTGGTTTCCTGGCCTTATCCACAAAAGTCTATTTTAATTAGGCTTTGGTTGAATTCCCTGAGTCTAGGTCCTGGGAAAAGGATACTAGATGGGAACCTAAAAGTTTCAGATTTTTGTAATGTTTATATAGCTGAAGTTGGGGGAAGGTGGCATTTCTATGTATGGACCACTGACACTTCTACATATTTACAAATATTTTTCATCACAATGACCTTGAATGGTACATGATTAAAAATAGGAAAATCAAAATTATAAATTGATGTCTATCTCCTTTCCAAACTACAGCTTCCGTTGTTTCACTTTTGCTTCAAGTCCTTTTAAGCAAACTTTATTGACACATTGGCTACCTATTCACTGAGTAGTGAAATAAAAGATTAAAATAAACTTGCCTAATGAAATAAGGAACAATCCATATTTAATCACAGCTCCCAACTTGGACTTCATAATTTAAAATTCACTAATTGTCTTTTTAATTTTTAGGAGGCTCTTCTCTAACTATATTTGAACTAAAAATCTAGTTTATCTTTATAATTAAGGATTCAACTTTGCTTCAAATCTCCAATTGGCTATGAGTCATTCAACTGGTAAATCAAACAGTGTGTCAGGCAACAAATTAGTTTCCCCACCTAAGTTACTCATAATAGTAATGAGTTGTATAACTTGTCTTCAGTATCTATCACCTTTGACACTTTCATTTTCATAAATATATTTGAGACACAAAAGTGTCAGGTCAGTAAGGTTTGTTATTATTATGGATGGGTGTGGTATGCTGTTCTTGGAAACAGACTGTGATTGAATTAATAATTCAGGAGGCTTTCCCAAAGTCATAAACTGTGTTTGACTTTCCCTTTATGAGGGAAACAAATAATGCTTACCCCTATGTTTCAGCAACCTGGAAATGGCAACTTTATATTGCATTTTGGAAAATTGGCCAGCATGTATTTTCTTTCTAATTCTGTGCCTCCAATTAGTTGAAGTCATAGATTATCTTGCTAGGAAAAAAGTCAATATCTTCCCAGTTTTTTGTTAATAATTCATTTTAGAGAAGCCTAAAAAGTATCTAAGTATCTATTTCTTTAGCAAAGATGACTCTTCTGTTATTAGAATAAAATTATCTCCCTCATATCTTCTGGAAAGACCTTATTGATAATTTTTCCAAAGTATGGATTAAAGTTAGACGTTAACCTGCTTCTTTTTCAAGCCCTCAGAGGATATCCCAAATCAAAGTCCAGGCAAGCAAAGTTCATTCACCAGGAAATGAAGTATATAAGCAAAAGGGTCAACATATTTTGAAGAAGATAGAAGCCAAAAGGCAGTGATGAGTCTAAAGTCATACATCAGTGTACAACTGTGACAAGGAGCTGACAGATAAAGATCAAGGGTCATCCTAGGTATCCCAGGTAGGACACAGTTCAGAGTAGGATGCAATGAACTTGTAGTAAGGCCAGTGGTTCCCATTTTTGGCAGTATAAGGATCCCCTTTCAAACATAAAATGTCACAGATCTACATATAATTGAATTGTACCATTAATATCTGTCCTTTGTGAAAGGATATTATGTCATTGAATACTATGAATCTGGTAGCACTTATAAATGAATTTTCATTTTATCATAAGGTTTCAGATTCAGATTTGGAAGGGACTTCAGAGGGCCAGGCTCTACAAATTGACTTTAAAGGATGCTAAAGCTCAGGGATAAGTGTAAGCCATGTAGTACATCTCTCATTTTATAGATAAGGAAACTGCCATATAAAAGGTTTGAGACATAGTTTCTGGGCAATTATTTTTATTAATCATGCTAGCAGCAATTAATAAAAAGACAGTAACACTCTTGAATGCCATTCAGAGACCCCCTCATAGAACTCACTCAATGATTATATGCCCTTGGAAGAGTGGATAATCCGAGAGTGATGATCAACCCTGATCTTAAAGAATTAATGAAAAGAATGGATACTATAATGAGAGGTAGACCTGTTCTAATGAGGGTCTGAGGGAACAGTTTGATCACTCAGTGGTGATCAAAGAAACTTATCTTTACCATGTTATCACATCTAGGGTAATCTAGACAAAAAGGATATCTGCCCTGCCCTACACACATACACCCAAACCTGCAAAAATGGAACACAAGGGGAATTCACCTTAGATTAAATTCTTTGTAAGGTTCTCTAATTAAGTGGGGTCTCCCATTTGGGATGAAAGGGATATATCCTTGGGATTTCAGTATTCTCCTCAATCAAAACTGTCCTTGAGAGACTGAATATCCTATAGGCTTCTGAAAAAATCCTGGTTCTAAGTCAATAATTGATTATTAATATAAGAGCAAAAGAATCATTTTTCTGAAAATGAAGGTTTAGGGAGATAGAATGACTTGCCTGAAGTTGTATAGATGGTGAGGCTTAGAGTCAAAATTTTCCCTCTAATTTGTTCTCTAATTTCAGAAACAGTGCTTTTCTATTTGTAATAAATTGTTGCCCTGTTAATCTAGTCAGGATTTATTCCTCTGACTAAATGAAACAAGGGCTAGAGTGTCAGACTTAGACTTCAAATCCTGCTTCAAAAACTTACTAGCTCTGGGAACTTGGTCAAGTCCCTTAACTTCTCTGTGTCTCAGTTTTCCTCATCTGTAAAATGGAGATAAATATATGATTTACCTCATAGTGTTTTTGTGAGGACCAAATAACATAAAGTATAAAGTGAAAACCTTAAGGTACTAATTATATAGATGTTTGATAAAGATGATGATGATGATGATGATGAAGGAGATGATGTTGAGAGCAGTACCAAATACTTAAAAATGCTTATACAGAATTTTCCCAAAATCTTAGTATAATTTTATGATATAAAGTTAACATTTAGCTTAAATAATGTTAAACATATGCAATGTTTGGATTAGGGTTAGGGTTAGGGTATATCTTCTTATTTATATATCAAGGCATTTAGTGACACGATAGGTGCATTTATGGATTAACAGAGTCATTAAAATGACTTCCTGGACCTGTCTGGGTCCCACAGATTGTGAACTAGATGTTTTATGGATTCTTTTAAAATCTGCCTGTATTTCTGACAAATGGGCTTCTATACCTCCACTTGTACCGATTAGAATGAAAAAATCAATCACTGAGAAACTCAGAATGTAAGCACCTTCAAATTCTCTATCATGTCTTCCCTGCCTCAAGATCATGCTTGCATTTTCATTATTGGTTTATTAATTATGTGTTTGATATCATCACTTCAACTTTGTGTAAAGGTTACCAAAGGTTGTCAAAGTCAAGGTGGGATCAACCAAACATCTAGATAGCTAGTCATTTTAGTGAAACAAATCAGGCATTCTAACCCTTCATTCCAGCAACTGAAGGCACATATTGATTAGTTATGTTTACTAATTTTAAAAATCAATAAAGTGAGGTATTTGGACACAACTAGGGAAGAGCCCAAACTATCATTGTGACAAGATGAGAAAACAGAAAGATAGATTGGAAAAAAAGAAGATGCAGAAGTTGTGTCAAAGTAATGAAACAAATGGACATTGTCTAAGGACAAGATGAAGGCTCAGTTAGATATGGCCAAACCATTAACAAATTGAACTAAAAAGGGCTCGTAGATTTAGAGTAGGGAAGGATCATGGAGAACATCCTCTCATTTTGCACAGAAGGAAACTAAGTATGATAAAGCAAAATGCCCAAGTTCACCCACCTGGAAAGTCATTAATGCTAGTAGGTAGCATTTGGAATAAGTTATATTTCTCTTGCTCAGGTATTCCCTTTTGGAATACCATTATCAGTTCTGGGTAGTCATTTTGGAAAATCACAGACCACTGAAAAATCAGTTGATGAAAGGAATGGAGACCAGCTCATATGAAGATTAGTTGAAGAAATCAGTAATATTTAGGCTGAGAAGAGTGATTTGGGGGCAATTAAAGTGGCATAAAGTTTTTGTGAAGATGGAATATTGAGAGCTATCATTAAGAAATTGAAGACTTCGTCATAGAATCATTATTCTACTTGGTATCTTTCAAAAGGCATGTCTAGGAAGAGGTAAAGAGGAAGATTTAGGACAAGTATGAGGCAGAACTTGCTAACAATTGCAGAGTTCTTAATCTGGCATCCATGACCATTTAAAAATATTTATTTTTCCAACTATATGTAAAGGTAGTTTTCAACAATCATTATTTGTAAGGTTTTGAATTCTACATTTTCTCCTTCCATCCCTTCCCTCTCTCTTCCTTTTTTTGTTCAATGAGCAAACTAATATGGGTTATGTATGTATAACTATGTTAAACATATTTCCATATTAAAAAAATATGGGGGGCACCTAGGTGGCACAGTGAATAGAGCACAGCCCTGGAGTCAGGAGGACCTGAGTTCAAATTTGACCTCAGACATTTAATAATTTCCTAGCTGTGTGACCTTGGGCAAGTCACTTAACCTCATTGCCTAAAAATAGTGTGAAAGAAGAATTAGAACAAAAAGGAAGAAAAATCATTGGGAGGGGAAATCATAAAAATAATAAATGAATGAATAAAATCATAAAAATAAATGAAATAAATCATAAAACATAAATCAAATTTTAAAAAATTGAAAACAGCGTGCTTTCTGAATGTGGATGGTATTTGATCCATGAATATTTTTAAAAAATATATTCTTGATCATTCTTTTTTTTTAGGTCTTTTTTTTTGCAAGGCAAATGGGGTAAAGTGGCTTGCCCAAGACCACACAGCTAGGTAATTATTAAGTGTATGATACCGGATTTGAACCCAGGTACTCCTGACTTCAGGGCCCGTGCTTTATCCACAGCGCTACCTAGCCACCCTTGATCATTCTTCTTTAATAAAATTGGTTTTCTTTGTAATCCTTTGTATTTTATTTGAAATATTTAATAACATTACATTGAGAATGGGTCTATAGGTTTCATTAGACTACCAAAGGGATTGCTGACACAAAAAAAAAAATTGATTCCTGAATCTGAATTTTCAAAAGAGGGGATGGGCTGACTAGGAAGGGAATGTATTTTTATCTCTAGAAGTCTTAAAGCAGAGATTGAATACTCAGGAGATTCTAAGGAAATTGTTTCTTGACCTAACCCTGGCCACTAAAGGAGTTTTATCCTCTAATCAAAACAGAATTAGTTGGAAATGTGAAGATCCAGGTCATGAATCCACCTTTTGTGATTTAGTCTAATCCACAAAACCATCAGTGGAGTTTCCCCACAATTTCACTTTTCAATCAGACAAATTGGGTGGAAAATCACCCAGTCTGGCAAGTTTGCTAAAGGGAATGGGCCCATGCTCCATATGCTCCTCAGTCATTAACATCATTTTGCTCTGATAGTACAAGAGGAATAGCAGGTTTTATTACCTGGGGTGCCTTAGCTGACCCTGCAAATGAAATCTGTGATAAGTCTGCTTCCTCAGTAGAAAATTATTCTTAGGTAGAAAACAAGATAGCTCAAATGGAAAAATTTAAATGTATTAAGAGAGTATTTAGGTCATCTCTATTTTAAAGTAATTTAAACCTTAAGAAAATAGTAGGATTCCTACCCTCCAAAAGGCAAAGTAGAAACTAAAGTATTTTCTTTTTAAAATTGTTATTGACATTGGTAAGAAAAAGAAAAGTGCCATTTAACCAAAATATTTATAGCAGCACTTTTTTGTAGTAAGCAACTGGAAATAAAATATATGCTCATCAATTAGGAAATGTTTAAATATCATGGTACATGAATGTTATAGAACATTACTCTAAATGAAGAAACAACAAATATGATGAATACAGAGAAGTGTGGAAAGAATTATATAAACTGATGTAAAATGGTATAATGAGAACCAAATGAATGTTGCAAAATCACCAAAGAAGAAATAGGAAAAGATACTTTTCTGCCTCCATCCTACTACTTTGCAGAGGTGGTGGGGACAGATATATATGTACATTGCAAGTAATATCCAGTTTTTTCTATATGTTATTCATATTTTTGCTGTTTTTTCTCTTGTTCTAACTGTCTTTGGGAGAGGGAAAGGGCAAGGATACAGAGGGAAATCTAAGTGATATAAAAATATGAATAATTTTTTAGTTTTTTTTTGTCAAGGCAAATGGTATTAAGTGGCTTGCCCAAGGCCACACAGTTAGTTAATTATTAAGTGTCTGAGACCAGATTTGAACCCAGGTACTACTGATTCCAGGGCTGGTGCTTTATCCACTGCACCACCTAGCCAACCCAATAAGATTTTTTAAAGTATAATTAGGTTCTTTGTTTATATATCATATTTCTCTCTTAATATGTCCCTCCCTTTCCCCCTACTCACTGAGTCATTCCTTGTAAAAAGAATAAAAATGTAAAAAAATACAATTGAGCAAAACTAATTCAGGCATCACTATACAATTCTGATAGTATATATTAAATAGTTCACATTCTATACTGTTGACTTTCATCTCTTGATAGAATAGAGGGGAGAAATAGTTTCTCGTCTCTTTCCTGAGTACCAAATTTGATCATTAAAATTCATAGAATAGTCAAGGAATTTCAGATAGATTACCAAATGTACCACAATTCTGTTTTCAGAATTTTATATATCTCAAGATTCAAAAATCTCAAAGGTCAATTTAATATTTACTTTCTACAACTAGATGTCCAAATGTAGAGCAGGGAGGGAGCTTAATTATGGGCCATCCTTTACTACTCCATTATTTTACAGATGAGGACATAGAACCTCTGGGAAAATGGGACTAGTCCAAGGTCATACAACTAGTAAATATCAGAAATGGGATTTGAACTCATGTTCTCCAGCACCAGGGGTAGTGTTCTTTCCATTAATGCCCTTAAGATTGTTAGGGATAGAAAAAAATCTTAGAACTTATTTCTTCTACCTGCTTCCTATTAGAGATGAGGAATCTATGAGGCCATCTATGTGATTTCCTAAAGGCCACTAATAGGTAGAGAAGGTAGGAGTGAGGATGCAATTCTTTTCCAATATTACAACCATGAGAACCTAGAGTTTCAAGGTGAATTTAAGAAATTTTAAGAAATCAACATTAATGCCCCCTCTCACTTTTATAGCCTGTATGCTATTTCCACTGTGGTTAGAGTACAAGAGACTTGCAAAGATGGGAATTATCTAGGTGGCATTCTGGTGGGTAGAATACTGGGATTCAGTATCAAGGAGAGCTGAGTTTGTATCTTACCCTAGTCTTTCTAGTCATGTATCCCTGGAAATGTTGATTAACTACTCTTAACCTCTTTCGTCATCAATAAAATGAGGATATTAATAACATCTACCTCACGGGGTATATTATCAAATAAGATAATATATGTAAAATTCTTTGCAAAGCTCAAAACACTATATAAATATTAGCTATTATTTTAATAATAATTTATTTATAAGTCTTAAGTCTGGTCTTATATATTCATATAATTCCTTGCTTTTCAAGAATTTTCCTTCAGTTTAGGAAAATGACATTGAAAAAATGTCATGTCTTCTTCATCCATGATGACCCCCATTTAACAATGCCTATAGTGAAACATTTCCCCCAACAGGGTAGGTGATATTTTATATTTAGGGACAGCATGGGTCTTGAAATATGTTTCTATTCTTACCCTAAGAAAATGCTACCACTTTCACTGAAGTCCCTCATTTCTTTTTTAAATATAACTTTCTATTGCAGAAAGGAATCTCCACATAAATATGAGAGGAATATTGAACCTAGTCAGGGAGAAAAGCAATTCAAATTGGATGACTATGAAACACCATCTGGGAAAAGGACAGCAAAGTGTGGATGATAAAGCCCAATGAGTGTGCACTGTGTCATCCTGACCTGGAATAGAAATGACTAGATGCTGCCCAGATTTGTCCCCTGCCCTCCATCCCCCCAAAAAAATTTCAAGAGAGCCAAGCAGCTTGGAATTGAGTGGATTATTTTCTGCACAGCAGGATGTTACCCACTGCTGTCTCATGAATAGGAGGACAAAGCCCGACCCTGCAGATGTGTTCTCTACTTAGGTCACCAGAATGGGCAAAGTGCCATTATTCACTGATTGGTTTGGTCCCCATCAATTAGACCGAATTTCTATATAATAATTCAGTCATTGAAAGAACAAGAAGAGGGACTGAACAGCAGTGAGATTATTGGGGCTATTGGTCCAGGTAGACCATTTTATTAATATTTCATTGAATAACTTCAATTAGGTATAGTGTAGTTTAGCAAATAGAAAGGTGATTCAGCAGCAAAAAGTTGTGGGTTCAAGTCATACCACTAACACATATTGGGTATGTGAGCTAAGGTAAGTCACTATCTTAAGATCTCCAGGCTCCTAGAAATATTGAACATCAGGAGATCTATCTTGATAGAGGAAGTTTGCTCACTAGGAATTCTTTACACAATGAAAATATAATGCCTAGCCCAAATATCACTCACCCCCTCAGTCCCTACAACAATAAAAAAATTACAACAGTTCCAGGAGGTATATCTATGAGATGGAAAGATTCTTTAGAGTTGGATATGAAAAGTGGCAATGATGAAGAATGGATAGGGAGTGGTGTCATTAAATGTTTAGAAAACTATTATATAGAAGAGGGATTCATAAAAATTATTCTGGCACCAGAGGGAAGATATTTAACTAATAGGTAGAAATTAGAGAGTGGTAAATTTTTGTTTCCTTATGAGGAGAACTTCTTAAAAATCATAGTTATATGGACACCAAATGAGCTGCCTTGGGGACATAGTTACATTTTTTGCATAAATAATTCTTATTTTCAAGATATCTTAATTAATAATATAAAGCTATTTAAAATTTAGCATGAAGAGGCAAATTACCAAGAGAAAACAGTATATTTTACAGAATGGCTTGGGGAACACTGGGTTTTTATTTTTGTTTGTTGTGTGTGTGTGTGTGTGTGTGTGTGTGTGTGTGTGTGTGTGTGTGTGTGTGTGTGTGTGTGTATGTGTGTGTGCAAGGAACAGAAAGATTATAGTTTTAATCCACTAGACCAGGCCCTGGATTCCTCCCTTGGTCCATGCCATGTTGATGAAATGGGTTTTGCCACTTTGACATGAGCACAGTTAGTGCCTTCAATGTTGTGTATGGAGATAAATTTAGCATTTGGGAAAAATAAAAGAACTGAAACTATGGTAAAATTCAGGGAAAAAAAACATGCTGCTTTAAAAGGTGTGATGGATTCATTTGTGGAGGCTTTCTTGAAGATTTCCATTTCACTGACAATTGCAAAGAAAACATTTCATTCTCGACAGATATGACATGCCAGGCTCCTAAGAAAATGTCCCTAAGGTTCTAAAAATAGATGAAATCATCATCAATTCCAAACTACTTGGAAACTAATTGGGGACTCTCTAGATAATCTAGTCCTTTTATAGCCTCTTTTTTTTGTTTTTTGGCTTAAGTGATCTTCAGAAACTGTTGACCAATCTTTCCTCTTTGATACTTCCCCTCTCATTTGCATTAATGACATCTCTGATTCTCCTTTTTCTTTTCTGACTTCTCCTTCTTTATGTCCTTTGTGGGTCTATCATTTTTTTCTCACACCTTACTGTGAGATTCCTCCTTACCTAAGGAGGAATCTGTCCTTGTCTTTCTTCTTTTCTCTCTTTATACTTTCTTGACAAACTCATTGGCATTTATGGCTTTTACTATCCCTTTTATACTTATGACTCCATTCATAAATCTCCAGTCCTGGACTCTTATTAAAGCTTTAGACTTATAGCTTGTTCCAACTAGAGTTCTAGTGGCCCTTCAAAGTCCACCTATGCCAAACCATTTTAGGACTTAAACTTGATCATTCTACTAGCTTCACTATGTATGTGGAACCACTATTTACTTTATTCCCCAAAATCAATCTCATAATGTCCCTGTCTACTCTCAATCAAACAATCAGGTATTAGATCTTAAAAATTCTAACTCCACAGAATTGTTCTAAATGTTTTCGAATGACTGTGCCACCATCTTGCCACTGGTTCTCAGGATGATGTATATGAACTGTTGTAGAAGGGGTTTTATAAATCTTCCCATCTCTACTCCCCAGCCCTACTTCCCCATATATCTTTGTAAAAAATTATTTATTTCATCCATATGCACATATATCTTTAAGTTATGAAGTTTCCCTCCACCCTCCCTTCCCACCCACCTCCCATCAGCAGCAAACATTCAAGTTAGCATCATACACACCAATTTTGATGAATATGTTTACAAATTAGTAATTTTTGGTATGAGGAATTAGGATTAAGGGAAAGAGAAACATAAGAGATAATTTTTAGAAAGTGTTTATCAGATTCAGAAGGTTTTTTTTCCTTGTGTGGTTTATTTTGTTTCATTTTTCTTCCTCTGGATGGGGATAATATACTCCATAGCCAGTCAGATACAGTTGGTCTAGTTCTCTGGACTGTTGAGAGTTGCTGCTTCCATCAAGGTTGTTCATCTCATAATGTTGTTGATGGGAACATTGTGCTCTTGGTTCTACTTCCTTCATTCAGCATCAGATCCCCAAAGTCATTACACGCTTCTCTACAATCTGACCATTTATGGTTTCTTATAGAACAGTGGTATTCCATAGTATTCATGCACCATAACTTGCTTAGCCATTCTCCAATTGATGAGCATCCCCTCCATTTACTACTACAAAAAGAGCTGCTATTAATATTTTGGAACATGTAGGAATTTTCTCTTTTTATCATTTCTTCTGGATATAGACCTAGAATTGGAATTTTGGGGTCAAATGGTAAGAACAGTTTTATTGCTCTTTGGGCATAGTTCCATATTGCTCTCCAGAAAGGTTGGATCTGTTCACAACTCCAGCAAACAATGCATCAATATCCCAATCCTCCTAAAATAACCTCTTCAACATTGATCATCCTACCTTTTTCTCATCTTGACCAATCTGATAGGTGGGACATGATACCTCATTGTTTTAATTTGAATTTCTTTATTCAATAATGATTTGGATCATTTCTATGATTATATGTAGCTTTAATTTCTTCATTTGAAAACTGTTCATATCCTTTGACCATTTATCAATTGGGGAATGACTTATAAGCTAATAAATTTGATGCAGTTCTCTATATATCTTAGAAATGAGTCCTTTATCAGAACTCCTAGTTGTGAAGATTGCTTTCTATCTTTCTGCTTTCCTGATAATTTTGGTAGTGTTGATTTTTATTAGTGCAAACCCTTTTTAATTTAATATAGTCAAAATAATTTGTTTTGCAGTTTATAATGTTCTCTAATTCTGGTTTGTTCATAAATTTAGCCTCTTTCCATAGATCTGATATTATTTAATCTACTAATTTATGGTATTGAATTTTATATCTAAATCCTGTACCCATTTGACTTTATTTTGACATAGGGTATGAGATGTACCATACTATTTTCAAGTTTTCCCAACAATTTTTGTCAAATAGTGAGTTCTTATCTCAGAAGCTTATATCTTTGGGTTTGACAAATAGGAGGTTGCTGTAATCATTTACTACAGTTTCTTTTGAAACTTTCCTAATCCACTGATCCATTACTCTATATCTTAAACCAGTACCAGGCTGCTATCTTTTAAAATAATATTTCATATGATAGTCTTTGGTATCTCCCTACTACCTCCTGAGTAAAGTTCAAATTCCTCAAGACTCTACACAATCTAGTGTTACCCTACCTTTCTAACTTACACAATTCTAAATGCTAGCCAAACTCTTCTCCATATTCCCCATTCCTTCCTTGACCCCATTCTCAGTGCAGTATACACCAGTTTTCATGTATTATTTCAGTTAATCCTCCCAACACCTTTGTGTGCTTATTCTAGCTCCATCTTACAGTTAAGGAGACTGAAGCTAATGGCAGATATGTGACTTTCCAGGGTCACTCAGCTAGCCATTATCTAAGACAGCATTCAAACTCAGGTCTGGCATCTTTCTCTTCAGATATCATGGCAACATTCCGTTATGCCCTCCAACATTGTTTTATCCTTCTCTAATTCATTCATCATATAAAATTGGATATTATCTCCAACTGAGTTTTCCTTGAAGGTCTCAAAACTCCTTTTCTTAACTTATTCCAATAGCATCTAGCTGAGGGCTTTGTATACCATATTGACTATATTTGTTGCTTTTGATTCTTCTTATTATCTAAACTCTGGTAGAATTAAAGAAAAGAAAAATAGACACTCCCTCAAATTCAACAGTCATGTTCCATGTTAGTCATGTTCCATGCTGCTGAAGTAAAAATATTTGGATTGGGGCAGAGATTTTAGAGTTTATTTGGATAAGACCGAATGGTAGGAGTGAACTTACTTTTATCTCAGTTTCTGATTAATTCAACAAACATTTACTAAAAACAAAACAATTATGGGACAAAGACTGTACCCATCCCATCACCTGATAGAAATAGGAAAACAGCCCTCTCTGACCTTATGGAGTTTACAGTTTACTGGATTAACAGTTGACACATTAATTTCTATGTAAAATGTCACTTATTATTGTGTTCACCTCAGGATATTGATTGCATAGGAAAAAATCCATAGAGTTCTAATTATTATACCTTACCCATATATAACAACCGAAAGTTTACAAGATACTCTGCATTTATTATCTCATTAAATCTCCGTTAAGTTTTATTCTCTCCATTTTATAATTAAGGGAATTGATGCTTATAGAGCTTAAATGACTTGCTAATGTCACATAGTAAATTGTAGGAGAGGGAATCTTTGGCTCCACAGAATTTTCGTTGTCGCTGTTTAGTCATTTCAAATTCTTAGTGATTTTATTTGAGGTTGTCTTGGCAAAGAAACAAATGAAGAAACGAGGCAAACAGGCTCAAATGACTTTACCAGGGTCACACAGCTAATTAAATCTCTGAGCCCAGATTTGATTTCAGTAATATGTAGCTTCCTGATTTCAGGTCTAGTCCCCTCTCCATGTGCCAACTAGCTGGTCCCATAGAACTGAAAGACAATCAATTTGCAAATCCAACTTCCTCATTTTGCAAATGATTGTTTATTACTATTAAGTGAATGAAAAGAAATGAACGCATCCTTATAAGGTATTGTGTTGAAAGCAGTTGCTAACTTCACATATACTACCTAAAGAGGGTTACTTCCTTTACTGTCTCTCATAGGGAATCACAAACCTTATTTTTAACTTATGTTTTAATCTCAAATTGAATTATCATATTAATTTTATTTCCAAATACCCCTTTTAGATGTTGATACAAAATGACAAGTCAGGGCGGCTAGGTGGCCTAGTGGATAAAGCACCGGCCTTGGAGTCAGGAGTACCTGGGTTCAAATCTGGTCTCAGACACCTTAATAATCACCTAGCTGTGTGGCCTTGAGCAAGCCACTTAACTCCATCTGCCTTGCAAAAAAAGAAAGAAAAAAAAGATGACAAGTCACTCAGCTCTATACTGATCCTATCTGGCCACTGATAAATATAAATGTACAATTTTGCAGATTGACCAGTGGAACTTTTTGCTTTTCATTTTAAAATAAGAAATGACTGCTCTTTAAGTACAAATACCATTTATCCTATCAAAATATGAAAATGAGAGTGCATTAAAGCTGGTACAAAATTATAAGTAACTGGAATTGGCTTTTTTGTCTCAGTGCTATTTTTTTCTCTGTCTGGGAAATGACTTTATTGGTCCTGTCAATGGCAATATCTAATATTCTAGATGAAGGACAATTGTATATTTGCACCAAGAAAAGAATGCTTCTAGAAAGCAGTTTCCAATCATGTAAGAAAATAACTCACCTAAGAAAACCACTTTGCTCTTTGTATATTGTCTTCTTTCTCTGTCTACTTTATCCCACTTATTATCAAGACATTCATTTCTCCTCAGTGTAGACTATTTAAGGATGCTTTGTGTGCAGAAATGGGGTTGTTTCCTTTTAGTTCTTGAGTTTATCTGTCATCTATCTTTTAAAAAAAATTCTATTGTTTTGTTTTTATATTACAAACATTTCCACATTACCTCAAATCCATGAGATGTCTCTTATAACAAAGAAAAAATTATAAAAACTAGCAGTATACTTATTTCATTTTAAAGTATATTCAATATCTGTATGGTTAATTAAAAATGTTAGGAATCTATTTAAAATGTTAGGAATCTATTTTCCCTCCATCCTACCCCTATATCATTAAAAAAAGAAAACAACCAAATTTCTTGAAACAATTTTTGCATGGTCAAGTAAAAAAAATCCTCATTGGTTGAATTTATACACACAAACACATATGTGTATATGTGTATGTATAATTGTATGTATATATGGACATAGATAGAATTCTGTATTTCTGTGAGAGTACATGGATAGTGTATTTTGTATCCAATCTCTGGAATCATTAATTTTATTGGTTATATTGATTATAATTTTTACAGCTTCCAAAGTTGTTTGTCTTTCTAACAATATATTCTTCTGCTCTTCATTCTTATTTTTACCTGGCAAAATAACTATAGTTCCTTTAACCTCCCATGCAGTCTTTTTATTTTAGATCTTTCTTAGTAGTTAATGCTTTTCTGCAGAGACCCTTGAAGACCTAGAACTATACACATCTGAATATTTCATCTGTATATTGCGAAACCTTCAGTTTCTTCATCTGTGAAATGAGGGAATTTGACCAGTGACGTCTAAGGTCCTTTCCAACTCCAGATCAGGGCTTTTGTGAGATCATGTGGTACTGGCTCTATGTAGCATACAAAGACCAAAAGAGAAGTCACATTTTGAAGCTGACAACACTGGTGATACAAACTGCCACAAGATGTCCCCACAGTCCAAGAAAATGCATTTTAAAGACACCCAGGAGAACATTTTTCTTGTACTTGATTTTCATGCAGATGATTTAATGGAGGTGGAGACTACTGAGGTCCTTGTTTGGGAAAAAAAAGATCTTTGCTGTGCTGAGATATTAGAGTCTTTATATCCAATTTCATGAACAATCTGTATACTTGAAATGAAGGAAGAGTAACTGACATTTTGATAACTCTGTAAGGTTTGCTTAAGGGCTTTTCATCCATAATCTCTCTGACCTTCAGAAGACTTCTGTGAATATGTTTGATACTGAATGCACCATCCCCATTTCATAGACGAGGAAACTGAAGCTTTGAGTGAATAAGCTCAGGGGAAGGTATTTGAATCATGTTCCAACGAATTTCAGATCCAAGACTCTATTAACTAAGATAAATGCCCTCTCTAAGAAACATTTATTAAGCATCTGCTATGTGTAAGATGCTGGGACACTTAGATGAGGTTTTGTTTCCTTTACTTCATTTGAGTCTAACAAGCGCTCTGTGAGGTAGGTGCAAATGCTACTGTATCCATTCTATCCACAAGGCAAAGGAGGCTTGGGCAGTGCCTTGCTCAAGGTCACGTACATCTAGAAAGTTTCAGAGGTGTTTTTTGAACCCAGACCTTCCTTATTCCATATGACTGGTCATACTCACGCTGTCTGAAACAATCCACAATTCTAGGAACATGTTCAAATTGAATTCATTTGCTGAACAAACCTTTATAAGACATTTAACGGGCATAGAACATTATCTTAGGTGGTAAGGGTCATAGTAAGTTTAGATAAGACGTGTTTCTTGTCTTCACACAGATTAAGGACCTTTGTAGCCAGGCTGTCAAGGAATGAAGGGACTGTCTTCTGGGCGTATTGTCTCACTCTTGGCTTGTATGTAGCCTCACCCAAGAAACCTGGGAATATGAACACTGGGACCTACCAGTTCCCTATCTGCAAGCACAGTGCACAGTAAATAGAAAAGTTTCCCTGAAAGAAAGGGAAAAAAAGACTCCTTGGATCACTAACAAAACCTTGTGGATGAATAAGCCCCTCCCGTGGTCGGAGGGAAAGCATTCCTGACTGCGCAGGGCTCCCTCTCCCAGCCCACCTCCTCATTGTTCGGAGCGGGTGATGTCACCCCGCTCGGCTTCGCGTCTTTCCTGTAGTTCCTCCTACTCCCGGCAGGTGGCGGCAGACGCTGCTCTCTGTCTCGGGCCGCAGGAGCTGTCCACCGCCCGCGGGGACCCGACCCTGGCGCCCGCCGCCCCGGCAGGCTGAGTCGGGCATCCGGCAAGGGGGCAGGAGCCGAGAGGCGGCCCGGCCCGGCCCGGCCCCGAGCGCTGCAGGGGCCACGGCGAGGCTGAGGCGCAGGAGCCGGGTCCGGCCAGCTGCGGGCGCAGAGGCTCAGCGGGCGCGGGGACGGGCGCGGGATCCCCGCGCAGCGCCCCGCCGCGGCCTGGCGGGGAAGGACAGCCCTGGGGGGGCGAGCCGGGCGCTGGCCTTGGGGCAGGCCGCCTCCACACTGCCGCAGTCTGGCCTGGAGGATGCGTGCCTGCTCCCTCCTCCCTCCCTGCTCCCTCCTCCCTCCCTGCTCCCTCCTCCCTCCCTCCCTCCTCCCTCCCTGATCCCTCCTCCTTCCCTCCTCCCTTCCTGCTCCCTTCCTGCTCCCTCCTCCCTCCCTGCTCCCTCCCTGCTCCCTCCTCCCTCCCTGCTCCCTCCCTCCCTTCCTGCTCCCTCCCTGCTCCCTCCTCCTTCCCTCCTCCCTTCCTGCTCCCTCCTCCCTCCCTCCCTCCTCCCTCCCTGCTCCCTCCTCCCTTCCTCCTCCCTCCCTCCTCCCTTCCTGCTCCCTCCCTCCCTTCCTGCTCCCTCCCTCCCTTCCTGCTCCCTCCTCCCTTCCTCTTCCCTCCCTCCTCCCTTCCTCCTCCCTCCCTCCTCCCTCCCTGCTCCCTCCCTCCTCCCTCCCTTCCTCCCTTCCTGCTCCCTCCTCCCTCCCTCCCTCCTTCCTTCCCTCCCTTCCTCCTCCCTCCCTCCCTCCCTCCTTCCTTCCTTCCTTCCTACCTCCCTCCCTCCCTCCCTCCCTCCCTTCCTCGCTTCCTCCTCCCTCCCTTCCTCCCTTCCTCCTCCCTCCCTCCCTTCCTCCTCCCTCCCTCCCTTCCTTCTTCCTCCCTCCCTTCCTCCTGCCCTTCCTCCTCCCTCCCTTCTTTCCTTGCCTCCTTTCTTCCTCCCTTCCTTCCCTCCTTCCTTCCATCCTTCCTTCCTTGGTTCCTTCTTTTTTGCATTTTTCCTCCTTTTCCTTCCTTCCTTCCTTCCTTCCTTCCTTCCTTCCTTCCTTCCTTCCTGTCTTCCGCTATTTCCATTATTCCTCCTTCCTTCCTTTTCCATTATTCCTTCCTTTTTCATTCTTCCTCCCTCCATTTCTTTCATTTTTCTTCCTTACTCTCTTTGTCCCTTCCTTCCATTCATCCTCCCTCCCTTCCTATCATTCTTCCTTCTTCCTTCCGTTTCCTTCCTTCCTTTTTTCCATTTTCCTTCCTTCCTTCCATTTTTGCTCCTGTCTTTCCATCCTTTCCTCCATCCTTCCTTTTTTCCATCCTTTTCCTTCCTTTTTATTTCTCCTTTCTCTTCTTTTATCTATTCTTCCTTCCTTTCTTCACTCCTTCTTAGTTCCTTCCTTAGTCCCTTCCTTCTTTCATTCATTCATTTTTTCCATTCTTCCTCCTTTTCCTTCTACCTTCCATTCTTCTCTCCTTCCTTCCTGTTTTCCACTATTTCTGTTATTCCTTCTTCCTTCCTTTTTCCATTCTTCCTTCCTTTTTCATTCTTCCATTCATTCTTCCTCCCTCCCTTTCTTTCATTTTTCTTCCTTACTTTCTTTGTCCCTTCTTTCCATTCATCCTCCCTCCCTTCCTATCATTCTTCCTTCTTCATTCCATTTCCTTCCTTCCTTTTTTCCATTCTTCCTTCCTTCCATTTTCCTTCTGTCCTTCCATCCTTTCCTCCATCTTTCCTTTGTTCCATCCTTTTCCTTGCTTTTTAATTTTCCTTTCCCTTCTTTTATCTATTCTTCCTTTCTTCCCTCCTTCTTAGTTCCTTCCTTAGTCCCTCCCTCCCTTCCTTTTTCCATTATTCCTTTTCCTCATTATTTTTTCCTTCTTTTTTCTATTCTTCCTCCCTCCCTCCCTTATTCTTTCTGTCCTTCCATTCTTCATTTTTTACTCTCCTTTCCTTTCTTTTTTCTATTCTTCTTTCCTTCCCTTCTTCCTATCTTTGCTCTTTCCTTCCTTCTTTCTTCCTTTCTTCTTTCCTTCCATTCTTCCATCCTTTTTTCTGTTTCCTTCCTTCTATCCTTTTCCTCTATTATTCTTTTTGTTCCTGCCTTTCCTTTCTTCCTTACCTCACATGATTGTTTTGGGAAAATTGCTTTTTAAGTCTTATTCTGTCACTGTTATTTTCCTTGAAAACTGTGTATATGAATGTAGTATTACTATATTAATTATATTTGGAAGAAATTAACACATACGAATGACACCAAAAAAGTTACTTAAAGTGTTAGTAAAGAGGATTTTTGTTCTAATTTGAATGACTACACTTTATTTAGTTGATCCAAATAGATGTTCCAGTATCAGCAAGTTTTTACTGTAAAAAACATTCTTCCCTAGAAGATCTCAGAATCATCCTCCAATATGGTACACTTTGCCTAAGAGGGAACATGAATATTCTAAAAGGAATGAAAAACTTGAGAGAATTTGAAAATATTTATGTTCTCTTTGAAATAGAGCCCAAACAACAGAGAATACCTTTTAGCCAATTCATTAACCAGATTTTTATTATAAAGGATAATATTTTAATTTAAGGAATATCTCCTACCCATAATAGCACCAAGTAGAAAGAGCTGACTAGACTTTGAATTGTGCTTGCTTTAAAAAAATACAATAATTCTTGTGATCTATGAACATGCTTTTTCAAAAAAAATTGCTTATGGATACAAAAAGCTGTAAGAAAGACAAAACATCTTTCATAAACAAATAAAGGCCCTAATTATTTTTTTCTAAATCTTTTTTTAACAGCTCTGGATTTTAACTTGTACCTACTCTTTGAAGGATGGATAGGGGTTATAGTTATATGTTTAATATATTTTCTCATTAGTAATTTTAAAATAGTAACAATAACACTAGAGGAAAAAACCTGCTCCCAGGAGAGACTAAACAAAAGTAGATCAAAGAACTGAAATAGGGCAAAAGCTGAGTGAGTATCCTCACAAAGTCTAATACAATAAGGTGAACCTCTGGGAATAGAGAGCCACCAGGCTGCTTAAAGAGGAGTGAACTGATCCAGACGTTTTTAAGAAATGGAATTGTTCCAAATTGATTGGGATTATGAGTGACCTGACCTTCTTAATCTCCTCCTTATCCCCTCTCCTTCCTCCAAAAGAAAGAAATAGTACTAGAATTAGTGTTAGAAGACCTGGATCCCAACGTTGGTTCTGTCAGTTATGAGCTATGAGATTTAGATAAGTCATTTCACCTTTCTGTACTTCAATGTCCTCATTTTTAAAATGGGTATAATAATATTTGTAATATTTACTCCCAACAGATATGTCATGAAATACATTAACATTAAAACATTATATAAATGTATATTTTTATCATATCACTGTTATTATTGTTGTTACTATTATTTTAGTTAAAAATTCCAAACCTGTAATAATGAAATACCAATCATAAGATGAAAAATGGAGATTCTGGCAATTCCCATCCATTTTCCATCACTTGATTTTTTTAAAATAAGAACTTGGAAATCTGCTTATAAGCCATGAAAATTTGTTGTTATGATGTACTGTTAAAATATATGCATACCCTGATTGGTATAAAAAAGCAGAATGGGTATTTAAGAACATCCTGAAAGTCTAATCTAAACCCTGATTGTATTCTCTTGCATCCATTTCACTCTCACTGCAGCTAGGTGTTGCATTGTTTAGAGTACTGAGTCTGAAGTCATGAAGACTTGAGATCAAATATGACCTCAGGCACTTACTAGTTGTTTGACCCCAAGCAAGACACGTTACTGCTTATTTGACTCAGTTTCCTCATCTGTTTAGTACATAAGGATGACCCATGGATCATAGCTTCATTTGTAATCAAATACTACAGACCACGGGGGAATGCCTGTATGTGGCATTGACTTCTCTAGCCCCCAACGTTACTTGTTAGTGATGATTCTTGGATAGCCCATTACTTTAATTTCCTATAGATCTACAAAGTTAGAAGGGGCAATCAAAGTCCTTCAAAACCTAGCCCCATTCTACTTTTCCAGTCTTCTTCTTACTTCTCAACATGTACTCTTTGACCCTGTGACACTGGGTTCCTGGCTATTCCACAAGCAGGGTACTTCATCTCTTGGTTAACTCCTTACATTTTCTCTGGCTATCCCTTATAACTGGGACTCTTGCCTCAAATAACTATTGACCTCCATAGCCTTTCTTTAGACACAACTAAAATCCTATCTTCTACATGAAGCTTTAACAACCCCCACTTAATTTCAGTGCTTTCCCTTCTTTACTTATTTTCTATTTATTCTATGTGTAGCTCGCCTTTTCACATGTTTGTACATTGTCTTTCCCCATTAGATGTAAGTTCCTTGAGGGCAAGATGACCTTTTTCCCCTCTTTTTATAGCCCCAGTGGTGTAACAAAATGATTGGCACATAGTAGGCAATTAACAAATGTTATTTATTTATTTATTTATTGATTCTTGAATGAAATCAATGTCAGTAATATGTACCTACATGCACATATAGACCACCAAGCTGATGACTTAGCAGCACCCCCTCACTCAAATCTAATTCATGTGCATGTCATGCCATCATCTCCCTGAAGTCATGGTCTTCTTTGAGAACAAAGGATGAAACATCACACCACCCACCATGCATTTCTGTGTACCTTTTGAGGACTCTTAAAATTTCCAATGCCAGCATTTTCAGTTATATAGCAATACTGCGCTAATATTGGTATTAATAATATTTTGTGTGTGTATCAGGAAGTAGCTTGGAATTGTTACTTTTTTACCAAAGGCAAACCATTTCACTCTTTTCCTCTCGATGAATTCTATATTCAGATCACTGATATTCTTTTATCTTTATCCAGGATATATGTATTAATGGACTAACTAAATTGAATTTTTATTTAGATGAATTTCATGATTTGGGCAACAGACATCACTTGATTTTCCTCTGTGGATTACTAAGTGTGTCTTTTAAATAGATATAATGGAATAGATTATCCTATGACAATCCCAGAGATGTTTCTCTTTTAGTCACTGCTGGCAAGATGATAATCTGAGTTCGCCTTAAAACAATGATCCTTCTCCTGGAAGTTGTCATTCTCTTGAGAGCCAGTGTGGCTTCAGAATGGGTCAAGGGACAGTCACTATTTTTTTTTCCTGCCCAACAACTGCAGGAGAAAGAGCAGGAGAAGAAAAGAGGTCTGTATGCAACATTTATGGATCTGACCTAGACCTCTGATAGTTAGTCATGAGGGTTTATGGAAAATTATTGAAAAATTTGATTGCCCAGATGTCCATAATTTCATGATGATGTGTTTGCTCAAGTTCTGGATGGTAGACAATGTTTTCGGATTTCCTGGTCACCAATGGAGTAAAACAAGGGTGTGTTCTTGTTCCCATACTTTTTGCATGATGTGTTCAGCCTTGTTATCAAACACCTTCACTAAGGATGAACACTTATCAAGGTCAGCTATCACATTGATGGTAAATTCTTCAACATGAAAAGGCTATAAACCAAGTCCAAAGTGAACAGAGCGTTGGTAAATGATCTATTTGCAGATGACTGTGCACTTTGAACAGCAAAGAATGGATTGATTCCCTTCTGCTTGTGCTAATTTTGGCCTAACAATTAACACCAAGAAAACACAGATGCTCCATCAGTCAGTACCAAACCATCCATATGTGGAACCATTGATTACAGCAAATGGAGAAGTTTCAAGAAATTACCTTGGCAGGGTGGTTTCCAGGGACGTACACACTGATAATGAGGTTGACACATACATTGCCAGAGTTAACTCAGTGGTCTTCTTCAGCAATGAAGGACAAAAACAAATTAACAACTTGATCTTTAATTCCTTTAGTTTCCTCAACTTAAATGGGAATAATAATAGCTTCTATCTAGTAAGGTTGTTATGAGAATCAAAGAGACAATATTTGTAAAAAACTGTTTAGCAATATCTCTGACACATTATTCAGGTTCTATGTAAATGTTTATTCCCTTCCCTTTCCCCTTTTCCTCCATTAATTAAAGAGACCCCAGAGTATTCTAAGATTTGATGCAATCAAAAATGTCATTGACATATAGGAACAGCTGAAAGACTGATATTTATGGGAGTACATTAATGGATCTTTAATCTCAGATATTTTGGCATAACCTTCAACATTATAGAATGAAACCCATCCATCCCTCCTCATCTGGTGGAACTCACAATCATATTCTTTTGTAACTCCTATATGGGAAGTCACACATAGTATACTTGGGAGCTAACTTTATGTTTCTAGATGTTACTGGGAAATCAATGGTTTCCTCTTGTTCTTTTTGGATAACTAGCTCTCTTTTCTGGTCATGCAACTCTTTGATAATATCCTTTCTGATAATTCTCGTTGACTTTTCATTCATTACATGACAATTCATACCCATATCTTTTTTCTATAGTAATTCTTATCCAGGGTATCCTTAATCATAGGAATGAATACTTTTGAAAAGTACATGTCTCTCAAAGTTGTTTTTTATTTTTTTGGATATGTATCCATACGAACATTGACAAAACAATCTTTCTGATTACAATGAACAAAAAATTATAAAATCTCAGCATATTTTTAGGATATACATTTTAAAATATTTCCTTTCAATTTATTTCACTTTATTGAGTTAAATACGTTTTTTGATATTTATTGAAAACAAATATAATGAAATCTTATATTCTCTATAATTTTCATTCATTTCTCTGTAAAACCATCTCTTGCTACAAATTACCTATGAAAGTTTGCCCATTCTTGTCTCATTTTCATCAAAGATATGTTTAATATGTGGGAAAAACAGTTCTCACAAAGTTCTCATAGAAATAAGAAGCATATAATATTATATATATATATATATATATATTACAGTAATTGATGTCTTCTTGATCACTTTGTTATTCCTTTGATAATAATAATCCTTATGGTTATCATCATTCTTTTGGTATTCTATCTCTGAAATATTTTTTTTCTTTTTTAGTTTTTGAAAGGCAATGGGGTTAAGTGGCTTGCCCAAGGCCACACAGCTGGGTAAGTATTAAGTATCTGAGATAGGATTTGAACTCAAGTACTCCTGACTCCAGGGCCAGTGCTCTATCCACTGCACCACCTAGCTGTCTCTGAAATTTTTTTGAAATATCCATTGATATTTTCAAAATTGTGCTACTTACAGCATGTATTTCTTTTAGGTTTACCTGGCTGGTCCAACTTTTCTGACTAGCTTCACCTTCTTAATCCCATTTCCACATTCTTTTATAACATATCAAGTACCAGATTATAAATGTGGCTCCATTGTCATTAATAAAGAAGACATATGTTTCACTTATCACACATTTATTATTTTCTTTTCAGTTTCATGTATTCTCTGGCTCATTTGGTACAACTGCATCTCATGCAATGCTTCTTGAACTTCATTTTTCATTTCCACTGCTTTTTATTGTTTTGTAAAACAGAACTCAATAATCTTCCAACTATCTCCTCCACAATATTCTGTAAGGGAGTCCACATTTCATGCTGACAGTGTACGTAACTACCATCTCTCCCTCCTTGACAAGGAAAGGTGGGTTTTAGGTTGTTGGCTCTCTCATTGTGATGACTATTTTATATTAGATACAATTCTCCATTAATGATAATTTGAGTCTATGTCATCACCTTTGTTCAATTCTCAATTTTCAGAGTATATGTCATCACCTTTGTCCAATTCTCAATTTTCAGAGTAAACAGCATGGTAAATTTATTGCATTGTAATTATATTTGCATGCAGTATCATCTTTTTTAATTTTCAGGGGTGGTAATACATGGAATTGCAAAAATATAGTTTTTGCTCCACCAGGTCGATCTTTTCTTACTCCTCTGTCTTTCTCACATGCTAAATGGGGTGGTAACTCCTAGAGGAATAGACCCAGGCTCAGGCTCAGACTCAGGCTCAGGTTCAAGGCTGTCTAAACTTTCCCTAATAGATGATATGGCAAAATAACCTTACAATATTTGGCATGCTGAACCTAAGAAGAGATTATCTTGGACTGAAATTTATGTCCCTGTGAGTTGTTATCATGACATCTTGAAGAACCAATTGAGGGAGGTTTCTTCCCCAATCATTTGGAACCACCATTTTAAGAGCATCTGGGTAGGCCCAGAAACCACATTATTATTATAATACATGTCCAAGGGCTCAGGAGAAGCAAAGACTGTGAAGAAAATCCAGATAAAATTACATTTCAGGGAGTTACCTTTGTTGTAAAAAGCACCATAATCTATGCTTGTTGGAACAAGAGAGTGCACATCTATGAAACTCAAGTTATGACTGTGATTATGGCATTGCTGTCAAAGAACTATACCCAGAACCACCAACTCAAACACTATAGGGCAAACTATTGCATCTTCAAAGGATTTTCAGAGAGATAGAGGACTCAATCATTAAAATTACCTTTCAAAGGTCTTCTAACAAGCTTCCCTATAGTAGCAGTACTAGACTAAAGATTGAACTATCTATTGTGATACCACAAAGGAGTCTAGAAATGACCCCTTCTTAACCAATGCCATCAAAACTCTTCAAGCAGAAGAGCTCTCACTAGGGAAAGAGAGAAGACTAAGTTTTCTTGGGACCTCTTTACCCTATTCTGAGAGGCAATCTAATAAATCCTGTGCTGATGGCCATATGGTTGCAAAAATACTAGGTGTGCATGACAAAAGCCTTGGGAATGGATTGTTTTCCAAAGCTCTAGGGAAAACTGCAGCCCTTGATCCTAAAAGGTTGGAAATTATAGAGGAAAAGAGCATTGTTTCTCCTGGGTCTACTATGGATGGTTTAGTAGCTGATACAGAAATTCCTTATCTTGTAGGCAATCAACTATAATGGAAGATTGGTCCATAAATATCACATCATATAAAACAAACTCACTACTGAATTCCTACATTAAACAAACCACCATAAGTCATTCAATTTTTACTATGCTTTTAGATTCAGAATTTCTTGAAGAGTTTGAATACTCTAAAAATGAGAATAGCCAGATCAGCCCCTCCCAGATATAGAGCAGTCTGTCTGGGAGTGAACAGCAGTCCTTTCTTCAGACTAAAGCCCTTTCTCATGAAGCAGTGACCTTATACAATGAATTTAGGAAAATTTACATGTCCCTCCCTCATGAAATTCAGTTGCCCCTCAAAGGTTCTCTGCACATGATCTCAGTATTTTCAATATTTCATAAGGCTGTGGATTTTTCTCCTGTCTTTTAAAGATGGTGACTTAGTATTGAATGTTACCCTTGAACTAACTAGTCAATATGTTGGTTAGCCAGAGATAGCTGGTTTTAAATTAATTCTCAAGTCAGTGATCACTCATATATCTATGTGCCCTTGCTTGAAAACTTAGTCAAGACTTAGACAGACAATGTCCTAAGTCCACCTGGCTTAGAACCTGCAATGCAGAAGGTATAGCGCCTAACCTCCAAGAGGCATTTAACAGTACAATTAGATGCTAAAAACAAGGAGAATAATTCAGAAGTCTTGACTAAATAAGAAATCGTGCAGTGGTTAAAATTGCATAGATCTGAGAACTGTCTTTTTTCTTGATTTTTGGACTTTTCCTGATTGGTGAAGCTGCATCTAACAATAGCATTCCTCTGGGAGGTAAAGGAGAATTAAAATATGGATTTTTACTTTTTTCCTGCTTCTATTATCTCTTTTTCTCTGTTTCTCTATGTCTCTGTGTTTCTATCTCTCTCTCTCTCTCTGTCTCTGTGTCCCTGTTTCTCTCTCTCTCTCTCTCTCTCTCTCTCTCTCTCTCTCTCTCTCTCTCTCTCTCTCTCTTTGTCTCTCTGTATGTCTCTGTCTCTCTCTCTGTCTCTATCTCTCTTTGTGTTTCTGTCTCTTTCTTTGTATTTCTATCTCTGTCTCTGTCTCTGCCTATATTCTTCTTCCCTACTACCTCATACTCAGTTATTTAAACAAGAGGAGGAAGATGAATGGTATAAATATCCTCAAACATGCTCCTATAAATGTGTCATAGAAATGTCTATAGACAGCTTTAAAATTGGGAAGTTATTGCACCCTGCATTCTCTCTCTCTCTCTCTCTCTCTCTCTCTCTCTCTCTCTCTCTCTCTCTCTCTCTCTCTTAGGTTTTGTGCAAGGCAAATGATGTTAAGTGGCTTTCCCAAGGTCAAGGCCAGACAGCTAGGTAATTATTAACTGTCTGAGGTGGGATTTGAACTCAGGTATTCCTGACTCCAGGGCCAGTGCTCTATTTGCTGAGCCACCTAGCCGCCACCCCCATATTCTCTTTCACAGACATTGCATAGGATAGAGGATTTTTTTTTATTTTTTCCTTGAGTTGCCATGAACAAATAATGCATCACGTAGGGTCCAACTTTCCAGTTATGAGTCTCCATGTCATCCCTGGGAAGTGGGCTCAGTCCCTTGCTGGGATCTTATTAGAACTTTCCTGACTTGATGAATTTTATCAGAGTTTGTGTTCAGTTGACTGGGGTTTTGAGAATCTGGGGTTACCCCCCATACACACACTCATATACACACACATACACCCACACTATGATGAGTAAGACTTGTGGGGGAGTTTTTTAATATCCTTCCTAAAATGTGGTGCCAAGAATTGAACCTGGTGATTCAGATGTGGTCTGAGTAGGGTCCAGAGCATAATTCTGATGGACTGCCATGGCAGTGACTCTGCTCTGACTCATATCTCATCTCAGCACGAAACAGCAACTTCTGAGACCCTTGGTTGCCATCAACTTTACTTAGTGTGCTTGTCCACAATAACATCAAAATCTTCTATCCAGTTTTCCTGTTTTCAGTTTCTCCTCCTCCTTTCCCAACTCCCTTCTAGCCAATCAATAATAGACAAGTTGTCTTTCTAGAATACTGTTTGGATTTTGCCAATCTCTGCACAAAAATGTAACTGACTTCATTTTTCCTGTAGAATAAATAGCAATCCTCTTAACCATTAGGACCTCTATATTTAAATAGGAGCATTCTGGAGACAAAGTATTTATACAAAGAAATGAATCTAATGATGGGAATTTCCTATGTGTGGCAGAATTATGAGATTTAAGTTTCTAACTAGGTAGGCTTATTGGTGACCCCCCAAAATCATATATGATGATGCCCCATTTGAACTCTGTAGTCTATAGATCAAATCTTAGTCATTCTCTGACTTCAAACTTGAATGTCAGTTCCTATGTGCTTGGTTTTCTGTCTCCTAGTATGTGAATAAGGACAAATACTTATATTCCCAAGGTTAAACATCCCTTGGCTAATACCACTAGAACTATGGTAAGTTGCATCACATTACTCACTTAAAGATCAATGATTCCCCCATCCCTCCTCCTCTGCCCCCACAAAAACCTCTTTTAATCTTTTTTCTCTTTATAGAGCCCATGAAGGTCAGTGTTCTGTAGATAATTGTTTTTCTTCCATTATTGGGTAACCTTCCCAGAGTACTTTCATAACCTTTCCTCCTCCTTCCATTCCTGCCCACCAGTGGGTAGCCTACAGAAAAGATATTAATTTGTTGAGTCTAATTGTAGTTTTTAATGATTCAAGGTTTAAGTATATGGTATCTATGATATTTATTAAGGGGAAAAATACAAATCTATTTCAGAGAGTTTTGCCATTTTGTTTTAGTGCTATTAACATTAAAGTTAGAAGCATCATAGCAAGGCACATATTAAGTGAGAGAGAATGAAATAAAAACTTATTCCTACTATGTGCCGAACAGTTTACAAATAACATCTTATTTGAAAAAGTCACTAAATTATGAATGCCTTTTTATTAAACAATACAACTAGGCCTATATACCAAAGGATCAGGGAAAGAGGAAAAAGACCTGTATAAACAAAAATATTTACAGATTATCTTTTATTGTAGCAAAGAAACAGAAACAAAAATGCTGTCCATCAGCTGTAGTTCTGACAAATAAATGGTGGTATATGATTGTTTTGAAAAATTATCACTCCTTAATAAATAATACAAAGAGCCATTTCAGAGAAACTTGGGGAAAACTTATAGGAACTGATGCAGAGTTAAATGAGAAGAACCAGGAAAGCAATTTATTGAGTAATAGTAACATTGTTTAGAAAATCAGTTCTCAAAGAATTAAGGAATTTGTTTTATAAATTGACTGTTCATGATTCCTAAGGACCAATAATGAAGCCTGCTGCCCACATGCTGATGAGAGATCATGGACTCAATGTAAAAAATAAGACCTGTTTTTTTTGGAAATGGTCAGTATGTAGATTTATATTACTTGATTTGCTTATAGGCTGCAAAAGCTTTTTCTTATTTTTAATAAGAGGATGGAGTCTGGTGAAGATTTGCTGTAAAAAGAGGAAAGAAAAGAGGATGATTTGAAGCACTTAAAAACCTAATGGAAGAGAACAGAAGGAAGTTCATTAAGAAGCCAATAAACAGGATTCCTAAGAGAGTAAAATATTGAATTTATTATGTACTTGAAAAACATTATATATAAATATATGTATGTATGTATATATTTGGTTTCAAACATAATATACTTTTTCTATTCAGCTTTGTATGAAAACGTTATTTGATAGGAATGAATGAAAAATAAATCTAAATTTTCAAAAAATCATCCAGGATTATGGCAAAAGAGAAAATGAGTTTAATAAGCACTATTTGTAGCAAGTTCCAGCACCAAACTACTGTTAGTTGACTTGAATTGCATCTCCATGCACAGACACCTAAGGAGGAAGAAGGAATCATTGAACTTTAGAGTGGGAAGACAGCTCTACCCATCAACTTCCAAAAGAATCCCTGCTACAGCACATCCAGAAAATGGTCATTAGTTTCATAATGATAGTTGCTGACAATTACATAGCATTTTTTGCAAGACAATGGGGTTAAATGACTTGTCCAAGGTCACACAACTAGAGAATTATTAAATCTCTGAGACTGGATTTGAACTCAGGTCCTCCTGACTCCAGGGATGGTGCTCTATTCACTGTGCCACCTAGCTGCCCCCACATAGTATTTTAGGAACTGGAAAAATACTTTATATGTATTTTCTTCTTTGTTTCTCATTACAGGTTTATTAAGTATTTTATATATTATCCCCATTTTACAGATGAGGAAACTGAGTCATACAGAATTTGAATGACTTTTTGAGTATTACCAATCATTTTCTGTGGCGTCTCATACCAGGGATGGTAGATTTACTTAATCTTGCTAAACATTGAGGCTGTTTGTAATATTCAGATTGAAAAGAACTCAGAGCCTCTGGGACATGGGGAAATAAGCTTCTGTATTGTCTAGGTTTCCTGATATTTCCCTGGTTGGTATGTCTCCCTTCCCAGTGTCCTAAGTAGCCAGTGGAAACTCTAGATGTTCATTTGTTCTTTTTCCATTTACCTTTCATCTTCTTATAGCTTTTGGTAGCTTTTTTCACATGGTAAAAGATAAGGATTCTATTAGAGACTGAATAATAAGAAAAGTTTTTAAGAGACATTCCTGGCTTCATTTTTGTCTCCCTTTTTTTTGGTAGTCTCAGCACTTAGCACAGTGGTTTGTACTTAATAAGTGCTTAATAAATTGAAAGAGACTTTGTCCCATTGTCACAAGGACACATTTTGAGAAATCAGTTAAGACAGTTCTACTAACGTGTCATAGAAGGTGTCGCATTTTCCTGCATTGTGAAAGGTCTGGTAGAGGTGAATGACAAGCTTATGGAGTAAATTCAAGAAATGGATCCCAAGAACACCAGAATAAATGTCTCACCCTATACATGTTATGGCAATCATCCTACCAGAATTGCAAGTTGCAGTAACTCTACCCTCAGTCTGCATCAACTGTGATTCCTATTTTATAAGGCATTGGATAATTTATAAGGAGAAAGGGATATTATCAGCGTTGGTAAATTTAATGCAGGTGGATTTTCTCATCAATTATCAATTATCATGGGTCTAACAATCATTTCCATGAAGATAAGTCATGAATTCCTAATGAGAATTTCAAGACTACAGTAGTAACTGCCATCTGTATAGCTCCAATTGCAGGACCTTTCAGTATCTCAAATTATAAATGTCCCAAATGGAACTTGTTATCTTTATCCCTTATTATCATGCTCCCCATAACCCAAGTTTACAACTTTGCAGTCATCTTCAATTCTTCCCTTTTCTCTTCCTTCAAAGCCAATCATTAGCTAAATGATGTTGAATTCTTTTCCCACAAAATCGATCCCCTTGTCTCCAATTTAAATTTTCTCTTCCCTCTTTACCTTTCCCTTCTCCGATTCATTCTTTTCATTTATTTTTTAACTGATGTTCTTTCTTTTCAAAAAAATCATTGCTACTTTCTGATGAATCCTTTCTCCAGTGACATTTCCTACATCTTAAAATCAAATCAAGTGAACTAAAATTTATTATTAGGTATCATGTGAAGTACTGTAGATAATTTTTACTTGTACAGTGAAGGAGAGCAAATCAACGCTTTGGTCATGTATAAAAATGAATGTATCATTCTGCATTGAAGTCCACCAATCACCACTTAGTCAAGAGGCAATGACCAGTGCTTCACCATATACATATTCACTGCATTGTGCACATTTCTAAAGGTTTTTTCATATTATTTTCTTTGATATTAATGTAATCACGTAAATTGTTTTCCTGGTTCTATTGACTTCACCTTTCATCAACTGATGTGTTAGTTACTAAGTTTTCTTTTAATTTCCCACATTCATTACTCATTGCTTAAAATGTAATCATGTTTGTTATATTTGTTTACTATAATTTACTGAATGATCCCCCCAACTCATGGTACCAATATTTCTTCTAGTTCTTTTACTATATAAATGCTGATAAAAATATTATATAACTATCCATATCTAGCTATTATGTATATATATATATGTCTATCTATACCTATATGTCTAAATATATGTCCTTTTCCTTTGCCTTTAAGTCCACTAGTTGTCATTAACTACTCATAGCAGTATCATTATGTCAAAGGAACCCCGTTCATCTTCCATACCACTACCAAACAATCTTTCAACAACACAGATCTAACCATGCCTTTTACTTGTTCAATACTGCTGTATCGCCCTATTGCCAATAGGTAAAAATACAAACTCCTTAGTCTGGTGTTTAAGACCTTTGCTCTAATCTACCTTTTCACTCTATTTTGCTTTGTTTAAAAAATTTAATAAAATATTTATTAAAAGAAAAAAGATGAATATACTCTGCCTTTTAACCAGATTGGCATGTTAGATGTTTTTTGAATTTGTTGTTTGATCTTTCAAGATACTTTTTCACAAACTATCTTTCATACTCCCCAGTTGTCACTGTATCTTATAATACTTAACTTAAGGTACAACTCTAGTACTAACTCCTCCCTGAACTTTTACCTTATTATTCTTTATCTTTATCACTCTAATCTTTATCTCCTCAATGTACCTTGTATTTACTTATCTGTATATATGCTGTGAGAATCAGCATAGCATAGTAGATTCTCAGTTGGAATTGGAATCATATTCAACCAGGTTCTACCTTGGTTTCTGCTGTATCTAACCTGGGTTCTTGACACATAAAGGCAACATGATGATTGACCAAGTCATTTAACTTTGTAGTGCCCCAGGATATTCTGTAAGAAGATGGGTTACACATGGTTGTACATCCATCACCAAATCAGATTATTCACTGTAAAGGGGAGGAGGGAGAAAAGCAGGGAGGGAGAAAAATGTAGAATTCAAAATCTTACAGAAAATGAATGTTGAACATTATCTTTACACTTAATTGGAAAAAATAAAATAATAAGTAAAATAATATAGGTTACATAAATGTTAGATGGTATTTGCTCCTCAGAGAAGTATACACAATTACCATTCATGGCCACCAGGAATGATCCTGGCAGAATTTAGGATTACATTACTTCTGGTCAAGAATGACTTAGTTCAAAGGGAAATGCTGAATAGCTCTCAAATTGGTTGCTGACCCATAAGTCAATAATTATAGAAGAGGGATCCTGGCATTTTCAGCTCTCTTTTTTTCCCTGTCCTGGAAGCATCAGGACTATCCAACACCATGTCTGGAGAGTCAGGTTGAGAAATGATGGCTGCCTTATCCTATACCTGTTCTCATGTGGTTGTGAGCAGGTGGTCTGCTCAAGCAAGCCTGTATCTAGGAAGGAACCAATTCTCTTGTGTTTTCATTCTTCGTGAAGGTGATGTTGGGAAGTGTGAAAAGTCTGGAAGTTGGTAATTAAAGCAATAACACAACACCACCCCCACCTCTCAGAGGGTAATGGCATTCTACCAAAGCAGCAGGTTTTTTTGGTAATGGAAGTATCTACAGAAAAATAATCAGTAGAAAGAAAGGATTGGCTCATTTTGCCCACTTTGTTGGCAAGCTCTCACCAACAGTGTTTAGACAGTACAAGGAGAAAGTTTAATTGTAAACACTGAGTCTTTGCAATATTTGATTATCCATTTGGTTGTTACAGAGGATTCTTAATGGTAATCAATGGCTGTGCTATAATAATAATATATTGCCTGGATTTCTACCTCTAATAATGGACTTCATGTGCTAGATTTTAATATCCTTGAGGCTGAACAAGGGCATTAGTCTTTTTAAAAAGAAACATGGTTTACTTGCACAAAACTGATCAGTTTTGAGAGATTGTTAATGCTCTAGAATAGAAGTGGGTTTTATGGTTGTGAAACAAAACATGGTGAGAATTCGAATTGGTCTCTCATAGTATAGAAATTAAGACTACTTAATTTATCAAGTTGTGTTCATGCCCTGATTTTATATACTTGTATCTATCAATAAACAATTTAATACTTGAAAACAATTAGCAATCTTACAAACTCCTTATATCCCCAAAAGCTGATTCTGCTCTCCCAACTGATTCTACTTATAATTATAACTTGTTACGGAGCCTTGTTTAAATTGTTTTGTTGATGTATGCTGTGACTATTTTAATTGTTATAATTATTTTCTGCATAGGAATAAACATCCCGTTTCACACAGGATTTATATAATTCGTTGGATATTTCTTTACTTTGCCCTTTGGGAAAATCCAAGCACTCTAATTTTTCCTATAATTATCAGTGGACCAAACAACTGTGAAAATGGGGAGTCCAGTCCCACTCCTAATTTGATATCTGGCCAAAATATCTGAATACAGACAGGGAGTGGTGCAAGTTACCAGCTTCTGTATTCTCACAGTGGTGCTTCTAAATTAGCACATATGAAAGAAAGTTGCTTTCTTCACTCAGAGAAAGAACAAATAAATAGAAGTATGTATAGAATAATTTTACATATGTTCTTAGGCACACACATACACACATACATACATACACATACATCTTTTAGTGTCTAATACTGGCCTTCTCTAGGTTTGGGGGAAGGGAAGAAAAAAGACAAAAATAAATTTACATGATAACTGTTGTATATTTAAAATGAATACCAAGTTATATATAGATTTGTTGTTTCATGTGCAATCATTTTTACATACCATTTTATGGAAATTCTTGTTTAATTCCTTAAATTGAAGTCAAATAAATATTTTTTAAAAAAGAAAAAATAAACTAATAGATTCCATTGGACATTTGGAAAGGGATTTCTCTATACTGTTGAAATCACTGCTACAGATCAAAAGCATAGCAAAGCAAAATGAAGCCCTAAAGTCAAACCATGTGGTAACCTACACCTCCCAGTAGAAACGAGGCTCTGTAAGGGTAGCAACCTTGTTTTATTCTTGGTAGCCTTAAAACAAAGTAGATGCTCAATAAATGTTTGCTGAAATAAATTGACCAGCCTAGGATTTTAAGTGATTTAGATTGCCTACTGTGTTCAATTGGGAGCCAAATGTGCCTCCATGGCATGGAAAGAATGCCTCTGTGTTATTGGGTTTTCCTTGACTTTAATCATGTTTATTTCTTGCCCTGAAGAAAGAGGATCTATCTATCGCTTTTCTGGGTGCTTAGTATTTTAGGACTATATTTGGAACCATGGAATCAAAGCTGTAAAAAGGGGTGACTGTTTGGTGAAGGATTGAGTCTGTGGTGAGAAGGCCATTTTGGTGAATTTCTGATATGGTGCTTGTTCTGAGACTCTAGCATCTCACCCCCAGATTATCTTTTGAAAACCTAGAAATTACAATTTCAAGCTAAATTCTTACCAGATGCAACTGAATGAGATTACATATAGGGGTTGCTCAGGGTCACTAATCTTCCCTATGGTATATTTTTTCAATATCATTTAAAATGACTGCTGATTGTGTTTTTCTGTCCTAGCAAAGAACAGAAAACAATATAGATTTCCATCATTTGGGGAATGGCTCAAGAAACTGTAGTACATGAATGTGATGGAATACTGCTATATTATTAAAAATGAATAAAATGAATAGAGAGAATAAGGTATGTTTTATATGAACTGTAGAAAAATAAGGTAAGTGGGACCCCCCAAAACCTCAATAACTCAGCATTCATGGTGACTACAACATAAATAGAACAAAACAAATTTGAAAGTGAACATTGTGTAATTATAAGGACTAAGCTTGGACCTGAAGAGATGTGAGAATAAACCCTTTTTCTCTCTTTGCACAAACAGGTTAGTGTGTCTGGTACATTGAAAATGCTGTTAAATGTGGTTGACATATTGGATAATTTTGATAAATTATCCTTTTGTTTTTCCGTTTTTTAAAAAGAAATCTTTTTAATATAGGATGACTCCCTGGGCAAAGGAATGATTAGATAGTTTTGAAATGGCTGCTTTTGCTGGGGGAATGAAAATGAGAAATTAGGATAAGACCACTTAACTCTAAGGGCAAATAGATCTGAACTGAAGGAAAAATAAATGGTTGAAGTCTGTATTGGGACCCTTTTTAAATCCTCTCAGCACCCATCTGCAGTTTCATTGTCTACATCCTTTCCCAAGGCTGTTGTTAACTTGCTCAGGGATCCACATGAGACTCTTCCTATACCATATTCCCTGGCCTGACCAGCTCAATTACTATGACATGGTATATTTCTGTCATTCTTACTCATATGAAAACTGATACATATCCCCTGCCATTTCCATGACCTTTTGCCTGATGACTGGAAAGCAAGAAAGAATAAAACTATACAATTTTTTTTGTTATTGTTGAAACATTTTTCAGTCATGTCTAACTTCATGGCTTCCTTTTTTAGGAAAAGATACTGCAGTGGATTTTCATTTACTCCTCCAGTTCATTTTACAAATGAAGACATGAAGGAAAACAGGGTTTACCTAGGTTCACCCAGTAAGGATCTGAAGTAATTTATATTATAGCGTTGATGACTAACAATCACTCAACATTTTTACAAGTATCCCCACTACCTTAATTCAAAGGACCAGCTTCAGATGGGAACTGTAGGCATGGAGACAGTATCAATTGGAGACAGATATTCTTTCTATTTAAGGATGGGGGGAGGGGAAATAATATCCCACCAAATGCCTGCTCATGCATAAAACTAGAATTTGGGGAAAGGAATAACCTTCACAAGGGCAAGGTCTGAGAAGACGCTAGGCTGAGTTCATTGAGAGTAGGCAGCATTAGCACTCAGCTAAACACCTCTACTTTCACTTACAAATTCATAATGATAGTGGGAAGCAATCTGCCTCGTGCTGCCATAGAAGTCTTGGAGGTCACCTACTTCAGTAAATCATTTTGTACTTATGTTTGGAGTCTAAGCCTTGTCACAGAGATGCATCTAAAATCCATTGAGGCTGAAACAATGATGAAAATACCTGGGAAGGAAGAATCGGAGAGACCTGAGAGGAGGCAATTTCCAGCTGGTTCATAAGGAAGATAATTTCATTCAGGTTCGGTGGGTCCACAGAGAGGGTTGGAAAGACATCAGCAGTGATGCCTTTGGCACTGACGTCAGACAGAGCTAGGAGGCCGAGAGCCTGGAATTGAGGGAAAATACAATTTGAGTGTACTATTGTGGAAAAACTAGCTAGAAGGAAGATGATCTTTTGAAACAAGAACTGAGAAAAGTTTTCATAATATTATTAGGCTGAAAATATTCTTAGCTGAGGGAAACCTCCTACTACTATTTAGTGATACTTTTAGCCAAATAGGACAGGAAATATGCACCTGTGTTTTAACTTTTAAACAGCAAATAGGCTCAACTAACATAGTGGAGTCAGGAGAAGCTGAATTCAAATCTGACCTCACAACAAGGATTAGCTATGTGACCTTGGGCAAGTCACTTAACCCAATTAGGGTTTCCTCAAAAAGGAAAAAAAAAACACTGAAAGAGCAAATAATTACCAGGTCTAAAGGCAAGCACTATGCTATTAGAACACGAAGGATGATGTGGTATAGAAAGAGCAGTGAATTTGGAGGTGAAAGACAGAATTTTGAATCCTACCTATGCTTTCTTTGACTTTGGGCTAGTCCTTCCTTGTACCTCTTGCTTATTTTCCCCTTAAAAGTAGGGGATTGGAGTAATGACTTCTAAGCTCCCTTCCAACTCAAGGGCATCTGATTATTAGCAACTTATTCTATGAAATTAAAAGCGGGATCTTTTCTTCCCTCCAGACAATACCTTGATTCTCTTGCCAACCACCTTCTCTCCATTCAGCCATAGCAAGTGGTAAATAAGACCTAAGTAAATTCTGTGGCCAATGACTGACACCATCAGTACTGCTGAGTGTCAATGAACTCACCTGTCTCTGGATGACAGCTCTGAGATTTAGAGGAAGATAATTTACAGGTACTAAACAGGTTTCATTCATTTACTCCTAGAAACTGATCATTCATACTCCCATTGGAAGTATTTTTTTGAGGTCTCCCAAATACAAGACTAATCCCACTGATTATTAATTTGTCAACTTCTACATTATTTTAACCAATTATTGTTTCTCACCTAGCTTCCCAAAATCATATTATCTTCACCACTTAAATTCAGCAAAAATTTATTTAGTCCTAATTTTTGAAGTATTCTGCCAGGTGCTGAAAATGGTATAAGCCTGAACAAAACATGATACCTGTCCTCAAGGAATACAAAATATTAAAGGTCAAGCCCCCCATAACTATGTCTCTTTTGAATGTACATTATATATAAGTTGTATTATTTGTTTACTTATGTACAGGTTTATGTTCTCAATAGGATGTGAGCTCTTTGTGGGGGAGGAAGTTTTAAAAATTATTTTAAGTTTTTTTTTAATTATTTAAGGCAATGGGGTTGAGTGACTTGCGCAAGGGCACACAGCTAGGCAATTATTAAGTGCCTGAGGCTAGATTTGAAATCAGGTCCTCCTGACTCCATGGCTGGTGCTCTACCAATTGAGCCACCTAGCTGTCCTCGGAACTCTCATTTTTAATGTTTGTATTCCCAGCCAAGCCACGTATCAGTACAAAAAATTATTATTTTGGAGATAGCCATTAGATTTCATCAATGTAGGGAATTCTTAGTGATGGAATTGCCTCTACTAATACACATCAAAACTCTTGTGAAACTTTGAACTTTAGAGAGTTGCCTAGGGCACTGAAAGGTTAAGTAATTTGGTTAAGGTGGCAAAGTATGTGTCACAGGGGAACTTATATCCAAGTCTTTCTCAGTCAGAGATTGGTTCTCACTGCCTCTAATACTTTGCACATTGTAAGCACTTAATAAACATTTGTGAATTAAATTGAAGTGAACTCTATTTAGAGACTGGGTATTACTTCAGAACACCATGTCATTGTTAAAAATCTCAGTAGTAAATGACATGATCAGAGGTATACATTGGGGTAGAGATTAATCCAGGTATTCTTTAAGATAGTTTGGATGGGAGTGAGATTGGAGGTGGGGAGACTGGCTAAAAGATTGTTGCAAATAATTTATCTCAAAGACACTGAGGACTCAAACAGAGAGAGGGGAAAGACAGGGAGAGAAGACAAGAGATAGTGAAGTGATAAATTCATTGGACTTTTGTGATTGATTGGACATATATTTCAAGAAGGAAGATAAATCAAAAATAAATATGAGGTTGCAAAAATAGTGTTGTGGGTAACTGAAATAGGGAAGTCAAAAGAATCAATGGGGCATGGTAAAGAATAATGGATTAGGTGTATAACATATTTAATTTGAGATATTGTCATGATATTAAGTAGAGTTATTCAGTATGCCATTGAAATCATAAGTCTCTAACTCCTGAAATATTAGAGTTACAGTTAGTAAAACAATTGTTTCCATAAGCATGTTCATTTGATCTGTCTGTTAGTCTACCACTGATAAAGGTGGTCTCTGATGGGTAGACTCATCATGTAAGATGGACAAAACATGAAGAGAATAAATGTAGAAGGGTAATGTATAGGCAGAGGATGGGGAAACTCATTACTGCCATTAAATATTAAATCTCTTAGTCCAAACCTTTGCTTTCAAAAGACTCTTATGGTTTAAGGTAAAGGGGTACATGTATAAGATTTGTTGATGGTTACCTGGAATTAGAGATTTAGTAGTCTCCAGATGACCTTTAGCATCAGCAACTACTCCATATGGCTGCCCTTGCTCCAGAAATGTCTCAAATGCCAAATGTTTGCTCCAATCGAATCAGAGATTCTGTTATAGCTAAGAAACCACACTTTTGGTGGGGGGAATTATGGCTAAATAGCAGCAGTAGTCTATATGCAAATTATTCTTGGTTCAAATGCAAACAAGTTCAGTGTTACCTTGCAATTTAAATTCTCTACTCTCCAGGCAAGTACCAGGTATATTCCAGGTTGAGATGATGTATGTAAGCAAAGGTAAAATAGGCCTAACTTTCAGCCTGCATTTATCTCCAAAGCAGTTACACTTGGAGACACAAAGTCTGAGTTCAAATCCTCCTTCCTATATCTACTAGTAGCATGTTAATCACTCTGAGCCTCAATTTTGCCATAGCAAATTCAGATTATAACACATAGAACATATACTGGAGTAGGTATCTTATAAGACTGGTTTAATGTTCAAGTGATAACATGAATGTAAAGTCCTTTGGAAACCTACAAACATGCTATAAATGTCAGTTCATTTATTATTTAGAAGAAAATAAACACCAAATAGTATACCAAATATGTTTAAAATATATTATGTCGTCTTCCAGCCAAGATGGCGGAGAGAAGACAGGCACAGTTAGAAACACCTGAATCTTCTTCTCATTAAACTTGGCTAAAAGTCAACCTACACATACTCAGTTAACTTATAAAAGATCTAACCTTTCAAGTATTAAAAGGGGAAAAGGGGAGGGGGGACGGAGAAAGGGAAGGGGAGTGGGGGAAATAAGGGGAAATAACAAAAGGAAGGGAAGGGAAAAGAGAAAAAGGGAAAGGGGGAAAGAAAGGGGAAGGTGTGATATAGGAGGGCAAATACACTGAAGGAAGTGGTATTCAAAAACAAAATACTGCAGAATATGGATAAAAGAGGGGAAAGGGGGAAAATACAAATAGAGGGAAGATAGCACAGAGGGCAATAAAGAATTAGTAATCATAACCTTGAATGTGAATGGGATGAACTCTCCCTTAAAACGTAAGCAAATAGAAGAGTGGATTAAAAACCAGAATCCTACAATATGCTGCTTACAAGAAACTCATTTGAAGCAGAGAGATACATATAGAGTAAAGGTAAAAGGTTGGAGCAAAATATATTTTGCCTCAGCTGAAGTAAAAAAAAAGCAGGGGTAGGGGGGCGGCTAGGTGGCCTAGTGGATAAAGCACCGGCTCTGGAGTCAGGAGTACCTGAGTTCAAATCTGGTCTCAGACACTTAATAATTACCTAGCTGTGTGGCCTTGGGCAAGCCACTTAACCCCGTTTGCCTTACAAAAAAAAAAAAACCTAAAAAGAAAAAAAAAAGCAGGGGTAGCAATCCTTATCTCAGACAAAGCAGCAGCAAAAATAGAGTGTTAAAAGACATAAGGAAGGAAACTTTATCCTCCTTACAGGTACCATAGATAATAAAGTCATTTCAATATTGAATATATATGCACCCAGTGGGACAGCACCCAAATTCTTAGAGGAGAAGCTGAAAGAATTACAGGAAGACATAGACAGCAAAACTCTACTAGTGGGAGACCTCAAGCTCCCACTGTCAGATCTAGATAAATCAAATCATAAAACAAACAAGAAAGAAATTAGGGAGGTAAATAGATTGTTAGAAAAATTAGATATGGTAGAGTTATGGAGGAAACTGAAATGGGATAGAAAGGAATATACCTTTTTTCTCTACAGTACATGGAACTTATACAAAAATTGACCATGTACTAGGACATAAAAACCTCAACTGCAGAAAGGCAGAAATAGTGAATACATATTTCTTAGATCACAATGCAATAAAAGTCATATGCAATACTGGGCCAAGGAGATATAGACCCAGAACAAATTGGAAACTGAATAGCCTCATTTTAAAAAATGAGTGGACCAAAAAACAAATTATAGAAAAAATTAACCATTTTATCCTAGATAATGATAATGATGAAAGAACATACCAAGACCTATGGGATTCATTCAAAGCAACTATCGGGGATATATTATAGCTCTAAATGCTTATATGAATAAATTGGAGAAAGAGGAAATCAATGAACTAAACATGCAACTAAAAAAATTAGAGAAAGAACAAATCAAAAATCCCAATTCAAATACCAAATTAGAAATTTTAAAAATTAAAGGAGAAATTAATTAAATTGAAAGCAAAAAAAAATATTGAATTAATAAATAAAACAAAAAGTTGGTATTATGAAAAAACCAATAAAATTGATAAACTTCTGGTCAATTTGATTAAAAATAGTAAGAAGGAAACCAAATTGCTAGCATTATAAATGAAAAAGATGAACTCACCACCAATGAGGAGGAAATTAAAGTCATAATTGGAAATTATTTTGCCCAACTCTATGCCAATAAATTTGATAATCCAGAATGGATGAATATTTACAAAAATATAAGTTGCCCAGGTTAAATGAAGAAGAGATTAAATACCTAAACAACCCCATCTCAGAAAAAAAAACCTCAACAAGCCATTATTGAACTCCCTAAAAAAAAATCTCCAGGGCCAGATGGATTCACAAGTGAATTCTACCAAACGTTTAAGGAACAATTGGTTCCAATCCTATATAAACTCTTTGGAAAAATAGGGAAAGATGGAACTCTGCCTAACTCTTTCTATGAGACCAACATGGTACTGTTACCTAAACCGGGAAGAGTTAAAACAGAGAAAGAAAATTACAGACCTATTTCCCTGATGAATATAGATGCAAAAATCCTAAATAAAATCTTAGCAGAATGACTACAAGTCATCACAAGGATAATACATTATGATCAAGTAGGATTTATTCCAGGAATGCAGGGATGGTTCAATATTAGGAAAACAGTATACTCAATTATATCAACAGAAAACCTATCAGAAATCATATGATCATATCAATAGATGTTGAAAAAGCTTTTGACAAAATACAGCATCCATTCCTATTAATAACACTAGAGAGTTTAGGAATAAATGGACTGTTCCTTAAAATAATTAGCAGTATCTATCTGAAACCATCAACAAGCATTATATTCAATGGGGAGAGGCTAGAGGCATTTCCCAATAAGATCAGGGGTCAAACAAGGGTGCCCATTATCACCACTACTATTCAATATTGTATTAGAAATGTTAGCATCAGCAATTAGAGAAGAAAAAGAAATTGAAGGAATTAGAATTGGGAAGGAAGAGACAAAACTCTCACTCTTCCCAGATGACATGATGGTCTACCTAGAGAATCCCAAGAAATCATCTAAAAAGCTACTGGAAACAATTAACAATTTTAGCAAAGTTGCAGGTTATAAAATAAACCCTCATAAATCCTCAACTTTTGTATATATGTCTAGCAAGAAACAGCAGGAAGAGCTAGAAAGAGAAATCCTATTCAAAGTAACCTCGGACAGTGTAAAATATTTGGGAGTCTATTTGCCAAGACAGACTCAGAATCTTTTTGAAAACAATTATAAAACACTTCTCACACAAATTAAATCAGATTTAAATAACTGGGCAAATATCAACTGCTCATGGATAGGTAGAGCTAATATAATAAAAATGACAATTCTACCAAAACCAAACTATCTGTTTAGTGCCCTACCAATCAAAATTCCAAAAAATTACTTTAATGAGTTAGAAAAAATTGTAAGTAAATTCATATGGAGAAATAAAAAGTCAAGAATTGCCAGGAGCTTAATGAAAAAAAATGTAAACGAAGGTGGCTTAGCACTACCGGATCTAAAATTATATTATAAAGCATCAGTCATCAAAACTGCTTGGTATTGGCTAAGAAACAGAGTGGTGGACCAGTGGAATAGACTAGGTGTAAAAGCAGGAGAGGATTATAGTATTCTGCTGTTTGATAACCCAAAGAGTCCAGCCATTGGGATAAAAACTCCCTCTTTGATAAAAACTGCTGGGATAATTGGAAGTTAGTATGGAAGAAACTTACATTAGACCAACACCTCACACCCTTTACCAAGATAAGATCCAAATGGTTACAGGACTTAGACATAAAAAACAATACTATAAGCAAATTAGAAGATCAAGGTCTAGTCTACCTGTCAGATGTATGGAAAGGGGAACAGTTTATGACTAGGGAAGAGTTGGAGAACATCACTAAAAACCAATTAGATGATTTCGATTACATTAAATTAAAAAGCTTTTGCACAGATAAAACCAATGTAATCAAGATCAAAAGAAAAGTAGTAAATGGGGAAACAATCTTTACAACTAATGATTCTGACAAAGGACTTATTTCTAAAATATATAGAGAACTGAGTCATATTTTTACAAAGGATATGCAAAGGCAATTTACAGATGAGGAGATCAAAGTAATCCATAGCCATATGAAAAAAATGCTCTAAATCATTAATTATTAGAGAAATGAAAATTAAAGCTTCTCTGAGAGCCTCTCAGATTGGCCTGTATGACCAGGAAGGATAATGATCATTGTTGGAAGGGATGTGGGAAACCTGGGGCACTGTTACACTGTTGATGGAGCTGTGAACTCATCCAACCCTTCTGGAGAGCTATTTGGAACTATGCCCAAAGGGCAACAAAAATGTGCATACCCTTTGACCCAGCAATACCACTACTGGGTCTATACCCTGAAGAGATGAGGAAAAAGAGCAAAAACATTACTTGTACAAAAATATTTATAGCAGCCCTGTTTGTAGTGGCAAAGAATTGGAAATCCAGTAAATGTCCTTCAATTGGGGAATGGCTTAGCAAATTGTGGTATATGTATGTCTTGGAACACTACTGTTCTATTAGAAACCAGGAGGGAAGGGATTTCAGGGAAACCTGGAGGGATTTGCATGAACTGATGCTGGGTGAGATGATCAGAACCAGAAAAAAAACTGTACACCCTAACAGCAACATGGGAGTGATGTTCAAGCTTGAAGGACTTGCTCATTCCATCAGTGCAACAATTGGGAACAATTTTGGGGCTGTCTGCAAAGGAGAGTGTCATCTGTATCCGGATAAGGAGCTGTGGAGTTTGAACAAAGTACAAGGACTATTCCATTTAATTTGGAAAAAAAAAACAGATATATTATTGTCTGATCTTGTTACCCCTGAGAATTCTGTTCTCTTTAAGGATATGATTTCTCTCTCATCACACCCAAATTGGATCAAGGTAAAACATGGAAACAAAGTAAAGACTGACAGAGTGCTATCTTTGGGGTGGGGGTGGGGAGGGAAGCAAGATTGGGGGAAAATTGTAAAACTCAAATAATATCTTTAATAAAAATAAAAAATAAAGTGGAAAAAAATAAAATATATCATGTCTACAAGAAGAGTGAATGCAGACAGGCTAAAAAGTTTCTAACTTCCTCTTGCCTCCATGTGGCAAGTTCTTTTTTAAGTTAGTATTGATGTACATGTCTATTACTACTACTACTACTACTACTACTACTACTACTACTACTACTACTACTACTACTATTATTATTATTATTTTAGCAAATTCCAGGACCATGGTTGCAGAAAATTTCTCTGAGCAGTGACTTATTTACAATAAGTTTATGTAAATCACCCTCTTTGCTCATGCTTCCAAGTTAGCTATAGAAATTTTGAAATGCATTTTCTTATATTTCTAGCTTCTGATAAATGTGAAAAATGTCCCTGCAGACAAAGGATTGCATAGAATACACCCACAAATCTTTGCCAGACAGATGAATCATTTGTTGAAGCCCTGAAATCTCCTAAGGGGCAGGGCACTACCTCATAGTGAAGATACAACCTCTATCCTTAAATGTCCTTAACCTAATACAAATCTACAGCTAAACACCAAAATATAGATAATGATTAAGAAATTGTCCCAAAGGGTGGAGAAAATACTGGGTGGGTGTCTTCTCTGGCTTTGAGTCATCAGAGTGAGGCATTCCTCATTCTGACTGTAGGGGGAAGTTGAAATGATGCTAGAAATGACTAATAAAGGCAGTTGAGGAAGCCAACAGGTCAGGAAATTTAATACCAAAGTGTTAGACATTGTCCTAGGAAGAAAGTAACTGTTAATGACTAAGGATTTTGTCAGGTCCAGAACAAGATCATGAAGTGTTATCAGCTCTACAATTATTACCGAAAAGCAAGTAAACGTCTCCTATGGGAGAGAAGTTTCTGTGGTAGAATTCTTGGTTTGGACAATACTTCCATCAGCATTCTCATCACCACCATTACTATTGTCATGGCATTTATCTAAGTATTACCATCCTCATTTCTTGACCCCATATACATCACTTAATTCTATAAATTAGTAATACTTAACTTCCCAGTGAACATATATGCTATGGTATAGCATGCCATGCTCTACATTCAGTAAGAGGGAAAGCTTGGTTTATGGAAAGACCATTGGCCTTTAATTCAGGAAGACTTGAGTTCAACATTTGCCCTGATCTTTTCTGACTTTGTGACCATGGGGAAAGTCTATTATCACCTCCCATTTTCAGTTTCTTCATTGCTATAATTGGAATGATAATTATATATATCTTGCATCATGAAAAATAATAAAAACAATCAGCTATTAAACAGTCTGAAGGAGTACATTAGAATGGTAATCTTTCCATATAAGTCAGAAACACAGGGGTAAAGAAGATGTAGGAAATACTTCTATAACCCAATCTGCCAGACTGTAGAACCCTAGAATCTAGAAGAATCTAGATTCTTCCAGCAATATTTTCACTGTGGTATCTTTCCTACAGTTAAATTTCTGCTGTCATCCCAGCAGGACAATCTGGTTTATATGTAATATAATTTGGTTCATATGTAAAAGTCTCTCCTTTCCAACTGGGTTGTAATCTTGAAAGACAATATATTTGCTTTCTCTTATAAGTTTCACATTGTCCACTAAAATATGCAAAAATATTGATTTGTTATGCCTAGTTCAGCCAAAGCACATTTACCTTATCCAACCTTAAAAATTTCAGAGAAGCCATCCTGAAATTATTTCTTTTTTTAAAATCAATCTCATTGCCACAGTAGTTGCCAACATCTGTTTCATTGGAATATAAGGATCAAATGAGATAATATAGGTAAAGAACTTTGAAAATCTTTAAGCTGTGCATTAATATCCTCTCTCCTTCCCTCCCTTTCCTCCCTTCCTCCCTCCCTCCCTTCCTTCCTTCCTTCCTTCCTTCCTTCCTTCCTTCCTTCCTTCCTTCCTTCCTTCCTTCCTTCCTTCCTTCCTTCCTTCCCTCCCCAACCTCTCTGCTTTTCAGCTGAGCCAAGTCCTTTTCTTGATATAGATGAGTAACCATTTGATTATAAGAAACTAGTAAGGAGTAGAGATTGCTGCATTCTAACAATTTTCTTTATGTATTTTTAGAAAGTAATGATAAAATATATCAATTATACTGTTAAATTAATTTGAGATGGTTCTGACATTGATCATGATTACCCATCATAAAAATGCCTTTAGACAGAAATATAGTAGTAAAGAGATGAGATATCAAATTATCTCTCTCTCTCTCTCTCTCTCTCTCTCTCTCTCTCTCTCTCTCTCTCTCTCTCTCTCCTGTCTACTATAAGAAAGAAAGTAAAAAAAAGTAAAAATATATATAATACACACTTGAAAATACATTCTAAGAGAAAAATCAAATATGACTAGCACGTGGAAGTCTTAAGTCTAGTCTGTTTGTAATAATCATTCTGACAAATAAAAAAAAGATATTTTCTTTCTTTTGGAGAAATATGTGGAATTTCTTTTAAAATAGTTACTTGAATTTAATCTCAGAGAACTTAACTGTTTGTATTCCAGAAAATTGCTCTATTACCCATTTTTATTTTCAATTCTCTTGTGGCAGGTCAACTATTGTATTAGGTTTTTTTTTTTTTTGCTTGCTGGGGCTCAACAACATTTATGGTGGCTTATTTCCCCTGACATTGCCCACGACCTATAGACAACTTATGGTCTCCCCATCTTTCTAGTTATAATCATCATCTGCTATTAAGGAATACATCATGACCCTGCCCTTTCACTGTGAAGCATTAAAACTAGGTCAAGCTGTTGTTCCATTAGAATTTCCCCAAATAAAGGGCTGTCAATCCCAGAATGGCTTTCTAGGGCTGGTCAGTCAGGGATACTGCCAGAGAGCCTTGGGAGTTGCCATAGCAACCACCAGATAAGCGCCAAGATGAGGACACACAGGTTAAATTAGCTGTCTCTCCTCTCAGAGGGGGCCTGTTTCAGGAGGAGGAAACAGACTGGAATGCCAGATGCATGCAGAATAGCCAAGATGATGAAAAAAGGGGAAACTCATGGACTCAGAAGGGGAGCAGCCCCACAACCTGATATCCTGTAGTTCCATGGTAACCTAGGACAAAGGTACCGAACCTCAGTTCCAGTACAAGAAAGTGAGAACATAGCATGATCCAGTTGGGCTATATCCCATTCCAACCTTACTTTATGTCTCTCAGAGATGCAATTTCTTTAGCTATCCTGAGCATATCATGAAATTATTACAGTTTTTTTCCAGGCAATGGTATGGAGAGGAGCTCAGTGGGGAAGGATGAATAGAGCAGGAAAATAATTTTCTGATGATTGGAGACATTCTATAATAGGGTTTATTTTTTAATTTTATACCACAAAACAGCCAGATACACTAAATAGAAATTATTCTGAGGCAACACAGCCTCATTGATCTTACCCTTCCCTTTCCCCATTTTTTTTCTTTCTCAATGCAATCAACTACATTTCTTTCTTCCCAGATACTCATTGCCATCTGCTGACAAGATTTAGCTGGTACAAACTATTCTTCAGATGAAGAGCAAAACTGGTGAGCAAATCAATGCATTAGGCCAAGAACCTGCTGCCTCTTTCTAGAATGAAATGGAAATTATTAGACCCTGCTTCACTTAGAAGTCTGCAGTGCTTGTGTCTTGATTTAACAAATAACTGCAGACTTGTTAGGAAGCCTGAAAATGCCCAATCGATCCTGTTCATTTTGGATAGCATCCATCATCTGACCTCTTTCGGGCTTGCAAACAAAGGATAAATTAAATGAACATCAATCATGTTTTAGGTGACAATTATCCCAAATACCTTACATTGTTGAGTATAACACCAGAGTGAATGAATGACAGTAATCTAATTCAGAGGAGTGAAAATGAATAATTGTTAAGTATATCCAGTTTAAAGGAAAATCAAAATGAAGATGATTCCCACAATACACATTGGAGTGTCTCTAGTAAAATAGTAACTCTTATAGGTGACAAGAGATTGAAAGGCAGTTGAAGCAGAGCAGTATTGTTTTACTTTCTTGTCCAATATTTTATTCATCTCACATTCCAACACATGTTTTCAGTAATATATATATATATATATATATATATATATATATATATATTTTAAATTGACTACCTACTATGTATATATAGAACACTCTTGTCATGTTTTGAGGGAATCAATGAATGATTTAGATGAAACAAGATCATGAATGGTTTCTCAAACCATATTTGGGACACATGCAGGAATTTGAAAGTAATATAAATAAGTATAGAACACTTAGAAAAAATTGAAAAAAAGAAAAAGAAGAGAAAGGAGAAAAGGAAGAAGAAGAAGAAGAAGAAGAAGAAGAAGAAGAAGAAGAAGAGAAGAAGAAGAAGGAGGAGGAGGAGGAGGAGGAGGAGGAGGAGGAGGGAGGAAGAGGAGGAGAAGGAGGAGGAGGAAAGAAGGAGGAGAAGGAGGAGAAGGAGAAGAAGGAGAAAAGAAAGAAAGAAAGAAAGAAAGAAAGAAAGAAAGAAAGAAAAGAAAGAAAGAAAGAAAGGAAAGGAAGGAAGGAAGGAAGGAAGGAGGAGGAAGGAAGAGAAGGAAGGAAGGAAGGAAGGAAGGAAGGGAAGGAAGGAAAGAAGGAAGGAAGGAAGGAAGGAAGGAAGAAAAAGAAGAAGAAGAAGAAGAAGAAGAAGAAGAAGAAGAAGAAGAAGAAGAAGAAGAAAAGATGAAAAGAAGAGGGAAAATAGGAACTTAAAAAGTCTAACAGAAAAGAAAGGAATGAAGTTCTTGTTAGACTCTGGTTGTTTCCTAATTGGAATGAAATTGTTTCCTGCTCTTGTGTGTATATAGAACTGTACCAACCTATTAAGCTTTAGAGACATGGAATAAAACCTTTTCCTTTCTTTTTTTCTTTCTTTTTTGTTAGGTTAAAGCAATGGGGTTGAATGGTTTGCCCAAGGCCACACAACTAGGTTAATTATTAAGTGTCTGAGGCCAAATTTGAACTCAGGTCCTCCTGACTCCAGGGCTGGTGCTCTTTCTACTTCGCCCCCTAGCTGCTCCAGAATAAAACCTTTTCATTCGCTCTCTTTTGCACATAGGACATGTGCAATGTTTTTGGCCTAGAATTCATTTTCTCCTATAATATGGGCCTAAATCTATCTAAACTTTAGCTCTCCTCTGATGTGCAATTGTTACTCTAGATGAGTTTGTTCAGACTGTTCTTGAAAAATGTATTATTTAACAACTTATTTGATCTCAACTCCTACTTCCACACAAATAAAAGTTGCTTTGCCACTCTTTCCTGTCTAGCCAAATTCAACTCATCTTTATGGACTCATCTGAGATATCTCATTTATAAAACCTTTCATCAATGATTTAAGTTTGTATCATGTAGTATTATTATACTGCTGTATTCTTATATATAGTCTGTTGTTAAAGAAATTTTAAATTTATTAAAGGCAAGGACAAGGCTTTGTCTCTTATTCTTTAATAGTACAAATAACACAAAATTTAATTTGTGGTCAATGTTCTTTGAGTCACACAAATAATTAATCATAGGGTCATTAAATATTTGAAATCGAATTGAATTTTAGAATGAAGAGGAAAACATGACTCAATATGAAGAGATTGCCAAGGATAGGTAAGAATTAGAGCTAGGACCTACCTCAGGGAATAGAGATAGGACTAGACATTAGTATAAAGTTGCTTTACTAGAGCACGGCTAAAAATGATGTTTAGAGCAGGCCAGAGCAGGACATGGAGTCAAACAAATGGGCAGCATGTTTTTATTTGAAATGCTTATTTTTACTACTTGTTGTTTCATACATATTGCCAATTATGGTTTTGTTTGTCTAAGAAAAGGGTGCTGAAATAGGTTAAATATGATTGAATGCACATGAGAAGAGGGTTACTAATTAATAGTAACCTATACAAAAAGCTATTGAATGATAAATAGGTATTAATATACATTTGGAGAATGTTATGACTTTTCCCTCATGCATAAAATTATCATTTTAGGCTGTCAACTGACTAATGCCCATCACTGAGTAATAGATGAATAGCCAAATAGCACTCATTCCTCTTTTTTCAAATAATCAGCATGCATCCATATACATACATATGTATATGCAAGTGTATTTCTGAATGAGATAGTCATCATATCCATAGGTTTCATTGGCATGTCAAAACTATTATTGTTTTAAGAAATTGCTAATGTTTCTTTTTTTTGCTAAATATGAATTTAAAAAATCACTCTTTCATGCCATGATTGCCTAATGTGGACAGTAGTATTAAAGGAAAAAAGCACAAAGCTAATAAAGAAATGTCAACAAAGATTATTGATTTGTTGAGAATTAATGAACTTTAGCCAACCAATGGACCAAAACCATGACTATGACAAAAGACTTAATGAGAGTTCTATAAGAAGAAATAGAATAAAACATAAAAGGAAACTCAGAAATACAAAATTTTGGTATAATGTAAATGACTCCTTTTTTTTTAGGTTTTTTTGCAAGGCAAATTGGTTTAAGTGGCTTGCCTAAGGCCACACAGCTAGGTAATTATTAAGTGTCTGAGACTGGATTTGAACCCAGGTACTCCTGACTCCAGGGCTGGTGCTTTATCCACTGCACCACCTAGCCACCCCAAATGACTCCTTTTTAAGCAAAGGAATGCAGAAGAGTATTACATCATGCTGAGATAGGTTGTCTGAGTGAGGTGCTTAGATTTAAGTTCTGATTCAATGCATATTACTTTGTGACCTTGGCAAGTTCCCTTTCAGTGCTCTAGGTTACTTTATTTGCAGAGAAAGTGCCACCCTTTATTGAGAGAGAGGATTTCCTCACCTAAGAGAACTCAATATTAATGAACAATTAATGAATTAATTGAAAGAACAAAGGTATATTGGGGAAAAAACTATTTACTTGTCCCATGTTGGGAAGAAGAGCACAGTAATAAAGACATCTATAGATAAAATTATCTCAGAATTCTTCCCTAAGGTCTTTAGAACTTTGTTCAGATCAATCGCTAATACCCAAAAATCAAATTCTTTGTTTGGAGGGTTTGATGGCAAATAGAATTGACACCCAATTTTTCTGCCTGAAAATAGTTATCAAGTACAAAGAAGAGGTTTTGAGCTCCTGAAAAGATAAAAGGAAATAGTCAAAATGTAAGCCTTCTATCACCTTTCTCTAGTAACCTTGGATTATTTGCAATTTTATTTTCCTTGTTATGGATGCCTTGGGAGAGGGATATTGTTTAAGTTAATTTGGTTCAGGTGTTCTGACATAAGAAATGAGGAGAAGGGGGGGCAAGTTGAAAGTTAATTATACTTGAAGGAAAGAGAAAAATAGCTCATCTCTTTTTTCTCTAACCAAACTGCAAAAATGTTCAGTGTAATTCTTTTCTTTATAGTTTTTTTTTTTTTTTTTTTACCAGGCCAGATTCAAGAAAGCACTGTTGAATAGGATTATTCATTGTACAGAACTGGTTCTAGCAGCAAAATTGTTTCTATGGATCATTAGTCAGGACATGGAAACAACTTTCTTATCTGAAATACTGAATCATTCATTCTACACTTCATGATTCTTTTTATGCCTCTTAATTTAACCTTACCCCTGACTCTTGAAGAAGGTTTTAAGCTTTTCTCACTCTAACTTGTACATCATTGATGTGATAGTATCATATAATAGACCCTTAATAAATATATGCTGAATTTGATAAGGCAGAACTTTCCTTTTAAGAGAGAGATTAATGAAAATATCAACAATTTTATATCTGTGCCTCAGATTTACTTATTCTCCTTTCCAAACTGCACTTCTGATTCTTGGGACATTCTCTACCACAGAAAGCTCTTCACAATGGATGTTCATTCATACCATGAACTTCTTACCTTGGAAGTCCAATGTAGACTCTCTCTCTCTGATTGGCTAGTTCCTCCCAAGGTTAGTCATGTCTTTATTCCTCTCCAGGTTATTCATCTGTCTTCCTAGATTTGCTCTAATATTTTCTTATATGTGTGTTGTCTTCCTCTACTTGAAGGTAAGGTTCTTGAAGAGGGGACTATTTCTCTGTTTTGTTTATGATTCCATTGCTTAGTACAATGTCTGGGATATAGTATGTATGTAAGACCTACTTGTCGACTAGATAAAAATGTACAGACAAGGATGGCTTAACTAAAAATGCGTTCATAATCCATATGATTCACCAAGGGCAGCTTAGTTGTGCTGCAATCTATATTCATTGTTTTGACAGTTAGCAACCAACCATACTAATTGGTTTGACTGGGCTGTAGTCCATTGGCTTGGATGGTTACAGATGCTGTCATTATCAATACAAGTGTACCGTCCCTTGGTTCTGGGAAAACATGATTTGAGTTGAAACAACATTTCAAAGAACAATCTACTCTGTACCAACCAGGTAATAAATGAAAAGAAATATTACTGGGCAACCAGAATTCACAGCTAACATTATTATTTTCTAGAGACTTGAAAGTATAATAGGATTTGGATGGTAAACAAATGTGGTATTTTGGGATCCCTGATAAAGGGTAGAATGATTATAGGGGAGAGTGAATGGGGACACCTAGAAAGGTCAAGGATATTAAACAAGGAATTTGGTAACATCTTGGAAGAGTAAGGAGAGTTATTTGGGGAAAGTAGGAATTCCCTCCTAGGAATTATGTAACTTTTACTTTAAGATTCAGCAAGAATTAGACATTAGAAAAAAGCAATTGCCTACAATCAGGAAAGTTAGAGTTTATATCCCTAGAAGAACAATAGAGCATGAATAAAGTTGTAAGACTTATTGCCATATTAGAAAGGAAAAAGACACCTGGCAGAGTTGGAATTTGGAATTTTAGAAAGTAAATTTCTCCTAATTCTACTTCTTGGAGGGGAAAAGGAAACCAAAGAGATAGAGATGTTTAACTTGAAGGTTTTAAAGAGTAAAATAGTTTGTTTTAATTTATTTCAGGGATATCTAGGAAAAGATACTTTTATCACTCTTATTCTACTGTTGAATCATTTTGATTTTGTCAACTAAAACCCTGAGGTTTCTTTCATGCTGTTACTCAAAATCTTTTCTAACCCAAGGCTTATGAAATCGATTTAAAAAAATCTAAATGTGAGATCCAAGTTAAATTTCACATTGATGATTTCAGGCCACAATCTAGGTCTACTAAGATTGTTGGGTTTTTTTGCCTCATGATTTTTATCATTCAATACAGTGTTGTAATATGCAACTATGGTGGTCATTGTCTCCATACTTCCATTAAATACATTGATTACATTTTTCAAAAAATACCAGAAAACAGAAACCTCTGGAACAACAATAGTTATTGCCCTCTAGGATAATCTTGATCTATTAGCTAATATTGAGTATGATTAAGTGTGATATTAAATTAAGTATAATACTAAGCCAATTAAAGAATTTAGCTTACTCTTTCATCATCAATCTTTTAATTCTTAATCTTGTTTCAAGAATACCATGACTTTGTCAAATCAATACTTAGCTTGCTATATTCTTGATCTATTAATTTAATAAGCAGATCAAAAAGGGAAGTAAGGTCAGTTAGTAAACCCATATTGGTTTTAAGTGATTACCACTTAAAGTCCTCATTTGTATTTTAATAAGATATTTAAACTTTGATATTTTGCCAATTTTTTAATTTCCTCAAAGTGAATATGCCTTGTCAACAGAAAGAGCTACTTCTCTGCCTTGCTCCATGTTCTTCCATAAACTCAATGCTCTTGGGACCTTGCTAAAGAATTCTTGACACACACACACATATACATATACATACATACACACACACACATATATATATATATACATACATACATATATATATATATATATATATGTTGGCATGATATGTGAGCTATCCATCTGTTATTTCCTTTTATCACTGCCTGACTATTTCATTTCTTGTTTTCTTTTCATCAGTCTCTTGGACAGTATTCTTTATGCCATTTCTCCCCTTTGTTGGTAAATATACTACAGTTATTCATATACACCATGAAGTAGAAGGAATAATACATGATAATAATATCCTTAGAGTTTTGGTTGAATTTGGCATTCCTTGATTAACAGACATATGGTATCATCAGAAAAATAATTTTAATTTGTTTCAAGGAAAAGCTTGGGGTCATTAAAAAGTTTGCACAATTTTCAAGACACAATCCACTTTGCATTTTTCCTATTCATTTGTGATTTACTTTCCATTTGCAATGTACGTCCAATATATATGCATTAATGAACCAATTTTATGGGTTTTTATAGTCAATGAGCAATTTTTTCTGAAAAGAATATTTAGGTCAAATTTTTTTTTTGTATGATGATGTATATTATTTGCAAGCCTTTTCAATAATTCTGGAACTTGATACAATTCTCATTTTGTTTTTTCATTATCTATAATAGAAGGATTCAGATTACCTTACCATCTATAATAGGGATCTATTAACTTTATAAAATAAAATTAAAACTATATTTCAACAAGATCAGTTTTCTTTATAATCCTTTGTATATTAGCTTACACGTTCAAAAATATTGTTCTGAAATAGCATCCAGAGGTTTTTATCAACTGCCAAGTGAATTCATAACAAAAAAAGGATTAAGAAATCTTGATCTATAAAAAGGTATTCTTTCATTGGACCCTATATTGTATATCTTCCATTGAAATTGCAAATATTCAGGGAGCATGCATCTTCCTATTTTATAATTGCTTTATAATAATAGGTGGGAGGTTGAATAAAATTATCTCTCTTGTTAACATCTTTCAGTGAATCTTTTACCATCTTAATATATGCATTGCATTAGAAACAGCTTTTTATGTAGACTAAATTCATCTTCCTTTAAGGAAATTGTCCTTAAATTATAATTAGTTTGCAGGATCAAGGTATTAAAAAAAACCCTAGCCTATGGGGAACTGGTATTCCTGAAGCTTGGTTCCCCCTGTTCTACGATCCAAATTTACTACTCCAGGGATCCAGAGATACAACTCTAGAGCTGCATGTATACTTAGTAATTCTATCCTTTTGATCATCTCTTAAAAGTAATCCTTTTTTTTTGCTATACTTTTTGGTCTAAAAGTATCTCATTACATTTTGCTCCTGAGCTTTAATCACTGAACTAGTCTGAGCTAGTTGTCACCTAGAATTCATAGGAGACATATTGGCAGAAAAGGTTTTTTTTAATGATTGAACTTAGCTGAATGATTTTTTAGTAATCCACAAACAAAAAAGAGTGGGATTTTATAATCTCATTTCATTTAATCAATTTTTATTGAAAAAAAATGTGGCCTGTTACAATAATATCATTTGAGAAAAATCCATGTTACCTTCTTATATTCTCCTTAAAGTTACCTTCAACATGTAAGTAAATTATTCTCATAAAACTTTTATAGGGATGGGAGAGTAGATATATGAGCCAATAATTACTGATATTGTCTTCATGTTTTCAGGAAAAATTAAATACAAAATTTTGTCTAGATGGTTGACATACTAATTTTTTCAGATACATTGAGAACTAATGTCTTAATAACCTCAAAACCACATTGACTATAGCACAGTCATTCTTGGCATATAATTTGCTTAATTCGACTTCTTTCCCCATACATATTTTCTTTAATATCATTTTCTTTTCTTATGAGTCATATCCTTGCTTTTGCTGTGAGAGGTCAATTTTCATAGTTCTTCTATCATCCCTAGAGAAAATAGTTTGTCATAGTTTCCTAGACAAATCTTTCACATTTTTTCATTCTTCGAAAACTTCCAATTTCACCATTAAATATTCTCTGGAAGATTTGAATTGTTTTTCACTAAATATTCTGTAAACTTGTTTTCCCCCCTCCTATTCTATAAAATGCAAAGATATGATATGCAACCATCTTCTACCGTGAAATTTGAAAAAATGAATTTATATTCTAAATTAGTGTTGCCCCTAGATGCTATAGCTTTCCTCTTGCAATAGGTATAATTTTGCTGACTAAAGTAATCTTTATAGTTGCTTTTGATCTTGTAGTGATTGCATTACATTGTTAAACTTTCTTATGAAGAATCAGTCAATAAAGACTTCTTAAGCAGGTAATATGTGCTAGGGAACTTTATATATAAATTTAATGAAAAAATCTCTACTCACAAGAAGTTTATGTGCAAATGGTAGAGACAAAATGAAATAGGGAATTCTGTTTCAATTTCTGTTGACACAGGTCACTTTTGTAATGAAATAAGTGAATTTTTATTTAATTTGGAAGGGCTTACTGATGTAGGGATCAGCCTCAATCTTCCAAGTTTTTGATATTCTACTTTTTTTAAAATCAAAACAATTATCTGTTGCTAGGTTTCTGGTGACTCTCTCAGCATTATGATCTCTTAGGCAGCTAAAAATTGAATCTGTGATTATATTAGAACATTTTTTTTCTTGGTGGCAGCTAAGTGGCACAATGGATAGAGAACTGAACTTGAAGTCAGTAGGAGCTGAGTTCAAATCTGTCCACAGACCCTTGACACTAATTGTATCACCATGGCCAAGTCACTTCATTCTGATTTCCTTGGAAAAAAAAGGATATTATTTCTCTTCCCTTAGAGTTATCTAAACCTGATGACTTGAAATAATCTATAATACTTCAAATGTCTTTGATCATTCTTTTGCTGAAATGACCATCCATAATTGATCATCACATAATGTTGGTGTTACTATATACAATATTCTCTTGGTTCTGCTCTTTTCACTTTGCTTCAGTTCATGTAAGTCTTACCTAGTTTTTTTTATGAAATCTATATGTTCATTATTTCTTATAGCACCATAACACTCTATTGCATTTTTATACCACAATCAGACATTCTCCAGTTGGTGAGCATGTTCTGAATTTCCAATTTTTTTGCCACTAGAAAAAAGAACCACTATAACTATCTGTGTATATGTAGGTCTTTTCCTTCTTTTCTATGATCTCATTGGGATAACAACTGACAAGTGTCATTGCTGGAACAAAGAGTATGCACAGTTTTATTCTCTTTGAGTTTTGTTCCAAATTTCCCCTCAAGAATGGTTGGATCATTTCACAACCCAACAGTGTATTATTAACCCAATCTGCTCACATATTCACCAACATTTCTTCATAGAACATTAGTCAATACCATAGGCATGAGATGATATCTCAGACTAGCTTTGATTTGCATTTCTCTAGTCAATACTAGATAGATTTGATTTTTTCATCTAAAATCAATCTGTTCATATCCTTTGATCATTTATTAATTGGGGAACGATTTGTTTTCTTAAAAATTTGACTTGGTTCTCTATTTGAGAAATGAAGCATTTATCAGAGAAACTTTATTTGTAAAGACTTTTCCCCCAGTTTCCTGCCTTCTTTCTAGTCTTGGTTGCATTGGTTTTGTTTAAGTAATTGATGTTTTTCCAAATATTTAGATCTACCTTTATTTGTATGAAAAGTGTTTTGTAATTGTATTCATATAGTTTCTGGGTTTTTCTTGGCCACAAGATTCCCAAATATTTTATATTATCTACAGTTATTTTAAATGAAATTTCCTCTTCAATAATGAGAAATTCACCCTTTTCATTTTTGATGCTGGGCATTTACTTTCCTTTTTTATTCTTTAAAGGTAAATCAACCAAAGGATTATCTATATTTTTTCATAAAATTAACTCTTAGTTTTATTTGTAAATTCAATTTTATTGATCTTTGATTTTCAGAACTTCTAATTTTGAATTTACTTGTTGAATTTTAATTTGCTCCTTTTCTAGCTTTTTGTTGGATGTTCCAATTCATTGATCTGTTCTTTTTCTATTTTATTCATACAAGCATTAAGATTAGATATAAAATTTCCCCTAAGTACTTACATTTTAGTATGTTTGTCATTATTGGCATTCTCTTTGATAAAATTATTCTGTGATAAAATTATTCATTCTATGATTTGTTATTTGACCCACTCATCTTTAGAATTAGGATTAAATTATTTTGTTTCCAATTAATTTTAATCATCTTCCAAGGCCATAATTTTTATTTCACTATGACCTGAAAAGGATATATTTGACTTTTCTGTTTTTCTAGATTTGACTGGGATTTTTATATTCTTTTCTATCCCCATTCAATTTTTTCCAGCAGCCTATCTGAAATTTCTACAGTTCTAGTCACCTCCCTAACTTCTTTCTTGTTTATTTTGTAGTTATATTTATCTAGTTCTGAGAGTAGAAAACTGATGTCTCCTATTAATATAGTTTTTCCTGTCCATTTCTTCTTTTAATTCCCTTAAAAATCTCTAAGAATTTTTTCTATATTATTTGGTGCATATATGTTTATTATTGATATTATACCATTGATTATCATAAATTTTAGCAAGATATAGTTTCCTTACTTTTCTCTTTTAATTACATCTATTTTTGCCTTTGTCTGAAATCAGGATTGCTACCTCTTATTTTCTTCAGCTGAAGCAAGATATAGTCTGCTTTAGCTTACCTTTCCTTTGTGTGCATCTCTCTGCTTCAAATTTGTTTCTTGAAAAAGCATATTTTAGAATTCTGTTTTAATCCATTTTACTATTTGCTTCCATTTTATGAAAGAGTTCATAACAATTATTGTCACATGATTACTTACTCTGTATTGCCCTCCAATCCATTTTGCTCTGTTTATTCCTTTCTCTCTCTCTCTTTTTTTTACCCTGTCCCTCCTCACCAGATTTTTCTGTCTTTACCACCTCCCTCAACAACCCTTATTTTTAACCAATCCTCCTCCTCTTTCTTTCCTCTCTCCCCTCCTGCTTTCCTATAGAGAAGGATTAATTTCCACACCTAACTGATTTTATATGTTATTCCCTCTTTGAGTCAAATATGATGAGAGTAAATTTCAAACAATGTTCACTGCTTCCTTTCATCTTCTTCGGGGTCAATGAAGAGTTGCTGATACTGCTTATTGTCAACTTATATGGGGTTGTGCTGAGACATATGCAATGGCATCTTCCCATTAGCCAGAAACCCAGTTTGGTGGTTGCCCACTTGTCTAGCTCCACATTAGGGCTCAGGGCTCTCCATTGGCTTGCTAAGGCAGAACATGTTACTGGCTTGCCATGGCACTTCCTTTGTTGTGTTCCCTTTTATCTGTGTGAGACAGATCTTTCCTGCTGCCCTTCCAAGTTTCCTGGACTGAAAATTGTTTCATCTCATCTTTTTGCTAGTACTGCTATTCCAGAATTCATTTGGGGGAGTTACTATTTTATAGTTGTTTGGAGATTAATATGGGAGAATTCCTGCTTACTCCATCTTGGCTTCTAGAAGTCTAAACTCATGTTCTAGCAAAAATTCAGTTACTATTAAGTTATATGAACTAAATATTATATTTCCTTTGTACATTTGCTTAAGCAGTTTCCCATGGTTGAAATATACTCCTCCCTCAATTTTTGCCTGAATCAAGTTTTCCCATGTTTTCCCTTATCAAGTCAAGCAAGATATTCTATCTTTTAGCTTCAGTTATTTTCTGTGACTGTCATCCATGTTTGAAATGCTCTTCTTCTCATCTCTGCCTACTGGCTTCCTCTAAATGCTAACTAAAATTCCATTTGATAGAGGAAGCTTTTTAAAACACCTCTTAATTCTAAGGTCTTCCCTCTTTTAATTGCTTCCTATATATTCCTGAACATAAATCATACAGATTTATTTGCTTGTTTTCTCCCCAATTAGATTTCGAGCTTCTTGAGATCACAGAATGTCTTTTGCTTCTTTTTGAATTCTCAGTACTTAGTACACTATGGATGGATGTTTGTCCTTCATTTTTGAAGAAGAACATGACATCAGGGAAGTGATACCATGACAGGCACATGAATTGAATTTGAGTGAGGGGGTGCTGTGCTAAGTCACCAGTCTCACTTTCTCCTCCAGAGTCATCTGGGTCCAGTGGTCAGATATAAATCAAGACAACTGAAGATGGCTCTGGATATGAGGCAATCAGGGTTAAGTGACTTGCCCAGGGTCACACAGCCATTAAGTATCTGAAGCTAGATTCGAACTCCAGTTCTTCTGTCTCCAAGGTCATTGTTCTTTCCACTGCTCCACCTAGCTGCCCAGTACAGTATGTAGAACATAGTAGGCACTTAATCGATGTTTATTGACTGACTGAGAGGTGCCAACTTCTCAACAAAGACTACTGTGATTGATAGTCTCCCCTTCAGTTGTTATCACTTTCTGCCTCTTCAATTTTCCTTATAAATATCTTTCTCTGTTTTTCAAATAAGATGCAATCACTTTAGGAGCACAGGTTTCTTCATTTCAGTCTTTATAATCCTAGTTTCTAGCAGAATCTTGCATGGAATATTGCTTAATAACGTTTGTTTAATTTTAGTGAATTATCACTGAGTCCAGGCACAGGATGTGAACTTTTAGCATACCCACCACTAATACCAGACTGATCAACCATGATGACTTGACATATACCTAAACTTCATCTTGAAATCCCTACAGGTAATAACAGATTCGGAAAGTTGTAGACTGTCAACAGTGGACTAAGCAGATAAAACTAAGTCTATATCAGAAATAAATCTGTCACTGAATAACACATGAAGCCCAAGGGAGGCTCAAACACATCATTCATTCATTATTTTGCTTGTAACTGCAGGATGATTAAAGGGAATCTACTTCACTGGAAGTTGTCAGGAAGCTGGAGCCTGCCAGCAGGGTGTTTTGATGTGTCTTTTGTCCTCCCCTCTTTTTAAACCTTTTTTTGATGCTATGAATCACCTCCCAGTGGACTCTGATCTATCTCTTCTGAAGCCCTTCATTAGCAATAGTTTCCTTTGCTTTATATTTCCAATTCAATCACATTCTCTGACTGGGAAGGAAAGCTTCTTATTCATTGCTTTCTCAAGCTAAGTCATCTCTGGCCATCAAATCCAGCTTTATTTTTAAGTAACATTGATTCAGTGTTGAATAGAGCCATACACGGAATTCTCCTTCATGTGGCCATTTGCTTCCTGCAACAAAATGTATTCCCAACAAAAGGAAAGATATCTAACCAAGGAAGCCACTATTCATGGATCCCAAGCAATATTCATTCTTTAACTTTTATTTATCAATAGAAATTATATTTTTCTTCTTTGACTTAGGTCACTGATTTCATTTTAATAGTGCTTGACTTTTTAAATATTTTTTTTTGGTTTTTTGCGAGGCAATGGGGAAATGATTGCCCAAGGTTACATAGTTAGGTATATATTAAGTATCTGAAACTGGATTTGAACTCAGTTCCTCCTGACTCTAGGACTGGTGCTCTATCCTCTATGCCACCTAGCTGCCCCCTCATTTTAATATTAAGGAATTTAGTGATAATATATTACTGAACAATATATCAGTACCACATTACTTTTTTAAAAAAGTTAATATGAATATCTTCAATAGTTTTAGCTAAATACTAAATAGTACTTAAAATATGAGCTGTATTTTTATAAATTATTCATATCTGATCCAAACAGCAACCCTGAGAGGAAGGTATTATTTTTATCCCCATTTCACTTTAGAGAAAATTGAGGTATATAGAGAGCAAATACCTTATTCTGTGCAACCAGCTACTAAGTTTCTGAGATCAGATTTGAACTCAGGTTTTCCTAAGCATCTTATACTTTGCACCATTTAGATGCCTCTAAAAGTAGTTCTGATTTGAATAATTCCCTATAGCAATAGGGAAAGACTTGATTTGCAATTTTCAGTCTTAGAGGGCTCCCTGGGGGAACTCAATAATTAAATGACCTGCCCATGATCATATAGTCAGTATTTGTCAGAGGAAACATAACATGTTCTTGATGAAATTATGTTGGCCTAAACCAGAGAGAGCAAAAACAGAGAAAGAACACTGTAGATCAATTTCTCTAATGATCATTGGTACAAAAATTTAAATGTAATATTAACAAGGAGATTTTAGCAATCTATCACAAAAATCATACCCTATGGCCAGGAGGGATTTATAACAGGGATGCAAGGCTGGTTCAATATTAGGAAAACTATCAACATAGTTGAACATATCAATAACAAAAATAATGTGATTTTATCTATATATATATAGAAAAATACCTTTCACAAACTACTATATTCATTTTATACAATATACTAGAAAGCATAGCAATTAATGGAGCCTTTAAAAAATTAGTATCTATTTGATGTAATGATATTTGTTCTTCATTCTCAAATAAAACTGGGAGGTGATGCCATGACAAGTACATGAATTGGACTTGAGTGAAGGGATACTGTCGTATGTCACCAGCCTCACTTTCTCCTCCAGAGTCATCTGGGTCCAATAGCCAGATACAAATCAGGATGATTGGAGATGGTCTTGGATGTGGGGCAATCAATCAGGTATAAGTGACTTGCCCAAGGTCACATAACTAGTAAGTATCAAGTGTCTGAGGCTGGATTTTAACTTAGATCTTTTTGACTCCAAGATCAATGTTCTCTCTACCACCTAGCTGCCCCAAGTCATCTAAAACCAAGAGTAAGCATTATATGTAATAGGGATTTATTAGAATCCTTCACCTCTGAAACAAGGATGTTCATTATAACCATTATTTTTCAATATTGCCTTAGAAATAATTATTTTAGCAATTAAACAAGAAAAAAGAAATTAAAGGAATGATAAAAGCAACAAGGAAGCAAAATGTTGTATTTTTTCAGAAGATATAATAATAAAGATATAAATAAACTATGAAGACCTCTAGAAAATCAACTAAAAATTAGTTGAAATAATGACCGACTTTAGCAAAGTTGTGTAGAATATAAAATAAACCCACATAAATCATCAAAAGTTATATATATATATATATATATATATGTATATATATATATATGTATGTATAAAACCAACAAAACACAGCAATAAAATATAGAAAGAGAAATCTCATTTAAAATTATTGTAGATTGTCTGGGCCCCAGTTACAGGAAAATGAACAGAAACACAACAGACCTTACTGCCTGCAGTGGAATAGTGACTTTTCCTCATGGTTCCAGGGCATCCACAGACCAGAGCACAGACCAGGAGAGCAGTCAGAACCTCTCATCAAATGTTGGAAAAATTGAGAACTTGAATGTTCCCAGGGCATATCCCTGAAAACAACTGCAAAAACTCTCAAAAGCTTGGGACAGTGCATCCTTCTTCCTGGAAGCAGAACCCTACTCTGACAAACTCTACTCTTAACAAAAATCAAGTCATAGGCTGGGGAAATGAACAAACAAGAGAAGAAAAAAATTCTGACCATAGATAATTACTTGGTCCTTCAGAGGATCAAACTATACACTCAGAACATAACAAAGTTAAAACTTCTTCATGCAAAGCCTCCCAAGAAAAGCATGAATTGGTCTTAGTCTAATGAAGAGCTCAAAAATAAAATCAATATAGTTAAAATCAGAAGCAGAAAACTAGAGGGATTTTTTAATAGAAAGGTTCTCTAATTAAAGACCCTCTTTTTTTTTAAAAAAAAAAGTCAAATTCATAAAAATAAAGGTCATTTCCCAATTGAGAAATGGTCAAAGGAAATATAGAAGCAGTTTTCAGATGAAGTCCAAGTTATCTATACTTGTATGAAAATATTCTGAATCATTTTTTAGAATGATATAGAGAAATTCAAATTAAAAATCTGTGCTATACTACCCCACACCTAGTAGGTTGCTAACATGATATAAAAGAAAAAAAAATTCCAAATGTAAGAGGGTATGGGCGAAAATGGGGACACTTATGCACTGTTGTGGAGCTGTGAAATAGTTCAGCCAGTCTGTGAAACATTTTGGAACTATGTCTAAAGGGCTGTAAAACTGAATACCCTTTTACCCAGCAATACTACTACTACTACTACTACTACTACTACTACTACTATTACTACTACTACTACTACTACTACTACTACTACTACTACTAGATGTGTGTCCTAAAGGGGTCAAAGCAAAAGGAAAAAGATTTGTATATACAAAGCTACTTCTAGCAGCTGTGTGGTGCCAAATGAGGGGATGCTAATCATTTGGAGAATTATTGAATAGGCAGTGGAATAGGAAGGAATAACATTGTGCAATAAGAAATTACAATCAGAATGGTTTCAGAAAATAATTAAGACATATATGATCCAAGATAACAATTTACACATCAACAACAACATTGTGAGATGAACAACCTTGATGGAAACAGCTCTCTCAACAGTTCAGAGAGTTAGGACAACCGTACTAGACTGGCTATGGATTATATTATTCCCATCTAGAAGAAGATAATCAAAACAAAACACACAAAAATAAAAACAACCCTTCAGAATCTGATGAACACTTTATAAAAATTATCTCTTCTGTATTCTTTTCCTTAATCCTAATTCCTCATACCAGAAAAAAACTAATATGTAAACATGTTTATCAAAAATATGTATGTACAATGGTAACATGACTGTTCAGCATTGTTGGGAGGGGAGTGGGAAAGGAGGGTGGAAGGAAATTTTGTAATTTAAAAATATACATGAAAACAAACTAAACAAATAAATAAATTAATAAAAATTGCTTAGAAAAAAAGAAAGTTATTTATAATTATTTATGTATATCAAAAAAGAAAGCATTTATGAACTGATGCAGAATGAAGTGAAAAGAAACAGGAAAACATTGAAACAGCAATATTGCAATGAAAATCAACTGTGAAAGACAATGATGATCATTGTCAATCAAAACAATGATCCAAGATAATGCCAAAGGATGCATGATGGAAAATGTTATCTAACTCCAGAGAGAGAACTGATGAATTCTGAGTACAAACTGAACTATACTTTTTTTTTTTGCTTTCTTTTACTTACTATTTTGCAACATGTCTAATATAGAGCTATGTTTTGCATAATTTCATATGGATAACTGATATCATGTTACTTTCCTTCTCAATGGGTGGAGGAAGAGTGGTAGGGAGTAAAAGAATTTGTAACTCAATTTTTAAAAAAATGAATATGAGAAACAAATTACATATGAGTGTATATGCATATACCCATATTGCAAATGCATGGAACTAGCTGACACTAATCATTTCCCAGATTTTCCAAATTGAGGGTGGCAGTAAAAAGACAATTTTCAGGCAACTTCCAGGAAACTGGGTAGAGCTGGGTTCGCATCATAATATATTATTATTGCCAGCTTCTAAACATAGATATATCTGTAATTTTACCACTGCAGAGAATTCTCAGAATAAACGTTCTCTATTGATGTAAAACATCATTAAACAGTGACTTGATCAGTATTTCAAATCTAAATGTATCTCAGGTAAAACTTGAACTCAGATCTTCCTGAACTTAAGGCTGTCCCTCAACCCTACATGCCAATTTGCTTCTCATTCAATGGATTATTAAAATTTTTTCTCCAAAAGTGTTCGTATGCATGACCTCTAGCATCTTCCTTTTCTAGCCAAATTGTCTTTTATATCAAAATGACAATCCCTCGTTTATTATCTTCTTAGGTATTCTTTCTCATATCAGATCCTTTGTCCCTCTGACCCAGGCCCTTCTTTCAGTGTTTGTGACAACCCTGCCCAAGGCTTTGTTCTGCCCTTTCCCCAGAGGAGGCTGTCAATACAGCTCACTGATGACTCATGTGGGTGACTTTTCACCCCAGGCTTTCAAGTTTCTATGCTGAGAAAATAAATTATATTCTTCTACCATGATGGGTAGCTTCTTGCTCCTTATCCTTATTGAGGAAAAAGTTGTCCTGCTCCCATCCATTATTTTTAAATAAATAAATTACATTTATTCAGAGAAGAATAAAACTGTCCTATAAGGTCAGGTTGAACTGGATGTCTGGTGGAAATGAATGGAAATGTTTGACAACCCATGGTCTCTTGCAAAGCCTTGATTAGAAATGTGGTAGTTGGGGGAAAATACGTATGAAGAAAGGGTTGTATAGACCCTGAGGTTCTTGACAGGAATCCTGCCATATGTTTGGTATAGACCCTGGGGCTCAGAAGAATGATATAGGTGATCCACATGGTCAGGTACTATAGTGCTATAGTTGGGGGCAAAGGTGAAAGTGATGAGAACTTGGATGTTGGAGGCCTTGTGCTGTCAAATAAGGGATGTATGTGGGTGGGTAGTAGAGGATGAGGGGGCAGTAGAGGAAACAACCACGATAATAACAGATAGCTAGGTTTTCTGAGGAATACCACTCTCCCCGATATCAACATTTTGGGCCAAATTCTCTGTTACCCCCATGTAAGCTATCTCTCTGGCTTTTGTGTAGGGTTTCCGATTGTTCTCTTTATTACAGACTTCTCCCTATGCCATTTTAATCCAGTTCTACTCTGACCCCATGCAGAGGAATAATTTTTCTATGTTGCATTTGAGACTTAGAAAGATTAAAATATTCACCATCTGTACTCAGCATAAAATTAAGTGGTGCTATGGTGATTATCTTCTTCATTTAAATCAATTTTTATAGCTAATTTTGAAAATTCAGAAACCCCAGAGTGGTTTCTTGGTATGAATTATTCAGTTGACTTGTCTACACAACTTAACTTAACCATATCGTTTCCAAGTCTTCTCTTTTTTATCTACTATATTTGACAAGGAGACAGGACAAAATAAGGAAGAAGTTTAAATATTTCCTTTAATCTCACAAAAGATGAGAAACACTCTCAGGAATGGACATTTTTTTCCTTTTCCACAGAAACCTAGACCAAATCTTTAGAATGTACCCTCATATTTGTGACCAGGATGTTTAAATGGGAAGACTTTTCCGTCCCTTGGCCTTTTGTGCAATATTAGCCTCATTTTCAAAATCTGTTTCTCAAATTAGTCAGTCAATAAACATTTATTATGCTCTTACTATGTACCAGATACTGTGTTAACACTGGAATTACAATGAAAGACAAAAAACACTTCTGCTTTGATATCAAGGAACTCACAATCTAGCCAGGGAAACAACATGAAAATAACTATGCACAAGCAAGCTATATATAGGATAAATTAGAAATAATTAACAGAAGGAAGGCACTAGAATTCAAGGGGGTGAGATAGGGATCATCTCTGTATTAAAAGAAGCACACTTTTGAAAAATATTTGTTTTGTAAGATCAATAGAGTTTCTCACTGAAAGGGTGAAAAGAGATGACTTGGCCTGTCAAATATGGTTTCTTTTCAATCTTGTCATAGAACAAAATTCCCACCCATTTAATGGGTTTGATTTCAGATAGTGTATCATTTACAAATTAAAGGCAATAAAATGATTATTAGCATTTTGTAAATTCTTTCATAGATTGCTAATAATTCTACTCATTAAGAATGATCCTCTATTTGCTATAGATCCCATTGTCTCTAGACTACTCCAGGACCTAATACCAGCATTCATGTCCCTTCTGTTTTATGTAATTTTTCCTCTTTAGTGGTATTTTCCCCACTTCAATGGCTTTTTCCCCTCAGTCTACAAACATGCTCAGGTCTCCCCAATTTTTAAAAGTCTCTCTTATTCCCCCTTATTCTATCATTTCCTCCCTCTATTCTTAACTTCAAAGTTAAAATTTTTTGCAAAATGTTTTCCTGATTTGTCCTTGTTTCCTCACTTTCCATTCTTCCTGAATTCTTTGAGAATTTTCTTCTCATGGGTTACCCTCATGCTTCCTCTACTTAAAGGACTTTGGAAAGAGTTGCTGATAATCTTCTAACCAACAACTTAATCCTGATTGCCTTGCATTTAGGGCCATCCTCAGTCATTCTGATTCTTATCTTTCCAGTGGACCCAGATGGCTCTGGAGAAAAAAGTGAATTTAGTGACAACACAAATCCATTTCATGTGCTTTTCATGGCATCATCTTCCTGATATCACAGATTTCTTCGAGAAAGCAGGCCAAACATGGTAATCAACAGTGACATTTTCCTTTCAGTTCTCCATTGTTCTTGACCTAGTTTTCCATTTTGGAAACTATTTGCTATTTGATTTTTCTTTTGTCTTTTCTCCATTAGATTCATATACTACCCTTCTTACATTTGCAGTTTCATTTTCTTTGGCTTTTCCCCTCCTTTAAAATAGATATTCCTCTATAAACAGATATATTTCAGAAGGAGAAAACAAAACTATCTAAAGTCATATGAAAAAATATTCTGAATCACATTTGATTAGAGAAGTATATAAGAAAACATCTCTGATATACTACCTCACAAGCTATCAAATTGATTAACATGACAGAAAAGGAAGATGAATAATATTGAAGGGGATGTGGAAAAATTTGGATATTAATGCACATTGGGGGAATTTTGAGTTGATCTATATAGCTAGAGAGCAATTTGGAGCTAGAAAATTGTATATATTTCTGCTTCAGCAATATCATTACTAAATCTGTATCCAAAAGAGATGTTTTTAAAAGGAAAAGGATCTTAATGTGTGGACAAACATATTTCTAAGTATCTCTTTTTGTGGTGGTAAAGAATTGAAAATTGAAAGAATGTCCAATCAATTGGAAAATTACTAAACAAGTTATGACATAAGAATGTAATGGGATACTACTGTGCTATAGAAAATGATGAGCAAGATGTTTTCAGAAAAACTTTGGAAGATGTATATGAACTGATACAGAACCTGGAGAATATTGTACAAAGTATCACAATATTATATAATGATCAGCTAGAAATGACTTGGCTAGCCAAAGTAATATAAGTATTCAAAATGATTTTGTAGGACTAATGATGCTATTTACCCACAGAATAAAAAAATAACAGAGTCTGAATGCAGATTGAAGCAAAACTTTGCTTTTATTGGATTTTTTAATAGTCTGTGTTTTCTTTCATGACATCATTAATAAGGAAATATATATCTGTCTACATAAATATCTATATCTATGTCTGTAAATTTATATTGATAGATGATAGATAGACAGATAGATAGATAGATAGATAGATAGATAGATAGATAGATAGATAGATAGATGGATGATAATCTTCAAGGATCTGTTATTCATCTTCTCTGTGTAGCCTAGTAGTTTCATAGAATCAAATAAAACATCCAAAAACAATAGCAATTGACATCCAGATCTACATATCCAGTCTCAACTTTCTTTTCTGAATTCCAGGTCTATTTTGTTTTGATTTGTTATGAAAGATATCTACCAAGATATTTCCACTGGATAGTCCACTAGAATCTCAAGCTCAACTTATCCAAAACCAAGTTTATTCTCTTTTCTGCTTCTCCAACTTACTTCACTATTTCTATAGTATTATTACCACTTTCATTTTATCTCTCATGCTTGAAACATGTGAATTTCCACTATTTGTCACTTTTATATCTAATCAAATACTAAATTTTCATTCACACCTGTGTTCCACTTCTCACAACAATGCCCTTTTCTTTTCTTTTTTAAAGTTTAGTTGCGGCAATGGGGTTAAGAGCTTAAGGTCACACAGCTAGGCAATTATTAAGTGTCTGAGGATAGATTTGAACTCATATCCTCCTGACTCTAGGGTTGGTAGATAGAGCTCTATCCACTGTGCCACCTAGCCCCCCCAACTCCCTTTTCTTACCATGACAAATATAGTATGGACTTTCTTGCCAATCAAATGATGAAAAGTTCATCAGACTTAGAGACTAAACAGCTTGGTTTGAATAATGTGTTTTTCCTCTCACTAATTTTATTTTCTTTGAGGAAGTCACTTTACCTTTAAAAATATTTTTGTCCTTATGGAAAATGAAGAGATGCTATTATCAAATCATTTCAAAATCCTTTCAGACATTAAAATACTCCAATATTACAACAATTGCATTAGTTTCTTAAGACATCTTTCACTGGATTTCTAGGACCTAAATATGGTAGTGTCTTTTCATGTATTATCTTCTGTTACATTCATCTTTATTCTGTATATACTAGACAAGTTGGATCCAACTGTGCCACCTGAGTATACCCAATGTTTTCTCATCTCTATCATTTTTGTACTTTTTGTTTCTTGTGCCAGTAACATCTTCCCTTCCCCTTCTTTCAGAATAAATATACATTCCTAAACTCAAATCAATACTTTCCCAACAAAGACTTAGCCAATTTATATGGTTTGTAATGACTTTTCCCTCAACATTTTTATTTTATAACATGGTAATGCATTTAGGTAAAAATATGTGGTTCAGTGGATAGAGCACCAGACCTGGAATCAAGAACTGAGACAAATTCTTGCCTCAGACACTTACTAGTTGTATGACCCTGGACCAGTCACTTATCCCTGTTTGCCTTAGTTTCCTCATCTATAAAATGATCTGGAGAAGTAAATAACAAACCACTCTAAAAGCTTTGCTAAGAAAACCGCAAATGGTGTCACACAGAATTGGACATAACTGAAAGAACTTAACAACAAAAAATATAAGTATATCATGTGACATATTTACATCATCTCCCCTATGAGACTGTGAGAATAGGAACTGTTTTTTTTTTACCTGTATTTGTATCTCTACCACTTGGTATAGTTCTTGGAACACAGTAGGCATTCAAAATGCATATTTATTGACTGGCTCAAGTATGTTTTCTTTTATTCCTCCTATAGACTTTATGACTTAAGGGACTGATGCCAGCTAAAAAAGACTCCCCCTTCACCTGGGACAGCAATCTGGGAACAGAGAGTTTTTATTGAAGGAACTGGTTTATTCTGTAAGAATCTTTTCTGAGCATCTTTAAATGAGCTATGTGTCACATTTTTCAATCTTACTGCACATGAAAATGCACATGAAAAATCCTTCAGTTTCTTCATTTTTTTCTTTTTTTTAAAACATTAAACAAAAATTTAAATGGAAAACACTTTTTTGACTATAGAACAATGTAATTAATACAATTTATATTTAGAATTGTAGAGCTCCTGAAAGGTAATCAGGTTTAAACTTTCAAATTAAAGATGAAGAATTTTTTTCTTGAAAATATTCTTGTTTTTATGATTTTCTCTAACTTTTTTACAAAAGTGAAAGATCTAATCGAAAGTTTAACACTGAATGTCAATAAAATAAAGTGAACTCCTCAAACAACTACTTACATTGAAGTAAATTAATGGTAATACCAAAAGTACCATTTCCTCCAACCTTATCAATAGTCTTTGTCTCTGAATTTTTTAAAAAAAATTATATAAGCATTTTATTTTTTTCCAACTACATAGCATGGTAGTTTTTGCCAATCCTTTTTATACAAGGTTTTGAGTTTCAACATTTTTCCTCCCTCTCTCCCTTCCTTTCTCCCCCCTCCCTGACAAGAAAAAAATCTGATATAGGCTTTACATTTACAACTATACTAAATACCGATTGAAATTGAAATTGAAATTGAATATGTTTTGAGAGAAGAATTAGATCCAAAAGGAAAAAAGAAAACAGAGATAAATTTACATAATGCATAAGAAAATTTTTAAAAATTGAAGATGGTAATCTTTAGTCTTGATTTAAACTTCATAGTTCTTTCTCTTGTTACAGATGATATTCTTTATCATGGGTCCCTTAAAATTTTCCCTGATTATTGTACTGATGAGGTGAACAAGTCCATCAAGGTTGATCATCACCCCCATTTTGTTGTTAGTGTGTACAGTGTTCTTTTGGTTCTGCTCATCTCACTTAGCATCAATCCCTGCAAGATTACATATATATATATATATATGTATATACACACCACAATTTGCTTAGCCATTCCCCAATTGATGGGCATCCCCTAAGTTTCTAATTCTTTGCCACAACAGAGCTGTTATGAATATTTTAGTATATGGGATACTTTTACCCCTTTTCAAGATCTCTGCAGGATACAGACCCAGTTGTGGCATTGCTGGATCAAGGGGTATGCACCTTTTTATTGCCATTTGGGCATAATTTCAATTTATTTTCCAGAAAGTTTGGATCAGTTCACAACTCCATCAACAATGCATTAATTCCCCAAATTTCCCACTTGCCTTCCAACATTGATCATTATTCTTTCTAGTCATATTGGCCAATATGAGAGATGTGAAGTAGTACATCAAAGATGCTTTAATTTGCTTTTTCCCCTAATTCATAATGATTTAGAGAAAAATTTCATATGACTATAGATAGCTTTGATTTTTTTGTCTGAGAATTGCCTTTACATATCCTTTGACCATTTATCAATTGTGGAATAACTTTTTAAAAAATAAATTTGACTCAGTTCTCTATATATTTTAAAAAGAGTCGGTTTTGTCAGAAACACTAGTTATAAAATTATTTCCCAATTTACTATATTCCTTTTAATCTTGGTTGCAATGATTTTTGATTGTGCAATTTTTTTTTAAATTTATTGTAATCAAAATTATCCAGTTTGTTTTGTTATACTGTTTTCCATCTCATCTTTGGTCATAAACTGCTCTCCTTTCCATAAATCTGACAAGCAAACTATTTCTTGTTCTCCTAATTGGTTTATAACACTATCTTTTATGCTTAAATACTGCATCTATTTTGATCTTATCTTGGTATGAAGTAAAGATGAAGAATTTAAGCTCCAGAGATGTTGTATGATTTTATCAAAGCCATAGAGTAGTAGATAGCAGAACCATGATTTGGACACAGACCTTCCGATTGTGGCAAATCCAGTTATTTTTTTCACCATATTTGGGTTGCAAAATAATTGCCAGAAGGTAGGCATTGAAGAGAGAAGAAAATTTCCACTGTTTTGGAGTGGGTGAAGACTCTATATACTATATTTTAAAATTTTCAAAAATATCTACTAGTCTGTGATAAAAAAATAGATAGTGTTGCTTGATGGAAAGTTCAATAGCTTAGCATTAAAAGGACTCAGTTCAAATTCCATTTCCATTGTTTATTACTGGTGTTAACTTGGGGAAATGATCTAAAATCACACAGTATTAGTGTGTGTATATATATCTTTGAAATGAGTGCTAATTCCAGTTTTAAAATTTGTAATCAAATTTCCAAGTCACTCAACTATTTACATAAATATCTGCCCTTGCAGTTCTCCCTACTTTCCACTGAGGGATGCTGCTCTACCACGTTAGAGATAACAGAATTAATATAGAAAGTTAAGGGAAATCAGTGATGATGAACTCATCTCCTCTGTGTTTCTTTCCAGTATTAGGAATGATTTTTCAATTAAAACACAGAAATAGATGGTCTTCACTCATGTGCAGGTCTTTTGAATGTGTTCCTGAGGCAAAGGCAAGGCAGAAACAGAGTTCTTTATTTTGATGAGGCCACTGCATTATGGTAGGAACAGCTAAAAATAGACCTGGACAAAACAGAGAATAGGGACTTAGCAAATAGTCTGAGCCGTTTTCTTCAGAAATATATTTGTCTGCTTCCCGCTCTCTTCCATGCCACTCCAGGCCATTAGCAACTCTATTTTTGTCTTCACAGAGTCTTCATTCCTGACCATCCCATCTTCCCCTCCTCTTAGATTGTCTTGTGAGGGTAGAGCCCCTGGGGCAAAAGGTTTGACATCATGGGCTATTTTTATCACAGTAGATTGCAATAACATAACATGATATATCTTGTTATAAAAGAACATCACCAAAGTTTGCAAAAAAATCAAAACCCAACATCAGGAAATAACAATAGTAAAGGTACTTTCTCAAAGTTGGGACTTTTTGTTCTCAAATACCTTTAAGGGTATGTTATTTAAAGCAAGATTTCATGCAAGAATATTCTGCTAATGGGGATCAAAAATAGTCAGGAGGCACATCAAAATGGCATTAACTGAGCTGCTGAATAGACTTTCAGCTAGAGACTAGGTGTTTTCAGATAGGGCAATGTCCTGAAATACCTCAGTATGTTTACAGTCATTATTTAAAGCTTGCAAAGTAATTATATTAGAAAGAAATACAAACTACCCCAAGCACAACTTAATAGATTTTTTCACTAGAGTTCAAAGACTTACTCATTTTCTAAGAGAAACTAGTATAACTAGTATTAACTAGTCTAAATAGCATAAGCAGTATTCAAGGGTTGCAATTTTCAGAATAGAAAAGCACTTTGTACCATTCCATGTGAGGATGTGGTGAGGGAACTATGGATGATTAGTCTGGAGAAAAGAAGAATGGACTGTGGGGAAGGGGAAAAGAGGTAAGAAAATGTTACCAAAAATCACACATGTAGTAAGTGGGAATAAAAACTGAGGTCCTTTGACACCAAATCCAGAGCTTATACCACCATGACATATTGCCTCTCTGAAGAAAAAGGAATTATGAAAAGTATTATATGTTATATGAAAGAAGGATTTGACATATTCAGCTTGATTGACTTTATAGGGACAGAACCAGGAGCAATGGGGAGGGAAAGTAAAGTTGCAAAGAAGCATTTAATTTGATGTTAAGAAGAAAAGAATTTATTTTTATAAATTTATTTATTTTCATCCATAAGCACATGTATATTTTTAAGTTACAACATTTCCTTCCACCCTCCCTCCCACCCCACTCACCTCAGTGATGAACAGTCAGGTTAATACTGTACATACATATTTTAGATAAACATGCTTACAGAATACAATAACAGATTGTTATTTTCAGTATTAGGAATTAAGATTAAGGGAAAGAGATGTTCATCAGATTCTGAAGGGTTGGTGTTGTTTGCGTGTGTGTGTGTGTGTGTGTGTGTGTGTGTGTGTGTGTATGTTTTGTTTTGTTTTTTCTTCCTCTGGATGGGGATAATATTGTCCATAGCCAGTCTAATATAGTTGTCCTAGCTCTCTGAACTGTTGAGAGGAGCTGCTTCCATCAAGGTTGTTCTTCTCACAATGTTGTTGTTGTGTATATTGTTCTCTTGGTTCTGCTTTCTTCTCTCAGCATCAGATCCCATAAGTCATCTCATGCTTCTCTAAGATCTGACCATTTATAGAACAATAGTATCCCATAGTATTTATCTACCATAAATTGTTTAGGAAAACACCTTCTTCAAATTTAGAGTTCTCCAAAAAGTGATTGGGTCTCCTTCAGAGAGGTCATAGGATCCCCTTCTTTAGACATCTTAGCAGAGATCTTTCAGCAGAGGCTGAAAGATCACTTGGATATATAATAGAGGAATCTCCTTTTCAGGTATGTCTTAGATTAGGTGATGCTGAGTTATCACTTAAATTATGTGATTTTGTGAGTCAAAGTGATTGTCATTTTTAATCTTCACAACAAATATGTGAAGGTGGGAATAAATCAATAAATCATCAATAAGTATTTATTTAAACATCTACTCCAAGCCAGATATTGGGATTGACACTGGAGATACAAAAGTCAAAGAAATAAATAATCCTACTTGGAGTGAACTCACAAAATGAGGTCATTTGTTATAAGTTTTCACTCTTCAGGTCAAGACATGTAATTGAAATCAAATCCAAGTTCATATGACTAGGAAGTTACGGAGAGAGAGGAGTCAACTACAAGTGTCTATCTCTTACTTTATTTTCAGTTCTTTACCATGTGGCCTCTTACATTTGGATAAAAAATGTTCTTGGAGGAGTAATATTTTTTCTGTTAATAGCATTTTTTTCCAATTACAAGTAAAGATACTTTTCAACATTAATTTTTGTAAGATTTTGGGTTCCACATTTTCTTCCTCTCTTCCCTCCCTCTTTCCCAAAACAGTAATCTGATATAGATTATACAAGTGCAATCATGTCCAAGATATTTGCATGGTCATGTTGCAAAAGAAAGAATCAAAACAAAATAAAAAAGTGAAATAGTATGCTTTGAAACACATTAAGATGCCAGAGTTCTTTCTCTGAATGTGAATGGCACTTTCCATCACTAGTTTTTTGGAATTGTCTTTGATTGCTGTATTGCTGAGAATCTGTCATATTCAATGTAGTCCTAGCTCTGCTCATTTCACTCAGCATCTGTTCATGTAAATCCTTCCAGGCTTTTCTTGAAATCAGTCTGTTCATGATTTCTTATAGAACAATAGTATTACATCACATTTATATACCACAACTTGTTCAGTTACTCCAAAATGTATGAGTATCCTCTCAATTTCCAATTATTTACCATCACAAAAAGAGTTGAGATAAATATTTTTGTACATTGGGTCCTTTCCCTTTTTTATAATATCTTTGGAATACAGACCAAGTAATGGTATTGTTGAATCAAAGAGTATGCACAGTGTTATAGCCCTTCGGGCATAATTCCGAATTGCTCCAGAGGAGTAATATTTGCATATCTCTAGTTAGTAACATCTTACTTGTCACTTAACCCAGCCTTTTCAGAGAATATAAGAAACAGGACTGGGAAATTTTGTCAAAGGAAGGATTTAAGTCCTGAAAGTGTCGAGTGCCATAGCAGGAAGGCATAGGACTGCTAGTGAAGAGAGCAGATGGCCTACATATAGAGAAGGGATTGTGGGGGAACTGAATATAAATTACCTTTATACTTTTGACAAGACTGGGCCCTAACCCATCTAGTGAGGAGTACTTTTCACAATTCCTTCTATTTTCTATCCAGAGAAGCAAGATGGTAAAATGGAATGAGCTCTGGAATTGGTGTCAAAGGACCTAAGTACAAACTGTAGCTTTCCCACTTTCTGCATGTGTAGTTTTGGTATAGTCTCTAAATTGAAATATTCTCAAATGCAGATTTTCTGGCTCCAAATCCAGTGCTCTTTCTACAATACTGTATTATACATTTCCTTGGGTCCATGTTTTCAGCAAGGACAAAGTATAGGAAGTCATGCTTAGAATACCTACCATTGCTAATTCCTTCACTTAATGACCCTCTATCTTCTTACTTTAAGTTTATATCTTTCCTATAAGATCAGTCAGAAAAATATAGAAAACAGCAATAGCAAAAATTTTAATGTTCCCTATACTTCTAATCTAGCCCAGCCATGGGAAGTTCTGTGAAACTGGGAATTCTCATATAAATGAGGACTGCTTTACATTTGAATATATTATTTATTAAAGCTCTAGTGAAGTTCTGATATGCATATATAAAATCCAAATTCTCCCTGGTATTCTTTTACTTTACTTTATCATGTTATTTTATTTCCCTTTAAGTTGGAAGAAGTAGACTTTCATGAATCACTGAGGGTAACAAGCCCACAAAACAATATGGTAGGTGAAGCTGTGAGCCCCTTTGGAAATTGGTTATGTGTGTGGGGGGGGGACATAAGGGTGTAATTAAAGGCTTTCAAATATCCATCTTCTAAATTCATGAAGTAAATGGTAAAAAAATCCCTAAATGTATTCACTCAATACTATATAAATACATGTTGGAGAAAGAGACCTACATACCCACAAACAAGTTTCACAATAGCAAAGAATCTGAATGTGAATTCTTATTCACTTCCTGGCACTTATCATGAGTTTAGCCATTGAATGAGTCCCATAGAAATAATAAAGAGAAATTTTGTGAGTTCTTACCAGACACTAGAAGCTGCCCAATCTCTCCCCAGCAATATTCAGTCCAATCACATTCTCTAAGAATTTTCTCTTGTTTATTCTTCTCTATGGACTTGTCGGTGAATTTTTTTTTACTGTCACTAATTTCTGGAAATTCCTGGGTTTTAGGCCCATAAATTTTAGTCCATAGCAAAAGCATGGAATAATACCAATTGACACCAATTTCGGAGTGTTTAGTGATTCATCAAGCTTTATTAAGTGCATGCCTGTATAGACTGGTATCTTATACTTTATATTGATCAAGGAAAACTAATTATATGATCATAAACCTAAAATTGGAAGAAACCTCAGAAGTTGTCTAGTCCAATTTTCCCAATTTCAACTTTAAAGCTGAATAAATTAGAGGTCAAATGAGGTTAAATGACTTGCCTAAAGTTACATAGGAAGTAAATGCTAAGAGATGTGATTTGTACCAAGGTCCACTGATTCTAGAGACAGTGTTTTTCCTATTCTAACATGATCCCTTCTTGAACTTGTCTACCTCTAATAGGATCATAAGTTCATAGATTTAGAGCTGAAAGGATCATCAAAGTTCATCAAGTCCAATCACTTTGTTTTATAGGTAAGGAAATTAAAGTTCTGGATTGTCTGGAGGGATCATAAAACTTCATCCTTCAAGAAACCATAGAGGTCACTTAGTCTGAGCCTTCAATTTTACAGATAAAGACACCAATGCTATGGAAAGGAAAATGGTTTGCAACTAGTTATGGAAAGAAAAGTTGATGCTACCCATTTCCATTCCTGTTTTCTCATAAACATAGATCTATCATATGAAGATCTTTATAACCTCTAAGAGTTTAAAACCTAGTTCTGCCATCTTCTGTGTGATCTTAGTATAATCTCTAAGTTTTAATATTCTCAAACCAGGTCTTCTGACTCCATAACTAATGCTTACAATATGAGGGTATACTCGGTTCTTATTGCTGACAAAGTCAAAATTGTTTTAAAGTAGTTTGAGGGAGACAGATGGACAAAAAGACAGACAAGCATTCTGTAACAAAGACTATAATTCCAGAATCAGTTTGGTGGCATAGTGAATATACTGATAGACTTAGCATCAGGAAGAACAGGTTTTAAATTCAATTTTAGACATTCCTCAGGTCCTCCCTTCTAAAATGAAGGACTAGATGACCTCTAGCATTATAATGGAATTCAGATTATGTATGTATATTAGCCTCAGCAAGTCACTTGACATCTCTAAGTCTCAATTTTCTTATCTATAAAATGGGGGTAATGATAGTAAGATACCTTATAGGATTGTTTACCTTATGTAAAGTGTTTGTAAAATTTAAAGCACAAAGCAAATGCTAACTATTATTCAATTGTTATTATTGCTCATAGTCATTCTGTAAAACTATAATTCTGGCTTCATTACTCTTCAATCATAATCATAATCATAATCATGATCATAATCATAATGTTTGTCCTTAATTATTGAAGAAGACATGACATCAGGAAGGTGATGCTGTGATAAGCACATGAATTGGATATGAGTTGGGGAGCAATGCTAAGTCACCAGCCTCATTTTCCCCTCCAGAGGCAATCCAATGGACTGATATGAATCAGGACAACTGGTGATGGTCCTGGATATGAGCCAATAAAGCTTAGGTGACTTGCCCAAGGTCACACAGCTACTAAGTGGCAAGTGTCTGAGATTGGAGTTGAACTCTTGTCCTCCTGACTCCAAGGCTAGGATTCAGTTGTCGTCTGAATGTAGATATTTATGGTTTTTCCAGCAAGCATAATGGAGAATTGTCATTTCCTGAATTCTGTCCCTGGAACCTAATCTCACAAATAGAGAAATTCCATTCTGTGGAAGCCCAAGCAAGTGAAATGAGCTATTTTAACCATTTCTAGCTACAGGGTGGCATGTAGAAGCGATATCAGGAAGAAAAAGAGACTTAGTTTCATTCTTTGTCTTTAATATTCAATCAGCTGACATTACTTTGTACAGACACAATGCTAAGTGCTGTGGCTACAAATAGAAACAAAAATATTATACCCATTTTCATGGAGTTTAAATTCTAATGGGAAAGACAGTATGCAAATAATATAAACATATAATATGTATATATGTATACATGTGTGTATGCATATATTTATATTTATATGGTAATAATCTAGAGTAAAAAGGAGAAAACTCAGAGAGAAGACATTGGTGGGGGGAGAAATAGGAAATAGGGAAGGGGAAGAAAGTAGAAAAGACTTTATGCAAATGATGGAATTAAAGTGTAAGGTACCCCCATTGTTACTGGATGTTATCTGAATAAATAACCAGCAAAAGAGACTGAGAAAGATTAAGTAAGTACAAAGAGAATCAAAATGGAGCAGTCTCATGAAAAAATTTTTTTAAAAAATAGAGTGATAGGGAATAGGATGGTGAACAGTGCTGCAGAGAGGTCAAGAAGAATGAGAATTTTTTTAAATCTTTTAGATTTGTCAATTTAAAGGTTATTGATAAATTTGGAGAGTACATTTTTCAGTTAAATTATAAGGTTAGAAGCTATATTTCAGAGGGATTAGAATTGAGTAAGGGAGAGGAAATGAAGCTGCCAATTATATATGATTTTCTCAAGGAATTTAGCCAAGATGGAGAGGAGAGATACAGGATTATAGATAGCAGAGTATGATGGATCCAATAAATTTTTCTTAAAGAAAATGGAGATATGCATGTTTTTGTAAAACCAGGAGAATGTTGCACACAGTAATAGCAATATTACTTAGCTATTCTCAGCAATATGATGATCTAAGATAATCCCAAAGGACTCATAATGAACCATGCTACCTGCCTCCAAAGAATGAACTGATATTGTCTGAATACAAATTGAAGCATACAATTTTTTTCTTTGCTTGTTTCTTTTTTTCTCCTTTCTTCTCCCTATTCTTTCTTCTTCCTTTCAATCATGGAATCTTTTACAGAATTGCTAAAAGAAAAATGTCTCACCTGATTGTACATATATAATCTATATTGAATTGCTTAACAATTTAAGTAGGGAAGAATGGAGGGAAGGGAGGAAGGATTGCAATTTGTAACTAAAAACTTTTCTTAACTCTCTTAAAAAACTTTTGCAATTACATGCAAAGATAATTTTCAACTTTCATCTTTTTGCATGGTTTTGAGTTCTACATTTTTCTTCCACCTTCCCTCCCTTCCCCCTCCCAAAGGTAGCAAAAAAATTGTTGTAGATTATACATGTACAATTGTTTTTTTTAAACTTTAGCATTTCTATAATAAAATGCATAGAAATTGCTTCTATCATTGTTGATCATCTTAAAATATTGATTATAATGTGTATGATAATTTCCTGATTTTTCTCACTTCACTCAGTATCAGTTCATGCAATTCTTTCCAGCCTTTTCTAAAGTCCAACAGAATAATAGTATTCCATAATATTCATATACCATAGCTTGTTCAGTCATTTCTTAATTGATGGGCATGATAGGGAGTATTTCACAAAATTTCATAAATACACTTATTAGTTTGCCTTAATGTTATAGTGTCTTTCTCCTTCCTTTTCCCTTTAGATTTTGCTTTGCCTGAGATCTGTATTGCCACTCTTGCAATTTTTTTTTACTTCAGTTGAAGTGCAATATATTCTGCTCCAACCTTTTACCTTTAATCTGTGCTTATCTCTCTGCTTCAAATGTATTTGTTGTAAGCAACATATTGTAGGATTCTAGTTTTTAGTCCATTAGTCCATTCTGCACTGTGCTTCTCTTTTATGGGAGAGTTCATCCCATTCACATTTAGAGTTAAGGTTACTTATTCTGTATGTCCTTCTATCCTATCTTCCCCTTCTTGGTTGTTTTCTCTCTCCTTTCCATACTTTTCCTTCCTTACCAATAATCTGCTCCTATCTGCTGCATCTCTCAATTTGCCCTCCTTTCTACTACTAGTCTTCTCCCTTTCCCCTTTAACTTTGCTTTTATTTTCTTTTACTTTACCTTTACTTTTACCTATCCCTTCCCTTTTATCAGTCTCACTTTTTACTTTCTTTCCCCTTCTCAGCTACTTCCCTATAGGGTACTATAGATTACTAAACCCAGTTGGGAATCTGTTATTCCTTCTTTGAGTCAAATCTTTAAGTGTAAGATTAACTTGTGCCTCATCATATGGAGTTATCATCTAATTCCTTTTTACTGATAAAATCCTCTTTTTAATGTCGTGTTTTATACTTGTCTTATACCAACAACCTCCTTTCAACTATCTTGACAGAAGCACAGTTCTCATGAGTCATGAGCATCTTTACATCATAACTGATTTAAAATCATACTCTTTTTTCAAGAACAATCTTTCCAATAGTCTCAAGATAAATGCAACCCTCAAGAGCCAAGAGTTTGATCTCATCACAGTCAATTTGTAGTTTTACCCCCTTTTCAAGCACCCTCCAATCCATTGAACCAATAAGAATACAACCCTCAAGAGGTAAAGATTTGATCACATCACAATCAATTTATATCCACACCCTTTTCCCACTGTCCTAAGAGAAATACTGTCCTTGAGTTAACTAACATTTTACACCCCTTTCATTTACCTTTTTAGCCATCTCTTGAGTCTTATATTTGAAGATGAAATTTACTATTCATTTCTGGTCTATTTATCAGGTTAAGTTTCAAAGTCCTTTAATTCATCAAAAGTACATCTCTGAAAAAACATGTTGAATTTTGCAGGGTGGTTGATTCTTGGTTGTAGTCTAGCTCCTTGACCTCTATAATATCATATTCCAGGCACTCCAGTCATTTAATGTTGAAGCTGATAAGTCCTGCAAATCCTGACTGGTTCATTGGTATTGAAATTCCTTCTTTTTTGACTGCTTGCGTTTTTTTCCTCCTTTAGCTGAGAATTCTAAAATTTGACTACAATATTCCTTGGAGTTGTTATTTTGGGATCTCTTTCTGGGATGATTGATGGATTTTTTTCAAGGACTACTTTATCTTCTTGTTCTATGATATTAGGATAATTTTATATGATAATTTCCTGCATGATCTTATATAGACTTTTTTCTGATTGCAGCTTTCAGGCAGACCAATAATATGTAAATTAACTATCCCAGGTCTATTTTTTCAGTTGGTCATTTTTCCTAAGAGGTACTTTATATTGTCTTCTATTTTTCAGTATTTTGGTTTTGTTTGATGGAATCTTTGTGTCTCACAGAGTCATTCATTTCTATTTGTCCAATTCTAGTTTTTAAGTTTTTATTTTTCTGCAGTAAGTTTTTTATTTCCTTTTTCAATTGATTAATCTTATTTTACAGATAGTCAATTTTACTTTTAAAATTATTGATTATTTCAGTTAATTTTCCAGAATTCTCTTCCATGACTTTTCTCCATTTTTCTTGTTTCTCTTTTCTTTGGTTTGTAAAATACCTTATGAGTTTATTCAAGAAGTTTTCTTGGAATTGAGACAAGTTGTTCTAGTTCTATCAGATCTAAAACTATTCTATAAAGAGGCAGTCATCAAAACTGCCTGGTTTGGTTAAGAAATACAGCAATAGATAGTGGATTGGGGCAGGTTCAAAAGAAATAGTAGTAGAAAATGACTACAATAATCTACTGGTTGATAAACACAGTGACATTAGCTTTTGGAATAAGAACTTACTATTTGACAAAAAAATCATTGGGAAAACTGGAAAATAGTATGGCAAAAACTAGGTATAGACCCACATCTCACACCCTATACCAAAATAAAGTCAAAATGGCTACAGAATTTAGGCATAAAATACTATACCATAGTTCAATTAACAGACAAAGAAATAATCTATTGGATCTTTAGAAAGGGGAGAGATTTATAACCAAACAAGAAATAGAGTACATTATAAATTGCAAAATGGATGAATTTGACTGTTTAATTAAAAAAGGTTGTGCACTAATAAAACCAATGATGCCAAAATTAGAAGGAGAACAGAAAGATGACATACAATTTTCACATTTGGTGGTTCTGATAAAGGTCTCATTTCTAAAATATATAGAGAATTGCATCAAAGTTATAAGATTATAAGTCATTCCCAAAACTGATAAATAGTCAAAGGATATGACACACTGTTTTCAAATGAAGAAATTAAAGCTATATATTACTACATGGAAAAAATTCTCCAAATCATTATTGATTAGAAAAATGCAAATTATAACAACTATGAGATATCACCTCATAACTTTCAGATTGGCTAAGATGACAAAAGGGAAAATTATCAATATTGGAGAGGTTTGCAAGGACTGGACACTGGAGTTTGAGTCATTCTGTAGAATCATTCTGTAGAGCAATATGGAATTATACATAAAGAGCAATAAAACTGTTTATATCCTTTGACCCTGAAATACCATTATAGGTCTAGAATTCAGAAGTAATAATAAAAAATGGGAAAAGCCCCACATGTTCCAAATAGCATTTTTTTTTGTAGTGGCAAAAAATTGGAAATTCGGTGGATGCCCATCAATTGGGGAATGGCTGAATAAGTTATGGTACATGAATACTATGGAATACTCTTGTTCTATAACAAACCATAAATGATCAGAATCTAGAGAAGCATGGAATGAATCACAGGAGCTGATTCTGAGCAAAGGAAGCAGAGTCAAAAGAACATTGTGCACATTAACAACATTGTGAGTTGATCAACCTTGATGGATACAGCTCCTCTCAGCAGCTCAGAGAACTAGGACAACTCCAGGAGACTGGCTATTGACAATGTTATCCTCATTCAGAGGAAAAAAACAAAACAAAACAAAACAAAACAAAACAAAAAAACTTCCAAAATTTGAATGAAAACTCTATTCACTTTTTAAAATATTATCTTATGTATTTTTTTTTACTTTCTCATGGTTTTCTTTTGTTTCCCTTAATCCTAATTCCTCATACCAAGATGACTAATCTGTAAACATGTTAAACATAAATGTATACGTACAATATTCACCTGACTTTTTAACACTGAAGAGAGGGTGGAAAGAAATTATGTAATTTAAAAATATGCATTTATATGAGGATGAATGTTGAAAAACTTTCATAACATGTAATTGAAAAATAAAGTATCAATTGAAAAAAAAAGAATTGAGACCAGTTCATAAATCCCTTAGAGGCTTCACATGTAGGTATTTTGTCACTGCTTTCCTCTTCTGAGATGATGTTTTTATCACCCCTATCAGAATAGCAACTGTCAATGATTAGTGATTTTAGGGTTTTGTTTTGGGGTTTTTTTGATCATGTTTTTTTTTTTTTTAGGTGAGATCTGTTACTATGTTATAAGCCATATAGTCCCAAGCTTTTCTTGCTAAGGAATGGGATATTGGTCCCTGATTTTCTGCTCTGCCATTTCCAGTATTTTTAGTTTATTCCCTTTGCTAGCGTAACCCAGTGTTGCTCCAACTTCCCAAGGCTTAAAACTTTATTCCTGGAGATGAGTTGGGAGTCTCATGGCTAGATTGAAATCTTAGTGGTGCTGTGGCTAAAAAAGCCTCTCACTAGCTTCCCAGCTTTCCTGCCTATACTAGGCTGTACTCTCCTTTTAGCCAGTTGACAGACCTTTCCTGAAGTTCCTCTGAGATATCCTTCTGAAAGTTGTTTCTCTATTCTCTATTCTCTCTTTGTTTTGTTTTGTTTGGAGGTTTCTTTCGCTTTAGGATCTATTTAGAGGCTTCATTCAAAATTGTTTCAGGAAAAGTTCCAGGAGCTTCCTAGTTTCATACCATCTTGGCTCCATCCTGGAAGTCTCTCAAAACTCAAAATTTTAACAAAACAAATGTAAAATGTGTTTTAGTATGTAATTGGGGGGAAATAAAAACAGAAGAACCTCAGTTTACCAGTAGCATGGTTTACATATGCTAAACTGGATGAGGAAAATTTTTCACAACATTTGTCTTGCAGGATGGGCAAAAATTCGCAGTATAAACATGATGTTTGGACTTGAATGACTTTTGAAGAGATGATGCTCAATTAGGGTAATGGATTTTTGCTTTCATGTGAAGGGAACCTCAGGTCAGTATACCAATTAATTGGCCTCATTAGGCATTGACTTTTCTTGACAGTACCTTTATAAGTGTGTTCATATGTGTTTGTGTAAGTACAGTAGTACTTTGTGTAAAGGTTTATGGGGACAGGTAGGTGGTGGTTATGTCCTAATCTTGGAGTCAGGAGCACCTGAGTTCAAATCCAGTCCCAGCCACTTGATAATTACCTAGCTGCGCGACCTTGACCAAGTTACTTAACTCCATTTTCTTATAAAAACCTTAAAGAAAGAAAGAAAGAAAGAAAGAAAGAAAGAAAGAAAGAAAGAAAGAAAGAAAGAAAGAAGTGAGTCAAAACATGTAAGTGATTCTAAATACTGTAAAAAAAGTGATGGCAGTAGTGTTAGCTTTACTTTTAGTAAAAAATAGCATGAGAGGGGCAGCTAAGTGGCACAGTGATAGAACACTGGCCCTGGAGTCAGGAGTACCTGAGCTCAAATCTGGCCTCAGACCCTTAATAATTACTTAGCTGTGTGGCCTTGGGAAAGCCATTTAACCCCATTGCCTTACAAAAACTAAAAAAAAATAGCATAAGAGGGAACACTCCCAACTTTGAAATCCCTGATGTTCTCACAGAATGAGATATATCCTCCCTCTCATCTTCATTCCAGCCACAACTCTTCTCAAAGGTAAAGTGCAGGTTAATTTGTTTTATTTTTGGTGTATATTGCTTAGGAATCATTGCTATTGTATTTCAGGTGCATTAGGGCCAAAAGATAATTAAAATTAATAAATAATTATTTTATATGAATATTTTTGGGAATGTGATACCAATCATCTGACTACATTATATCCTACTGGAAAATTTGCTTTGCAATATGAACACCTCAAATGATGAACAGAATACTGGAATACTCTAGATAAATTACCCTCACTTCAACCTCCACCCTTAGTTTACTTATGCTGTAAATGCCATTTTGAATAAAGTATATTCCATAACTCTTATCTAGTAATGTTTCCTCCTATCACATCTCAATGATACATAGGGGGTAAAATTTTCTCCCTTTCATTATGATATCTATTTTTTGTGACCTAATATTGACTAATAACATAGATATTTGAGATGCCATTTTTTGTCACTCAATATTTTTCTTGGATTTTGTCTGCTGCAAATATGTCTTAGCTGCTATTATTTTTCCTTCTTTGTGGCTACTCTCTATAGTAAATAGCTATATCCCAAGTATATATACAAGTTCACTTGTAAAATTGTATATATCCATATATTCATAGATGTGGATTTAAATACTGTACTTCCTTCAGCTACCAAATGACTTGCTATCACAGAAGAAAGAAATATTAAACAAAATTAGCTTCTTGGGTAATAGTGTTGTTTTTCCTTGAATGTCATGTTTCTCAGCTGCCAAGATTTTGGTCTTTATGTGACCAATCAAAGAATCCCATTCATTAAAATGTATTAAATTGTGAGCCATATTAAGAAAGCATCAAAAGAAAAGGCAGTGGAATCATGATGCAACTCATGACACAAAACCGATCATATATTGGACCCAGATACAGCAAATCAGAATTAGCATGAACACTCATGACTACCTATTGAAAAAATGAAAATTCTCTTTATAATATAACCAGAAATCTATCTATCCATCTATCTGTCTACTTATCTATCTATCTATCTATCCATCCATCCATCCACCCTCCGTCCATCCATCTGTCCGTCCCTGTATCCATCTGTCTGTCTGTATGTCTATCTATCTGGCTAGCTACCCTTCTATCTATCTATCTATATACATATATATACATATATAGGCTTTTCTTTGAAGGGGGGCCTCTAGAAAGGGAGGAAATGCTACCTCTTGAGATAGCCCAGGTACTTTTGGGCAGTTCTAATTTTTTAAATTTTATTTTATTTTCAATTTGTAGAATAAAACAAGCATTTCCATAGTAATGTAATAAAAAGATAGTTGTACATGAAATTGCAGATCAACAATGTACAACTTTCTATAACTTTTAAAATATACAATAAATCCTAGTCTCTACTGTTCAAATATAAATTTGAAAAACATGAACTCACACAGACCACCAGATATTCAGAGGTAAGAACACACTCTTTTTGAGCTTTGCATATGGGCTCAATTTTGATAGATATATATTCAGAATCCATTTTAATCTGGTATCTTTTCAGTCACCAGAGACAGTGTGATAGGTTTGATATAGTTTCTGCATATAGAGAAAAAAAATTTGGATTCAAATATTGTAGCTTTTATATATTATCTTGAGCTGGTCATCTAAAAATTACATACCTAAAACAATTTCCTAAACTTGTAACAGATGGATAGAGATCACAGATCCTTCTTAATATACATCCTTTTGGGTAGTTGCTGTCTTGCACTTCTTTTGATCTTTCCTTGTTTCAAATTCATAGAATCACAAGGGTAATATCAACTAAGAAATAAAATACTGCACCTGAAGGATATGGGTTTGAATTTCATTATTGACTTTTTTGGGTTATAAAATCACTGTCAAGTCATTTGAATTCTTTGAGCATATTTATTGTAATGTAATGATACTTTTGGTACATACCTCAAAGTGCTATAGTGAGACATAGATGAGATAAAATATCTAAGGTTCTTTGCAACTATACAAATGTTAGCTGCCATCATAATCAATGACATCATCAGCAGAACAGAAAGTGATCTTTGAGATCACTTTATTAAGCACTTACCTTTGAGCCAAGCTAGAGATCCAGATATAACTTGAGATTATCTTATCTAATTGCTTAGTTTTATGGATGAAGACACCAAAGAAATGATGAAATGGGTCACTTGATGCATGGGGATCTTGTATCAGTCCCAGAATAAGTACCTGGATCTTTTGCTTTTTCCATTGAATTTCATTAGGTTGTGAGTCCAAAAGAAAAAAATGTATTCATCAGTCATTTTTCCAAAAAAAGTGGGATCCTCAGGGGCAATTAGGTAGCACAGTGGATAGAGCACCAGCGCTAGAGTCAGTAGGTCCTGACACATAATAATTACCTAGCTGTGTGACCTTGGGCAAGCCATTTAACCCCACTGCCTTGCAAAAACTAAAAAAAGGTGGTATCCTCTTCTGATAGTCATATTATCTCAATTACTACTTCCTAGACTTCTTTATATTCTGTTCTTCACTCATTTCCAAGCCTACCACATCTTTGGACTCCAGAACTGATCCCGCTGTAATGATAGGTCCACCTTTCACCTCATCTTGCCGTGGACCAGGCCACCATCTCCTCACAATATCCTACTCTTTTTCCAGAGTCTTTTTATGTGTTGCTTTATCCAATTCAAATTTAAGTATAAGTTTTTTTGATGGTAGAAATTCTCTTTTTTTCCTTATATCTGGATCTGTAGCTTGGCTCAAAGGTAAGTGCTTAATAAATATTATGTCTATTTATTTATCTGGGTAGCTAGTTTTACAATATATGTATCTATCTGCAACACATAGTTGGCATGCCTGGATAGAGTGCAATGCCTGGGGTCAGGAAGATTCCTCTTCCTGATTTCAAATCTGGTCTCAAACACTACTAGTTTTGTGAACCTTGGCAAGTCACAACCCTGGCTACCTTAATTTCCTCATCTATAAAATGAACTGGAGAGGTAATTGCAAATCATGTCAGTATCTTCTCTGGGAAAACTTCAAAAGAGGTCACAAAGAGTTAAACATCACTCAACAAAAACATTATATATCTATCTGATTTCAAACCTCACCTGATGATTATTATAGAATGTTGGCCCGAAAGTTGTCCCAATCACATGGGAATGAATAAACATCCTCTTCAGAAAGAAACCTGCATTCTATATTATTTCAGTAATAGAACTAGATGTCAGATATACTGGTCTGCCAGATGGTGGAACAGAATCAAATCTGGGTCAACTTTGGTTATTTTGGCCTTCTTGTTATACTCTTCTAATAGCTAAAGTTTCCATGGAAGAAATGTATATTAAAGGGGAAGTGACTGTATACCAACTGCTATATCCAGAATTAGAAAGGAAAAAGAAATTCTCTGTTTTGGTCACTTGGAACCTATGAAAAAAATTGTACAACTCACCAATGCATTGCTCATTTTCATTTGTCAAAGGGTCACTTTACTTGAGGTCTGGGCCTTGCTCTCTATCCCTTTCATAACACAATGGCATATAGGGTTGAACCAAAGGAGTCACCTTGGCATAGCACAAAGAGTACTGACTCTAGAGTCTATCTGGGTTCAAAACATGCCTTACTGCCTGCATTAATTTGGGAAGTTCATTTAACCTCCATGAGTCCCAGTCTCCCCAACAGTAAATGAATATGTAGCCTCTAAGACTCAACATTCTAGCTTAAAGTTCCTCTTTCTCTAAGATCCTGTGTCTATATCCTTCACAGGTTAGTCAGTCTGGCATTTCCACATAAATACTAACCTGGGGGTAGATGGTACAATATTTAAGTGTTCCAAAAGTTAGAATATTTGCATCTTTCATGTTAATTCCATTGACCTCTGGTTCTCTAGCCTTTTGGCACTAATATTTTTGGTTGAAATATTCTTGAGTAGAGTGTTTCTAAATATACAGTTATAATAACTAACATTTAGTTAACTAGATGGAATAAAGAAGAGAGCATAGAAAAGAAAGAACTGCTTTAGAATCTTGCCTTGGACACTATGTATTTTGAGCAAATCCTTTCAATCTCACTCAGCCTCAGTTTCCCCCTCTGTAAAATGGGAATGATAATGACACCCTCCTTGCTGGGTTGTTGTGAGCATCAAAGGACAAAATGAATAAAATGTGATATGCAATCTTGAAAGTTCAAAAAATACATTAGCTATAAAATATATGTTGCTTTACTGTTTGCAGAACACTTTAAGAAAATTATTCCATTTGGTCCTTATAAAAACTTGGAAAGTACACACAACATGAGACTATTATCCCGATATTGTGGGCAAGAAAACTGAGACTCCAAGAGATTGAGTTATTAATTGCTCAATTTTATGATTAGAGGAAGGATTTGAATGCAAATCTCTCTTGATTCTACTTAAAAGCGATTTTGACAAAGATTATTCTGACTACCATTAATTCTGACTAATCTTTTTTATCACTATTCCGATACTATTATTTATCCTCCCTTCCTCCTCCTCCTCCTTTTCCTCCTCATTCACTCACTTGCTTGGTGGATAGGAATGCTGAAGAAAAGAAATTTAATGCTAGTTAGCATTTTATACAGCATTTTAAGTCTCATCCTTAGAATAATACTTGGAGACTGAGGCTGCTATCATCATTTCCTTTTAACAGATGTGAAAACCAAGACTGAAAAAGATTTACTTTGATCACACAACTATTAAGTATCTGAGAAAAAAATAACTAGAGACTTGGAGTCAAGATAGCAGAGAAAACAGGAACTTCCTTGAACTCTTCCCAACTTCCCTCAGAAATAACCTTAAATCAAACCTCTTAGTGGATTCTGGATTGACAAGAAACACAAAAAGATAGAGTGGCACATTTTCCAGCTTAATATATTTTGGAAGGACTTCTAGGCTGTAAGTCTCAAACATGGGTGAAGGAAGAACAAAGCCTAGCAGGAGTAGGGACTATAGCAGATGGGTGTGGAGGAAGACAGCAGGAGGCTCTTAGCCACATCAAAGATCAGCACCCAAGACCCTTTGTCCTAGTTCAGCAGTACAATGGCACAGAGGTCAGATGTGAGACCAACTCCACTACAGAAAGCAGATGGCAAATCCCAGAACATCAGCATAGCCAGCACAACTAGGCTAGGCAACTCCAGAGTAGTAGGCAAGCCTCTAACACTCGAGAGCTAGCACAGAAAGTTAGTGAGCAGATCCCTGGTCCATAGTGCAAGAAGTTTGGGTAAGTGTCCTCTGAGGCCCAGGAACAGAGTTCAACTTCAAAAATCCAGAAACTAGGCTGAAAAATGAATAAGCAACAGGAAAAAACCCTGACTATAGAAAGCTACTATGGTGCTAAGGAATATCAAAAAGTTCATCTCAGAAGAGAACAGTGGAAAAAAGAGAATATGAATTGCTCTCATGTCCAAAAAGACTTGTTGGAAGTGCTCAAAAAGAATTTAAAAATCAAATAGACAAATAGGAAAAGTTAATGAGAGTATGCAAGAGTCAACAGTTTGGAAAAGGAAGTAAAAAATTGATTGAAGAAAACAACTCCTTTAAAAATACAGTTGAGTAAATGGAAAAGACTATAACTATTTAAAAAATGGAATTGGAGAAATGGGAAAAAAATCTGCTGAAAAAATAACTCTTTAAAAATAAAATTGGCCAGAGAGAAAAATACAAAAGCTAATTGAAGAAAATAATTCCTTAAAAATTAAAATTGGTCAAGTGGAATTTAATTACTCTATGAGACATCAAGAATCAGTTGAACAAATGAAATCTGTCAAAAATGAAAAAATATAATAATATCTCAAATATCACATTGAAAAAATAACTGACATGGACAATAAATCTAGAAGATATAATTTAGGAAATATTGAACTACCTGACATCCTTGATCAAAAAAAAGAATCTGGACAATATCTTTCAAGAAATCATTAAGGAAAACTGCCCTGATATCCTAGAATCAGAGGGTAAAAAAATCAATTGAAAGAATCACTGGTCACCTCGCAAAAGAGATCCCAAAATGAAAATTTGAAGGAACATTAGAGCCAAATTCCAGACTTATCAGGTTAAGTAGAAAACATTTTAGACAGTCAGAAAGAACCTATTCAAATACCATGGAAACCCAGTCAGGACTACACAGGACTTGACAGCTTCAAAATTTAAGGATTGGAGGGTCTGGAATATGATATTCCAGAGGGCAAAGAAACTTGGATTAGAAGTAAAAATCAACTACAAATTAAGCATAATTTTTGGGGGAAATATGTATATTCAATTAAATTAGGAAATATTAATCTTTCTTTGTGAAAAGGTTAGAGCTGAACAGATAATTTAATCTTCAAATCTAAGGCTCAGGAGATACATACAATTAGATAAACACAAAATGTAAAGAAATTGTTATTCAATTAAAACTATTTAGATTCCTTCATGGGAAGATGATACTTATAACTATTGAGAACACTATCTTTATAAAAAGGAATATATTTAGAGGGAGACTGATTTTGATGCAATGATTTATAAAAATTAAAATATTAAAATTCTTTTAAAATGGAATTGTACTGAGAAGATAGGAAGGGGTTGGCAGAATATGGTAAATAACAAGGGAAAATTACAAGGGAAGGGAATAATGATTGTTCAAGTCTTACTCTCATTGAATTTGGCTCAAAGAAGTAATAATATATAAATTCAATTGACTTTAGATAGTTATCTTACTCTACAAGGAATCAGGAGGAGAAAGGAAAAAGAGAAAGAGGGAATGCAAGATAGAAGGGAGGGCAGAATGGAGGGTAGAAGAAGGAAAGGAAAGGGGTAAAGAAAAGAGAGATGGATTGATAGAAGTAAAGATTGAGGGAGATGATTGAAAGAAGTAATCCACTAGTGAGGAGGCATAGGATGAGAGGAGAGAGAAAAGTACAAATGGGACAAAAATAGAATGGAGAGTTAGTAATAATACCTGTGAATATGAAAGGGATGAATTCTTCCATAAAATGGAAATGGATGGTAGAGTAGATTAAAAACAGTAAATATACTTTTTTTAAGAGGTTTTTACAAGGCAAATGGGATTAGGTAGCCTGCCCAAGGCCACACAGTTAGGTTATTATTAAGTGTCTGAGACCGGATTTGAACCCAGGAACTCCTGACTCCAGGGCCAGTGCTTTATCCACTGCATCACCTAGCTGCCCCTCCATTGCGCCACCTAGCTGCCCCAAAAAAGTAAATATACTGTTTACAAGAAACACATTTGAAGGAGTTAATGACACTCAGAGTAAAGGTAAAAGGCTGGAGTAGAATATATTATGCTTCATCTGAAATAAAAGAAATAAAAGCAGTGGTAGAAATCCTAATCTCAGCAAAATTACACTTGTGGGAGACTTTAACCTCCCTATCTCAGATTTTGATGAATCTAACCAAAGTCATAGAGAATTTAAATGAGTTATAGGGAACAAAATAGCCAGCAAAATTGTACTAGTGGGACAGCTCAACTTCCCTATCTCAGAATTAGATACATATCTGACCATGAAATAAACAAGAAAAAAAAGTTAAAGAGCTAAATAAATAGAATTTTAGAAAAGTTAGCTATGAGATATCTCTGGAGAAAACTGAGCAGTGATAGAAAGGAATATATCTTTTTTTTCCAGTGGTACATGGAACCCACAGAAAAATTGACCATATATTAGAACATAAAAACCTCATAACCAAATGCAATAAGGCAGATATATTAAATCCATACTTTTCAGATCATGATTCAGTAAAAAATTATTTTTAATAAAAAACCATGGAAAAATAAGCTAAAATTTAATTGGAAACTAAATAAAATAATTTCAAAGAATGAGTAGGTAAGATAGAAAATCATAGAAAGAGTAAATAATTTCATCCAAGGCAATAACAATAATAAGACAGCATACCAAAACTTGTGTGATGCAGCCAAAGCAATTATTAGGGAATTAAACAGAGAAAGAGATCAATGAATTGGACATGCCATTTAAAATCTAGAAAAAGAACAAATTAAAAATCAGCAATTATACACCAAATTAGAAATTCTGAAAATCAAACAAAAATGAATAAAATTAAAAATAATAAAACTATTCAACTGATAAATAAAACTAAAAATTGTTTTGTGAAAAATAAGAGATAAACTATTTGTTAATATGATTAAAAATACCAAATTACTAATATCAAAAATGAAAAGGGTAATTAATCACCAATAAACATGAAATTGATGTAATTCCAACTATATGCCAGCAAATATGATAATCTAAGTAAAATTGATGAATATTTAGAAATATAAACATTGCCCAGATTAACAGAAAATAAAATAAAATATTTAATCTCATTTTAGAAAAGTAAGTTAACTAGAAATTAATGAACTCCCTAAGAAAAAATTTTTAGGGCTAGATGGAGTTACAATTCTCCCAATAAATTAAAGAACAATTAATTCCAATTCTATATAAACTATTTGACAAAATAGGCAAAAAATGAGGTCCTGCCAAATTCTTTTTATGACACCAGTATACTGCTTGATACCTAAACAAAGAAGAACCAAATCAGAGAAAGAAAAATTCTAGATCAATTTCCTAAATGAATATTGTTGCAAAAAATTTTTAATAAAATAATAAGAAAGAGATTACAAGAAATTAGAACCAGGATAATACACTATGACCAGGTGGGATTGATACCAGGAATGCACTATCAGGAAAACACTATCAGCATAATTGACAATATCAATAACAAAACTAATAGATATCAAATGATTATCTCAATATATGCTGAAAAAGTTTTTGACAAAATGCAGCACTCATTTTTGTTTAGAAAAAACTAGAGAGCATAGGAATAAATGGATTTTTTATTATTAAAGTCATAAGCATATAAATCTGTCAGCAAGCAGTATATGTAATGATAATAAATTAGAAACATTTTCAATAAAAATGTTAGTGAAACTAATATGACCATTATCACCACTATTATTTAATATTTTATTAAAAATATTAGGTTTAGCAATAAGAGGAAAAAAGATATTGAAGGATTTAGAATAAGCAAAGAGAAAAACTATCACTCTTTGCAGATGATATGATGGTAAATGTAGAGAATCTTAGAAAATCAATGTAAAACATACTTGTAAGAACACTAGCAAAGTTGCAGTATATGAAATAAACCCACAAACATCAACATTTCATTACCTTAACAACAAGTCCAGCAGCAAAAGATAGAAAAAGAGATTCCATTAATGTAACTGTAGACAAAGTAAAGTCCTTGGGAATATACCTGCTAAAACAAATCCAGGAACTATATGAACACAATTATAAAGCATTTTTTCACACAAATAAAGACATGCCTAGACAACTGGAAAAAATAGCAATTGCTCATGGGTAGACTGAGTTAATATAACAAAAATTACAATTTGACCTAACCAAAATAACATTTTACAGAGTGAGAGAAAAAACAGTAAGAATTTGGAAGAATAAGGATCAAGAATATCAAGGGAATTAATGAAAAAATACAAAATAAGATGGTCTAGGCATATCAGTTCTAAAACTATATTATAAATCGACATCAATACAATTTGGTATTGGTTAAGAAATAGTGGATCCCTGGAATCGATTGAGTATAAAAGTAACAATAGAAATTGACTTATAGTAATCTACTGTTTCATAAAACCAAAGATTCCATTTCTGGGATAAGAATTCATGATTTGTCAAAAACTGCTGGGAATACTAGAAAATAGTGTGGTAGAAACTAGGTATAGACCAATTTTTTACATTACATGCCAAGATAGGTTGAAATGGATAAAAGATTTAAACATAAAGGATGATACCATAAATCATTAGGACAACAAGGAATACTTTATCTGTCAGGTTTATGAAATGAAGAGGAGATTATGACCAAACAAGTAATAGAAAGTATTATAACATGCAAAATGGATAGTTTTGATAAAATAAAAATAAAAAACCTAATGCAATCAAAATTAGAAGGAATGAAGAAAGCTGTGAAACAATTTTTAGAGTTACCATTTCTGATAAAGGACACATCTATATTTTAGAAATTTATAAGAATGTAAGTAATTTTCCAATTGAAATTCAAAGGATATAAGGAGGCAATTTTCAGATGAAGAAATTAAAGCTATCCATAGTATATGAAAACAAAGCTCTAAATTAATATTGATTAAAGAAATGCAAATTAAAACTGTGAGGTACCACAGCACCACTATCCCAGCATGACAGAAAAGGAAAATGATCAGGTGATGTGGGAAAACTGAATCTTAATGTACTGTTGGTGGAGTTTGTAAACTGAGCCAATTATTCTGGAGAGCAATTTGGAACTATGCCCAAAGGACTATAAAACTGTGCATATCCTTTCAACCAGCAATGCCACTACTAGGTCTGTATTCAAAAGAGATCACATAAAAAAGGGGAAAGGACCCACATGTACAAAAATATTCATAGCATTTTTGTAGTGGCAAAGAATTGGAAATCTTTTTGTAGTGGGGGTGTCCATCAGTTGAGGAATAGTTCACAAATTGTGGTATATGAAGATGATGGAATCCTTTTATTTTGCAAGAAACCATGAGCAGGCGGATTAAAAAAAACAACCTGGAAAGATTTACTTGAACTGATGCTCAGTGAAGTTAGCAGAACCAAGAGATCATCGTACACCTTAAAAACAATGTTATGTAATGATTAGCCATGATAGACTTAGTTCTTATCAACAATACAGTGATGAAAAGCAATTCTAAAAGACATGTGATGGAAAATTCCACCTACATTGAGAGAAAAATCTATGGAGCCTGAATGGAGATCAAAACATTCTTTTTTTCACTTTTAGAATTTGTATGTTTTTTCTTTCTCTTGGTTTTCCCCTTTTTTATTCTTCTTCTTTCATAACATAATCAATATAAAAATAATTTTAATATGATTGTACATATGTAACCTATATCTCACTATCATGAAGATGGGTAAGTAAAGAGGTGTGGTCAAAATTTTTTCTTGACTTCCCCAAGATGGCAGAGAGAAGCAAGACATTGTGTTAAGAACTCCTGGCTTTTCCTCAGAACTAATAAGAATCAACAGAATTCAAATCTACAAAATCCAGAAATATCAAAGGAAAAGAACAGCTACCAACAAGGTCTGTCTCAGGGGAATATGGGTGAGTCAGGGGCAGAGAGCATAGAGCCAGTGCTGGGGCAGTGTGGTGAGATCCAGGACTAACCTTAGAACAGCTGTGGGAGTTTGGGGCTTTGTAAATTGACAGGAGAGTTCCAATGAGGATGGAGGAAGCATTCCAGTGCAGTGGGAAGGAGAGCTCCAGCACATCCAGTGACTTCTGCTGGCCTGGAACACCATGGCTGCATGCCCTGTATTTTCAGCAGAGTCCACTTGTTTCTAGTTGAGCACCCCCTCCACCATCCCTATGAGAATAAGGGCCTATTCCTAGATCAAACACATTAATAACTTCCCCCCCACCTCTAATGTGGGTAGCATATCTCTCTCAGTATTGAGTGAATAATAAGAAGATTAAATATATAGCCTTAGGACCAGCACACATTGTTCAAGGATAATTTAGACCCTGCTGTTCACCCCAGCCCCCCAGACCTAGGGAGTGGACCACAAATCAAAGTCACAGAAGCTCCAGAGAAAGCCTCTAGCACTCCCTACTGGTCAGCCCACTTAGAGTTACTATGCTCAGTAAGCAAAGCCTCTAGGGTTTTCAAAACTAAAGGTCTGTGAACCAGCCCCTCCAATCAACACAAGATCCTAGGAAAATGAAGAAAAGCCATTGAAAGCTACCTCAAGGGGCAGCTAGGTGGTAAAGTACCAGTTCTGGAGTCAAGAGGACCTGAGTTCAAATCTGACCTTGGACACTTAATAATTACCTAGTTGTGTGACTGTGGGTAAGTCACTTAACCATACTGCCTTGGGAAAAAACAAAAACAAAAACAAAAACAAAAACAAAACAAAGAGTACATAGATCCTCTCCTGAAAGGGATCCCAAGATGAAAACACCAAGGAATATTGTGGCCAAATTCCAAAACTATCAGATAAAAGAGAAAATCCTGCCAGCAGCCAGAAAGAAACAGTTTCAATACCAAGGAGCCACAATAAAGATTACACAGGACCTGGCTGCATCAACATTAAAGTAACAAAGGTCCTGGAATATGATATTCCAAAGAGCAAGGGAACTTGGAATGCAGTCAGAATTCAACATACTGCAAAACTAAGCCTTCTCTTCCAGGGGAGAAGATACACATTTAACAAAATAGGAGAATTCCAACAGTTCCTGTTGAAAAGACCAGAGCCAAATAAAAAATCTGGACTTCAAACAGGAGACTCAAGAAACATGAAATGGTAAAAAAAGGGAAAAGAAAAATAATGCTATCCAATAAGATGAAACTGACTATATACCCACCTGGGAGAAAAATTCTCATAACTCTTGAGAATTTTAAATCTATTAGAGAGAATATACTTAGCCAGAAGTAGTGGACACTCGTGACTTCTATATGATGCATAGAATGATTTTAAAATATCTCCTTAGAAGGGGGGCAATAAAGATACAGGAGGATGGAAGAGATTAAATGTGGTATATCATATTGCTTAAAGAGATACAAAGAACCTATTGCAATAGAGGGGGAAGAAAGGAGAAGGTAAGAACTGCCTGAATCCTACTCTCATCAGATTTGGCTCAAAGAGGGATTAACATACACACACACAGTTAAGTTAAGAAACTTGTCTTACCTTTCAAATATTAAAAGGGGAAAAGGGGAAGGGGAGGAAAAGAGAAACTAACAGGAAGGGGAGGAAGAAGGGGTAAAGGGAAAGGGAAAAGATAAGGGGATGTGTGGATATTAGGGGGCAACCACACTGAAGAGGGAGCATTCAGAAGTAAAATACTGGGGAATATGGATAAATGAAAAAAGTGGAAAATACAAACAGAGGGAAGATAGCATGGAGGGTAATAAATAGCTAATATTTATAACTTTGAATGTGAATAGGATGAACTCTCTCATAAGACATAAGTGAATAGCAGAATGGATTAAAAACTAGAATCCTACAATATACTGCTTACAAGAAACTCAACTGAAGCAGAGACATACATATAGAGTAAATGTGAAGGGTTGAAGCAGTATATATTTTGCTTCAGTCAAAGTTAAAAAGGCAGAGGTAGTAATTCTTACCTCAGACAAAGCAGCTGCTAAAATAGATCTCAGTAAAAAAGATAAGGAAGGAAACTATATCCTTTTAAAAGGTACCTTAAACAATGAAGCAATTTCAAAACTAAAAATGAATACATCAAATAATTTAGCACCCAAATTCTTAGAGGAGACCCTGATTGAATTATAGGAAGACATATACAGCAAAACTCTACTGGTGTGAAATCTCAATAGCCCTCTCTCTTGTTTAAATAAATCTAACCATAAAATAATCAAGAGGGAAGTCAAAGAGGTAAATAGAATGTTAGAAAAACCTAGACATGATAGACCTATGGAGGAAACTGAATGCGGATACAAAGGAATAGACTTTTTTTTTTCTGCAGTACATGTCACACAAAAACTGACCATGTATGAGGACAGAAAAACCTTATAATCAAATGCAGAAAGGCAGAAATAGTGAATACCTCTTTTTTTCAGACCATAATGCAATAAAAATCACATGCAATAATAGACCATGGAGAGACAGACCTAAAACTAATTGGAAACTAAATAACCTAATTTTAAAGAATGAGTGAATCAAACAACAAATTATAGAGAGAATTAATGATTTCATCCTAGATACTGACTATAATGAGACAATATACCCAAATGGGATACAGCCAAGGCAGTTTTTAGGGGATATATCTTTAACTGCTTACATGAGAAAAATAGAGAAAGAGGAAATTAATGAACTAAAGATGCAAATAAAAAAATTAGAGAAAGAACAAATCAAAACCCCCCAATTAAATACCAAATTAGAAATTCTAAAAATTAAAGGATAAATTAATAAATTTGAAAGAAAACTGTTGAAGTAATAAATAAAACTGAGTTGCTTTTATGAAAGAAAAACAATAAAATTAATAAAATATTGGTCAATTTGATTAAAAAAAGGAAAACAAATTACTAGTATCATAAATGATAAAGACAAACTCCACCAATGAGGAGGAAATTAAAGTAATAATTTAAAATTATTTGGCCAATAAATTTGATAATCTAAGTGAAATGGATAAATATTTATGAAAATATAAGTTGCCCTGGTTAAATAAAGAAGAAATTAGATACCTAAATAAACCTATCTCAGAAAAAGAAATTCAACAAGCTATCATTGAACTCCTTAAGAAAAAATCTCCAGGGCCAGATGGATTCACAAGTGAATTCTATCAAGCATTTAAGGAACAACTGGTTCCAATTCTCTATAAACTCTTTGGAAAAATAGGTGAAGATGGAATTCTACATAATTCTTTCTATGACACCATTATGGTGTTGATACTTAAACCAGGGAGAGTCAAAACAGAGAAAGAAAATTATAGAACAATTTTCCTAATGAATATGGATGGAAAATCATAAATAACAATTTAGCAAAGGGATTACAACAAGCTATCACTAGGATAATACACTGTGACTAACCAGGCTTTATCCCAGTAATGCAAGGTTGATGTAATATTAGGAAAATCAGTGTGATTGATTGTATCAATAACAAATCTAACAAATCATAGGATTATCTCAAGAGATGCTGAAAAAGTCTTTGACAGAATACAGAACCCATTTCTCTTTTTTTTTATCATTTTGTTTTTTTTTTGTTTCTAGATTTTTGCAAGGCAATGGGGTTAAGTGACTTGCCCAAGGCCACACAACTAGGTAATTATTCAGTAAGTGTCTGAAGATGGATTTGAACTCAGGTACTCCTGAATCCAGGGCTGGTGCTCTAATCACTGTGTCACTAGCCGCCCCTACAGCACCCATTTTTATTCAAAACTGTAGAGAGCATAGGAATAAATGGATTGTTCCTTAGAATGTTATGCAGTACCTATCTAAAGCCATCAAGGGTGAAACAAAGATGCCCATTATCACCACTTCTATTCAGCATTGTATTAGAAATGCTAGCTTCAGAAATAAGAGAAGAGAAAGAAAAAAAAGGAATTAAAATTGGGAAGGGAGAAACAAAACTCTCACTCTTTGCAGATGACATGACGGTATACCTAGAGAATCCCCCAAAAATCATCTAAACAACTACTAGAAATAATTAGCAATTTTAGCAAAGTCACAGGATATAAAATAAACCCACATAAATCCTCAGCATTCCTCTATATTACTAACAAGATACAGCAGCAAGTGCTAGAAAGAGAAATTCCATTTAAAGTCACTTCAGACAATATAAAATATGTGCCAAGGCAGACTCAGAAACTCTATGAAAATAACTATAAAAAACTTTCACACAAATAAAATAAGATTTAAAAAACTGGACAAATATCAACTGTTCATGGATAGGCTGAGCTAATACCGAAATTAATGTACTTATTTAGTACCTTACAGACCAATCTTCAAAAAAATTGCTTTAATGAGCTAGTTTCTTGTATGGGGATACAAAAAATCAAGACTATACAGGGATTTAATAAAAAAAAATTTGCAAAAGAAGGTGGCTTAGCATTACCAGTTCTAAAATTGTATTACAAAGCATCAGTCATCAAAACTGTCTGGTATTGGCTAAGAAACAGTGTTGGATTAGTGGTGCTAAATAGATAGCAGGAAATGATTATAGTAATCTCCTTTTTTGATAAGCCCAAAGAGTTCAGCTTCTGGGATAAAAACACTCTCTTTGAAAAAAAAACTGTTGGGAAAATTGGAAGTTAGTATAGCAAAAACTTAAATTAGACCAACACCTCACACACTATACCAAGATAAGATCAAAATGGGTACAGGATTTACACATAAAAGACAACATTATAAGCAAATGAGGAGATTAAGGAATGATTTACCTGTCAGATCTGTGGAAAGGAAAGCAGGTTATGATCAAGGAAGAAATAGAGAACATCGTTAAAACAAAATAGATAATTTTGATTACATTAAATTAAAAAGGTTTTGCACAAACAAAACCACTGTAACCAATATCAAAAGAAATGTAGTACATTGAGAAACAAATTTTACAATTAGTATTTCCAACAAAGTACTTATTTCTTAAATATACAGAGAACTGAGTAAAATTTATTAAAAAAAAACCAAGCCATTCCCCAACTGACAAATACTCAAAGGATATGCAAAGGCAATTTACAGATGAAGAAATCAAAGTTATCCATAGTCATATAAAAATGCTCTACATCATTACTGATTAGAGGAAATGCAAATTAAAGCATCTCTGAAGTACCATCTCACACCTATCAGATTAGCCAATATGACCAGAAAGGACAATGTTCAATATTGGAAGGGATGTGGGAAATTTGGGGCAGTAATACATTGTTGGTGGAGCTGTAACTTATCCAAACTTTCTGGAGAGCAATCTGGAACCATGCCCAAAGGGCAATAAAATTGTGCATACTCTTTGATCCAGCAATACATTTTCTGGGTCTATAACCATGAAGAGATCATGAAAAAGGGTTAAAACCATCACTTGTACAAAAATATTCATAGCAGCCCTGTTTATGGTAGCAAAGAATTGGGAATCAAGTGAATTCTCATCAATTAGGGAATGGCTGAACAAATTGTGGTATATGTATGTTATGGAAAAATATTGTTCTATTAGAAACCAAGAGGGATGTGATTTTTGAGAAGCCTGGAAAAGAAAGACTTGCTTGAACTAATGTTGAGTAACATGAGCAGAACAAGAAGAACATTATATACCTTAACAGCAACATAGGGGTGATGATCAACCTTAATGGACTTGCTCATTCCATCAATGCCACAATCAGGGACAATTTTAGAGTTCCTGTGATGGAGAAAACTACCTGAATCCAGAGAAAGAACTGTGGAGTTTAAACAAAGACCAAAGTCTATTATCTTCATTTTTTTTTTAAGAAAAGTGTCTTATATATAATATAATTTTGATATCTCCAATAATTTATTTTCTTGTCAAGGATATGGTTTCTCTTTCAACACATTCAATTTTGATCAATGTATAGCATGGAAACAATGTAAAGATTATCAGATTGCCTTCTGTGAGGGGAGGGGGAGGGAAGGGGGATTATAAAATTCAAAACCTTAAAAAAATGATAGGTACAAACTACTATTGTATATAGTTGGGAAACTAATAAAATATTTTAAAAAATAAAAAGTAGTGGAAGTCAAAATCTTACAAAAATGAATGTTGAAAACTATCTTTACATATAATTGGAAAAAAATTTAAAAATTTTAGAAAAAAAGAAAAAAACAGCACTAACCTGATACCTTGAGGGGAATCTGGAAGAACTGAAAGTCCTTATTCCCTTCTCCTTCAGCTGGGTGTTAATTATTGTTGAAGGGCTGAAGTTTTTCAATCATTTGATTCTTTGTGACTCAGTGGATATAGTAATCCCATATTGTCCATGAATTTTTCTTGGCAAAAATACTAGAGTGGTTTACCTATTCCATCTAAGGTCAGATTAATCTCAAGTCTTCCAGCTCTCCCCTAAACCTAGTTTTAGCTGCTTCCATGGTTAAGTGGTACCTGAGTTCAAATCCTATTGCCACTTCCTAGTTATATTCCTCATTTTGATAAAATTTCATTTGACTGATCTCATGTAATTTCTCATAAATACCCATGGCTGATCCCATCCTTCCATTTCATCACTGTCCTGTAACTATGACTTCTCTAGGAGCAGTATCTCAACTCCTTGACCCTGGTAAGAGATTTTTCTCTCTAATTAGGGGCAAAAGCATGAGCCATTCATGTTTCATAGAAACAATTCCTAGGGTAGAATTGCTATGAAGTAGGACCTTCTCAAAATATTCCCATCTGACTACATACCTAACCCTCTCGACACTTAGTGTTACACTAACCAATACCTATTTACATTATAGCTACTGAGAAATTTGAAGACATTATTTGATATTTAAGTGAAAGAAAATGAAAATATTATATTTCAAAATATCTCTGTGGAGGTAATATTGGGGTCTATGTAGGATTATTTTCTTTGGGCCGCCTTCACAGGCCAAATTCTCCAAAGCCTCTTTGTCCTTACAAATAGACTGGGAGGCTGATTTGGACTAAGAATACTAGCAGAGGAGAGTCCATATTCTCCAAAATGCTTGTTCAATTCCATTTTTCATGCTTAGAATATCAGAGAAAATGGAGACAAGTAATATTAGGGATGCATTTTCTTCCTCTTCATTTTTTTCTAATCCTGTAGTTACAGCTTTTCTATTCTGAGTCCTCTGGACTCTCAAGTTTACATTTCCTGCCTTGCTTTTTGAATCCAGATAAAGACTCTCTATCAATAAGTATACTAAGAGCATGACCTCACTGCCCCCTCTACAGTGTGACTTGCATCTCCCTGAAGCTCAGACCATGGTGCTAACTCAGCTGACTCTTCTAGGCATCTCCAGTCACACATGATCTCTTGGCAGGAAGCCTGGTGAGAAATCACACTATTAAAATGTCCTGAGCCGTGATATAGACGTATACAAGTGAGAGACCTCTTTTGGCTTCTAAAACCAGACTCCAAGGTAAAAGAAAGGTATTCCAGAAGAATCTGGTTCATCACCTATTTTAATCATTGTAGATGGTTATTTAAAGTCTGCAAAACACTTTACATGTGTTATCACATTTGATTCTCATAACTGCAAAATAGCTACTATCATAAGCACCATTTTACAGATGAGGAAACCAAGGCTGATAGAGGTCAGATGATTTACCCATAGGTCACAAAGCTAGTAATGCAAGGCAGGATTCAATCTTTTTACATTCCAAATGCAATATTTTATTTTATTTTTAAAATTTATTGTATTTTCTTAATTTATTTACATATTACTAAAATATTCTTGTTTATGAGTAAACATAATACCACCTCCCCCACAAAAATATAAAACTTCATGAGAAGTAAAGTAAAAGAAAGAAAAAAAGAAATGTTTTTAGTCTGTGTTCTGGATACCATCAGCTCTATCTCGAGGGGATCACTTTCTTTGTCATAAGTCCATCATAAAAGAAGTTGCCTCTATATTTTTCCACAGTTGCTGTTTGCTGATGGTAATTCCTTTCATCCAATTCTCCCCACTACCATCTATTATATTTTCTCTCTCCTTTCACTCTGTCCATCTTCAAAAATGTGCTGTGGGGCAGCTGCATGGTGCAGTGAAGAGAACACTGGCCCTGGGGCCAGGGGGCCCAAGTCTACATTCCACCCCAGAGATCCAGCAACCACTCAGTCCTGTGGCTAGGACAGACCACCCAATCCCAGCACCTTTCAAAAAAAGTATAAAAGAAAATGAGTTATATCTGACTATCCTCTCCTATGATCTACTCTCTACTCTATCACCCACTTCCCCCCCCCCTTCCCTTGTCCCCCTTCTCTCCTTTTTCTTCTAGATGTATGCTGTTTTGTCTGAGACATTTCCAATGATAATGAAGACTCCCTCATTCCCCCTTGTCTCCCCGTTTCGTATCATTGCAAAAGCTACATGAAATGTCTTTTATATTAAATCTTTAACTCTATTCTACCTCTCCTTTCTCTTTCTCCCAGTACATTTTCATTTCACCCATTGACTCCATTTTTACAATATATTATATCTTCAAATTCAGCTCTCTCCTGTGCTTCATCTATAAAAGCTCCTTCTACCTGCTAGATTAAATGAGAAGGTTCATATGATTATTATCAGTATCATTTTTCCATGCAGGAATACATGCAGTTCATCATCATTAAGTCCCTTATAATTCACCCTTCTCCTCTGCTCTCTATGCTTCACCTGAGTCCTATATTTGAAGGTCAAACTTTCGGTTCAGCTCTGGTTGTTTCAACAGGAACAATTGAAATTCCCCTGGTTCACTGAAAGTCCATCTTTTCCTCTGGAAGAGGATGTTCAGTTTTGCTGGGTAGTTGATTCTCAGTTGCATTCCAAGTTCTTTTTCCTCCCAAAATATTATATTCCAAGCCCTACGAGCTCTTAAATGTAGTTGCTACTAAGTCCTGTGTGATCCTGACTGTAGCTACATGATATTTGAATTGTGTCCTTCGGGCTGCTTATAATAGTTTCTCTTTAACTTGCGAGTTTGGGTTATAATACTCCTGGTGGTTGTTTTTTGGGGGGGATCTCTTTCTGGGGGAGATCTGTGGATTCTCTCAATTTCTATTTTGCCCTCTGCTGCTAGCATATCAGGCCAATTTTCCTGTAGAATTTTTTTTTAAATGAAGTCAAGACTCTTTTCCTGATCATGACTTTCAGGTAGACAAATAATTTTTAAATTATCTTTTCTGGATTTGTTTGCAAGATCAGTTGCATTTTCAATGAGATATTTCACATTTTCTTCAAATTATTTTATTCTTTTGGTGGTTATTTATTGTCTTGATTTCTAATGAAGTCATCAGCTTCCTTTAGCTCCATTCTATATCTGAAGTATTTCTATTCTTCAGAGAGCTTTCTTATTTCCTTTTCCATCTGGTCAATTCTGCTTTTTTAAAACATTCTTCGCCTCAGTAAATTTTTGAACTGTTTTATCCATTTTACCTAAGCTGGGTTTTTTTTTTTTAGATTTTTGCAAAGCAAATGGGCTTAAGTGGCTTGCCCAAGGCCACACAGCTAGGCAATTATTAAATGTCTGAGACCAGATTTGAACCCAGGTACTCCTGACTCCAAGGCTGGTTCTTTATCCACTATGCCACCTAGCCGCCCCTAAGCTGGTTTTTAAAATGTTATTTTTTTCAGCATTTTTGGATCTCCTTGATTAAGCTGCTGGCTTCATTGTCATGTTTTTCCTGCGTCTCTCTCATTTCTTTTCCCATTTTTCTTCTATCTCCCTTACTTGATTTTCAAAAAAAGGAACCCTGATCATAGATAATTACTTTGGTCCTGTGGAAGACCAAAATACACAATCTGAAGATGAGAAAGCACAAGTGTCTCTATCTAAAGGCTCCAAGAAATATTTTTTCTGTTTCTGTTTCTGTTTGCCCAATCTATACCTGGTTTGGGGGTCTTTCCTGAGCTTCTGAGTATTATTGGGACACTCCCCCAAGGACATCAGCATATGAGGCTCTGACTGCTCTCCTGGTCTGTGGAATGACCACTAATGCACCCCTCTGCCCTGGGGCTGTGAGGAGGGTCCCTGCTGTATGGGTGGCCTAGACTGTGACTAGGATCTGAATGTGTTCAAAGACCCAGAGTCCTGTCCGAGGGACAAAGGATAGACCTCAAAAGTCTCCCTCCACTAGTGAGCTGAGCAATCAGGGTGCAGCTGCCTAGAGGTTCCTGCTGAACAGCTCCACAGGCCTGCTTCTGTGTCCTGGGATATAGTTTGAGCCGAGGGCTTGGGCTCTGAGTCTGCTCTGGCAGAGCTTAGTGCTGACTGGGGTGGCAGGTCAGGAAACTGCTTCTACTATTATGAGCAGGCACTCTCAGGCAATAGTCTTAGATCATAGACCAACCACTCTATTTCATTGGGGACCTTAGGCCAGTTCAATTTTTGCTTTCTGTTTGCACCTACTAAGCTTAAAAGTTGCTGAGATACCAATGGATATGATGCTTAATGCTAAATTATTCTTAAAAAGAGGAATAGGGCCTAGACTTACAATTTCATTGGTATTGACAACTTCCCTGTAAGGAAAGTCCCTTTATCAATGTAGAATGCTTTTTCTGTAACTTCTGGACATAGATAGTTGTTTATAGTACTGAGAGTTTATGTGACTTACCCAGTTGGTAAGTTAGTTGGAACTGTCAGTTTATAGTGTACATAGGACTTGAACCCAGATCTTTCCAGATCCAAGGCCAGCTTTATATAATATGCTGTAATAAAAGTTGAAATTACAACATCTATTTTCTTTTATTTAGTGTCAGATTCTCCTGGAATCAGAGGGCCTCTAATCTTTTTTTAAAGATCCTAAAAGGAGTGGGATTCCCACAGAGATAATCCTACCCCTCCAAAACACCTGCAAAATCCTGTCGATTGCATTTTTCCTCATCCATGCTAACTGAATAACTTCCCAAGTTGGATAGTTCTGCTCTGTGTTTTCTTCATAATATCAAAAACCTAGACCCATTTAGTTCAACACCCTTATTTTTAAAAATGAGGCAATGGAGACCCAAAGTGGTTACCTGATTTGCCCAATGGAGTCACACTGGTAGTAAATGTCAGAGGTAACATTTGAATGCTGGTTCTTTGGCACCAGTCATTTTCTCCCTCTATGATCCTGCTTATTACCTAGATTTCCTCTAATACAAGTCCTATTTAAACTTTCTTTCCTACCTTAACTCCAAATCTCATTTTCTATCCATCCTACCATATTGCTTGCCAGTCAACAATCTCTGAGATTGAGATAAGAACTTGTACTTGTTCCTGGAAGTGAGCTGTTGAGTTCTGAACCTAAATCTATATAGAACACATTATTTATAAATGCTCAGATGCCCTCTTAAATGAAATCCATACACTTTCTTTGAAATGACGTAGGTCTCTACTGTTCATCACCTGAGAGTTCTATGAAAATGCATATGATATGTGGTATATTCATATGAGTTTTTGTATCTATGAATTGATCTCTAGTTATAGACTAGATGTGGTTCACAGGTAGTATGCATATATTTGAACTGAGTATTGAATTGGCCTTCCCAGAGGAGACCTCAAAAATAATTACTCTATTGCCAACTTTCTGGGGGAAAGAATAGTTAGACTCATTATTGAGTCAGGTACTCTTTTTTTCCAGTCTCCAAGAAGAGCTATTCATTTAGAATTTTATCTACTTGCCTTCTTTAAATATTTGGGTTCATCTAGCTGCAGAGTGAAGATATCACCAAGTTAGGACTACAAACATTAAAGACCACCCTACAAGTATAAAAAGTATAAACAGAGTCATGGAGATTGCATGAGATAATGAAAAATGAGTGAAGAGGATTGGCATAGTGTTTCATGTCTGTAATCCCTTCTACCGGGGAGCTGATTCTGAACTGATTAGGGCTAAAAGGCAATGGGATGCCTAGGCTACATGTGGAACCAATATGAGATGAATACAAGGAGCCACCAGACAGACATCCCAGATCAGAAAAACATAGCACCATAAATGTCTGTGCTATCAATATTGAGGTTGGGCCCATGAATGGCCACTGCACATGTGGTTTGGGGAAAGAGTGAGACCAAGTCCAACACACACACACACACACACACACACACACACACACATACAAACACACAGAGAGAGAGAGAGAGAGAGAGAGAGAGAGAGAGAGAGAGAGACAGAGACAGAGACAGAGACAGAGAGAGACAGAGAGACAGAGAAAGGGGAAACTAAATTTGAAAAGAAAAGTAAAAAAGTACAAAGTGGGGTATTAGAGAAAGTCCTGCAATTATAATCCAGGTAACCATCATTTTGTAGAGACCCAATGAAACCCAAACACTGACCTATCTGAGCCTTGGGAGCATAGCTGCGGCATCCTAGAACCCTGGATTCTGGAGTCAAAGAGAGGATTTTATCAAGTCCAGCTTTCCCTGAGATGTTAGAATTGTGAGATGTATAAAAAGGAGTTGGAGAACCAGTTGAAAAGGCTTTCTATCCCCTCCTCTCACATACTAATGGAGAATTCTCCAGACCTTTTTAAATCTTCTCCAGATTTCTATATCATCATTGTCTTAAATGAACTTATACATATTTGTGTATTATACTGATTTGTGTATGCAACAGAAGACGGCAGAACCACTTGATTCCTTTCTTTGCTATTTAGATTTCATTCATATATTAATGAAATGATTTTACTTTGGATAAATGTGTCTCTTATGTACCCTGACAATAGTCACTGGAACCTCTGGCTATGAATTACATACTTAATTCCCACAAATATCCAAAGTTATTCTGGGGGTAGAGAGAGGTTCCAGAGTTGTGTGAGATCTCTGCTACACCTAAAATTGTAACCCTTGATTCATGCCTGAAGCATTTTCATAAGATTCTCCTTGGTGGCATGAATAAAGACTTAACAATAGACATGTAGGAGAAGAGTCAGAGTTAGCATGAAAGCTTGGGAAAGTCATTCTTCTTCCTAGCTTACTGCAAGAAAGGATGCACATTTCTAGTCTATCAGGGAGAGATATCTAGAGATTCAGTGTTTCTTTACTTATTTCCAGTTTGCTTGCTTAGGGACTTTAAGGAATTTCCTCCTTAAGTAAGATTGAAACTGGTCTCCTGGGGCAGCTAGGTGGTGCAGTAGATAGAGCACCAGCCCTGGACTCAGGAGTACCTGAGTTCAAATCTGGCCTCAGACACTTAACAATTACCTAGCTGTGTGGCCTTGGACAAGCCACTTAAGCCCATTTGCCTTGCAAAAAAAAACTTTAAAAAATGTTCTCGCTCTCTCTCTCTCTCTCTCTCTCTCTCTCTCTCTCTCTCTCATTGAGATACTGAGATATTTTGCTACTAGTGGGAAAATTGCTTCATTCTGTGTATATTCTAATTTGTAGTACTTCTCAGATTTGTCTGCCAACATTTTGGATAAATGGCTTCCATTGCTTTTCACTATAAGTAAAGGTCTTCTGTGTAATCAGTATTTCATGAGAATGAACCAAACTTCTAAAGATAAGCTTGAGGTTGCTTCCCTCTTTAAAGGGTAGTATTCAACAAAGCAGTATGAACTCATGAAAATAATAATTTTTCCAAGGCTAGCAAAATTTAGGCAGACAGACAGATACATTCTTAGAGGAGATGACAGTGGCTATATGAATCCAGTTTGGCTTCCCTTCTGAGAAATGAGCCAGCAACAAAGCTTCTCACAGTTATGTTAAAGGTTAAAGAACAAAGTTATACATGCATTGAGGAAGCTTGAGATAATTTCAGAGTTTTTCATTGTACTGCTAAAACAGAAACAGAGGGAAAGAAGCAATAATTTCAGTCCTTGAAAAGCCATATTTTCTTTTCAATAATGTGACTCTTGGGGGTGGCTAGGTGGCGTAGTGGATAAAGCACTGGCTCTGGAGTCAGGAGTACCTGGGATCAAATCCGGTCTCAGACACTTAATAATTACCTAGCTGTGTGGCCTTGGGCAAGCCACTTAACCCCATTTGCCTTGCAAAAGCCTAAAAAACAAAACAAAACAAAAATAATGTGACTCTTGCAGAGGCAGTGTCAAGATGGTGACAGGAGAAGAGCATCTCTTAGGTGCTCTCTTGCTATAATATTTCAAAACTCATAAAATAATGACTCTAACTAAATTTTCAAGAGGCAGAACCCACAGAAAGATCCACTGAGGCAGTTCTCCAGACCAAGGTAACCTGAAAAATAGTGGAAAGGCTCTGCTCCATGAGGTTAGAGGGGTGGCCCACCACAGTGAAGGAACTTCAGCCTCCCAGAAGCTGCCTCAGGTCACCTGGGATCTGCAACTCACAGCAGCAGGGGCAGTTTCCTGACCTACACTCTGGGGAGCACTGGGCACAACTTCAAAGATCAGCAAGAGGGACCTCTGCCAAAGCAAGTGTGTGAAGTCCAGCCCTCAGGGCACTCAGCAAACAGTGGTGCCGGCTCAGAAGACAGAGCCTCACACACTGAGATCCTTGTTGTGGGGGGGGGGGGTGTCCCAATATTACTCAGAAGCTCAGGAAGCATCCCAAAACCAGGCACAGGCTGGGGAAATGAGTAAACAAAGAAAAAAGAGGACCACCATTGAGAAATGCTTTGTCTATGATCCCAAGAAGGATCTGAAGATGAGGAAGTACAAACTCCTGCATCTAAAGACTCTAAGAAAAAAATGGAAATTGGGCTCAGGCTATGATAGAGTTCAAAAAAGATTTTGAAAATCAAGTAAGGGAGATAGAAGAAAAATTGGGAAAATAAATGAGAGAGATGCAGGAAAAACATGAAAAAGAAGTCAGTAGCTTAGTCAAGGGGATCCAGAAAAATTAAGAAAATAACATGTTAAAAACCAGCATAGGGCAAATGGATAAAACAGTTCAAAAGTTATTGAGGAGAAGAATGCTTTAAAAAGCATAATTGACCAGATGGAAAAAGAGATAAGAAAGCTCTCTGAGGAAAACAAATCCTTCAACTATAGAATGGAGCTAAAGGAAGCTGTTGACTTTATGAGAGGTCAAGACAAAATACTACAAAATCAAAAGAATGAAAAATTAGAAGAAAATGTGGGAACATCTCATTGAAAAAACAACTGATTTGGAAAACAGATTCAGGAAAGATAATTTAAAAATTATTGGGATACCTTAAAATCATGATAAGAAAAAGAACCTTGATATCATTTAAAAAGAATTACTATAGGAAAATTGCCCAGATATCCTAGAAGCAGAGGGCAAATTAGAAATTGAGAGAATCCACTGATCTCCCCCAGAAAGAGATCCAAAAATCCAATCCCCAGGAATATTATAGCCAAGTTCCAGAACTCCTAAGTCAAAGAAAAAATATTACAAGAAGCCAGAGGGACACTATTCAAATATGGGGTTGCAGTCAGGATCACAGGGCTTAGCAGCAACTACATTAAGGGATTGTAGGGCTTGGAGCATAAAATTCCAGAAGGCAAAAGAGCTTAGAATGCAACCAAGAATCAACTACCCAGAAAAACTGAATGTCTTCTTCCAGGGAAAAAAGATGGATTTTGAATGAAACAGGGGAATTTCAAATGTTCCTGTTAAAATGGCCAGAGCTAAACAGAAAGTCTGATCTTCAAATACAGGATGCAGGTGAGGCATAGAGAGTGAAGAAGGGTAAACTATGAGAGACTCAGGAACTGCATGTATTCCTGTATGGAAAAAAATGATACTGATAATACACATAAAAACCATCTAATTTAATAGAGCAGGTGGAAAGAGCTTTTATAGATGAAGCACAGGAGTGAGCTGAATTTGAAGATATAATATATTGTAAAATGGAGTCAATGGCTAAAAGGGAAATGTAATGGTAGAAAGAGAAAGGAGAGGTGGAACACGCTAAGATATTTCATATAAAAGATATAGATACAGATTAGATATAGATATGGATATAGATATAGATATAGATAGATATAGATATAGGTATAGATGATATAGATATAGATAGATATAGATGATATAAAATTTACAATTACAATGAGCTATTGCAATGATATGGAAGGGGGAAGGTGAGGGGGAATGAGGGAAGCTTCAATCTCATCAGAGGTGGCTTGGAGAGGAAACAGCATATACAATCAATGGGGTATAGACATCTAGAGTAAGAAGCTGAGAAAGAGGACAGGGTGAAAGGGGGAATGTGAGTGATGGAGGAGAGGGTAGATTGTGGGGGAGAGTGGTCAGATCTAACACAGTTTCGTTTTTACTTCTTGCAAGGGGCTGGGATTGGATGGCCTGTCCAGGACCACAGGGTTGTGTGGTTGCTGGGCCTTAGGGGTGGTAGGTGGGCTCTGGGCCTCTTGGCCCCAGGGCCAGTGATCAATCTGCTGCACCACTCAGCTACCCTACAGCACATTTAAGAAGAGGGACAGAGTGAAAGGAGAGAGAGAAAATATAGCATATGGACTAGGGAAGTATGAATGGAGGGAATTGTAATCAGCAATGACAACAGTGGAAACATATGGAAGTAGCTTTTGTGATGGACTTATCAAAAAAATGTGATCCACCCACAACAGAGCTGGTGGTGTTAAAACACAGACTGATCACATTTATTATTATTATTATTATTATTATTATTATTATTGTTGTTGTTGTTGTTGTTGTTGTTATTGATTTTATTGTTTTATTTTTTTTGATTTTGCAGGGCAATGGGGTTGGGGTGGCTTGCCCAGGGTCATACAGTTGAGTGATTGTTGGGTGTCTGAAGCTGAATTGGAGCTTGGGTGCTCCTGGCTCCAGGGCCAGTGCTCTGTCCACTGTACCACCTAGCTGCCCCTATTATTATAATTTTTTTAATTTTAATTTTTTCTCTCTCCTTTACTTTATTCCTCATGAGGCTCTATATTTTTTGGGGGAAGGAGGTATTATGTTTACTTTTACAAAAGAATATTTTAGTAATATATAAAAAACATATATTATCTCCAGTCAAACTGGTGATGTTGGTAATGTTCTTCTCTGGTGTTAGCTAGGTTTGTCTGTCTTTGGATCATAGACAATTTGTCACAAGGCTATATATGAATTCTTTCTAGTTTAGCAGTACTTGCCAGAGCTTATGAGATTGTACTCATGCAAGAAGCTTTAAAAACAATCCGGGATAACTTTCATGTTACAAGGAGGCTTCTGGGCATGACTTTAATAAGACAATTGTGATTACTCATCTAACATTTAATTTCTGTGTTCAGAGACAAGATTACATGATAAACTACTATATCTGAATTCCCAAACATGAAAATAACATCATAATTAATATTTAGGGATATATAAAATTAAAAAAATACCAACAGTGAGAGTATTTCAAAATTACCCAGTTCAAGTCAATATTTCATTAAGAATACTGCCAAGGCCATAAAAGTAGTGTTGTAGGAGGAAGGTAGGTGGTTCAATTAGTAGAGAACTAGGTCTAGAATCAGAGACACCTGAGTTAAATCCAGTCTCAGACACAAGTTGAGTGACACTGGGCAAATGACTTAACCTTTGCCTTATTCCAATGAAGAATGAAATGGCAAATCATTCCAGTATCTTTGCCAAGAAAACTCCATGGATAGCATTAGTGTACTATGGTCCATGGGGGTCACAAAGAATTGGACATAACTGAAAAACTCAGTAGAGTTAGGGATTGAATGTTTTTTTTTTGTTTCTCTCAAAATCTTTCTTTTCAATTTCCAATATAATTGTGATGTAGGCAAAACTCTGATATACTGAAGATATATAATTTTCATATGGCCCACTGACATCTTATCACTATCATCCACTTCTCATTTATATTGATCATGAAATATATTATTAGGAAAGGGAAACATATTCTTAACCTAGGCAGCAAAGAATTATCTACTTCATAGAGGAAGCTGGTTCCCAACCATTGATATTCCTGTACTGAATATCATATCTCCATATAACTTCCTTCAACTTCTGGAGCTATTGGCAGTTTTCTCCAGAGAATAACACTGTACAATGTAGAGTATAAGTATTCCTATGTGTTTAACTTTTTACTAAATGTCAGGAAAGCTGAAACTCTCACTAATTATTATCCTGCATTATTTCCAATTTGTTGGGGTCTATGCTTCCTGGGGACTTTTTAGACCTTGGATAGACAATGAACCTTGTAAGGTAAATTTCCATTTTGTCCAAGAAATAGAGAAATAGTTCAAACATCCTTATGACTTTGGAAAAGTCACTTAATCATTCTTAAATAACAATTTCCTCATCCATAAAATTAAGATAATAAAAGCACCAACCTTATAGGATTGTTGTAAGAATCAAAGGAAATTATGTAAGGGGCTTTGCACATCTTAAAGTGTCTATAAATGGTATTTTGGGGTATGAGGATAGTGATCCTAGAGTTTCCTTTCAAGTCTAATCATACATGAGAGCATGTCAGTGATTAAATAGAAAAGAGAATGCCATGATAGCTCCATTGTTTGGGGAGGGACTCAACAAAATCTGAGCTGGACATTAGCTACATGGGATAGGGTTAGCAATTAGACATGCTATTTTATTGGTATTAGGGACTTATGGATGAAGGACCTCCCTCTAACAAAGCAGGTTGACCCCTTTCTGCAATTTATGACCTTCTTTCTAGCACATTGAGATATTAGGTGAGTGATTTGCTCCTAGAATTGGACAGCCAAGGCAAACCTTGGACCCTGGTATTTCTGACTTCAGACCAGAATTCTATCCACTGTCCTGCACAGCTCTGCCTTTTCTTTTGGAAAAGTGGAAAGAGAGGAAACAATCAGAGACTAAGAATGTTAAAAAAAATTATCCTTAAATAGTTAAATATCTACATTACCACCATTAAATAAGTGCCATGACATTGACCTCCTTGGATAAAATGATAACCCTTTGAATTTATGAGAATGACATAGGCCAATAAAACTTTATACACTATGCAAACAGAACATTTTCTTTTTTAAAAAATAAAAGAAATATTTTATTTATTTTGAATTTTACAATTTTTCCTCTAATCTTGCTTCTCTCCCCCCACCCCCACAGAAGGCAGTCTGTTAGTCTTTACATTCAAACAGAGCATTTAGGCATATTACTATTTCACTTGTGACTGGGGCTATTCTTCCACCTAATTTAGAAGAGATTTTTTTTTTCCCAACAGATAAGCTTCATACAAAAATATTCAGGTCTCAATAGGATTAAATTCTAATCTCTATATGGAACAATTCTTAATTCTATCCTGCAACTGAAATAACATTAGTATGAGCAATCTGAATTAATCTAGGAAATGCTTAATTCTATCACTGTCCAAATTTGTGTCACTTTAAATGAAATCCCATCCCCCCATCCTTGTTCCTTTTCTCTTCTCTGCAAGGAGTGTCTCAGCAGAGTTGCCTGGTTACTCAGAATCAGACTCCTTGAAATGTCTGTTGATGAAGGAACAGTCACAATTTGGCAATTAGAGCAGCTTGATTTGACATCTAAATGTAGAAATCTTTAGGAAAAAAATAACCATTTAAAATGTACAGAAAGAATGGAGTGGGAGAGAGATTAGACTGTGCATAATGACTGGCTAGAGTGCTCTTTCTGGGAATGTGAAGGTGGCCAGCAGAATATATGCTGATCATTAATAAGCCTTTTAGGATTTAATTTCACATCTGTTAATAAACCACCATGCCTATGATATATGAATTTCTAATATGATTGGAAACCATTTTCCTTCACTGAAGAAATTCTATGCCAATTAGCAAGGTAAAAGCATTCTGTTCAACTGGCAATTCAGCCTTGCAGGTTGGAGCTGATTTAACTTCATAAAAATAGCTCCTTTTGAGCAAATTGGGTTAGTTTCTGCCTGGCTCCACCCCCATACCAGACACAGAGATGGTGGAGGAGTCTCATCGCAGAGGGGAAAAAAAAAACCACCTACACCTGAATGTCTTTAATTCTCTCTACCTAAAAGAATGAAAATAGGTCAACAAAGCTATACTCTCTCAGCTGGTATGAATACCTACCTCATGATCTTCTTTAATTCATTTGCCACAAATGTCCCGCCCCAGCTCTTAGCCAAAGCTCCACAGCTCTGAGTTAAGTTTGCCCTTGGTTTCTTTTCATTCACTCCCCCTCAACTTTTCCTTATTTTTCTTCCTTCAAAACTATGTTACTGAGACCTCCTATATTCACAAAACAATTTACAAAAATTATGCTCCATAGAGAGAATGATGTCTTTAACCAATTTCAGTCTCTTACAACCCTTTCCCAAATAGAAAAACAAAGACTTGGATTGTCAGCTTGTTCCTTGGGAGAAGTGATCAGCAATATCCATTGATAATGGCATTTAATTCTTCAGCAGTGAACTTTTGGCTCAGTGATCTGCCCCTAACTCCCCTTAAATATAGACAAACCTATATCAAACTATATCAAACTGTGCCAAATTCACAGAATAAATTCATATTTATTCAGCATAAAGGGACCTATTTTTCACTTCTTTCATAAGTGACAGAATCATTTATCAGAACCAAAAAGAGCAAATGATAGCAATTAACCTTCTGCTCACAGTAGACTAAGTGCTAGAAACTGTGTTCTTTTTAATAGGCTAAGAAACAGGATGTGAAGTTATTTCAAAGGCATTTAAAACTAGCATATGAAGACAATGGTAATTCTTTAACTGAGTGTTGGTGAAAAATCATGTTAACTTGATGTGGTGGCACAAACCTGGAATCCCTATTGATGGGGAGGGATTGATTGATAGATTGGTTTAAACTCTCTTTTACCATATCTCCTTCTATTTGTCCAGCAATTTTTAATAGTTTTCAAATGGAGTGACTGATAAGTGGAATAGATTATATACATAGCAAACAGAAGGCACAATACTATCAGCACAGTGTTTGATAAACTCAAGCATCCATATGCTTAGAAAATTGCTTAATCAATCTGGAAATATGAGCCACCATTGTACACAATAGTAAATCTCCAATTGCATTTAGCTTTATAAAATCCTGACCATATCCCCCCAAATCTCCCCTATTGAAGAGAAATTCACATCATTTAGTGTCATCCCAGGTAGTCACAACTGAGAATACTGAGGAATAACTCAAATTTAGAAAGGACAGTTACCCATCAGTCTCTACTCCCAGATTTATAACTAGGAAAGAGAAGTCAAGGCTTTACCAGAGAATGCTGAAACTTAGAAAGTCTTCACAGCAGTTGAGTTCCTTCAATAGCAAAGAAAGAACTGAGCTTAGCAGCCAGCTAGTAAGATAAAATAGTTCCTACAGGAACTGCCAAACAGATCCACATTCTAATGTCACACAATCTACTCTACTCATCTTCCCCACCCAAGCTCCTGTAACTGCCTTACTTAACTTAGGATCCCACCCAACCACCCCCTCAAATAAAATGGTTTATGTGCTAAAATTGCTAGTTACAGTTCTGCCTACCACACATTCCCCATGGAAATCATTAGCATTATGGAATCCATTACTCTTACTACAGTAAAGAAAATGAAGTTTCAAACATTGTTGGAAAATGTACTGACCAGCTAGGGGTTCTGATAAAAGTCTCATCTCTAAAATATATACAGAAATGAATCAAATTTATAAAGTTACAAGAAAAAGATCAAAGGATGTGAACAGGCAGAAGAAATTACAATTATGTCTAATCATATAAAAATGCTCCAAATCATTATTGATTAGACATATGCAAATTAAAACAACTATGCCCAGATTGGCTAAGTTGACTAAAAAGGAAAATGATCAATAATCAATATTAGAGAAGTTGTGAGAAGTTTAGGAAATTAAAGCTGTTGGTAGCGTTGTGAACTGATCCAATGAGTTTCTGGAGATCAACATGGAACTATACCCCAAAAGCAATAAAACTGATCATACCCTTTGATCCAGCAATACCATTTCTAGGCTTATATTCAAATTAAATTTTAAAAATGGGAAAATCCCAAATGTCCAAAAATATTTATAGCAGATCTTTTTGTAGTAGTAAAGAACTAAAAATTGAGGAGTTGTCCATCAATTGAGGAATGGTTAAATTAGTTATGGTATATGAATGTTATGGAGTACTGTTGCTTTATAAGAAACCATGAATGGTCAAACTTTAGAGAAGCAAAGGAAGAATTACTGACTGATGCTAAGTGAAGGGAGCAGAACCAAGAGAACATAGCACACATTAACAATAAAACTGTGAGTTGACCAACCACGATGGATGCAGCTACTCCAAGCAGTTCAGTGATCTAGGATAAAACTGGGAGACCTATTATGGACAACACCAGAATTATGCAGAAGAAAAGAAAAAACAAACTAAAAACCCAATAGAATCTGAATGCATACTATGTTCATTTTTTTAAAAAAAAATTCTCATTTTTTTTCCTTTCTATGCTATGGTTGTCTTCCTTTTCCCTTAGTTCTTATTCCTCATAGTCAAAATGACTAATATATAAACAGGTTAAACAGAAATGTCTTTGCATAATTTTTACTAGACTGTTCACCACTGAGGAGGGGGGTGGGTGGGAAGGAAGGGTGGTAGAAAAATGTATAACATAAATAGACATGCGGATGAATGTTGAAAAACTTTCATAATATGTCATTGGAAAAATAAAACAAAAAAGGAAAGTGTGCTGATTTTTCTTTCCAAGACCTTCTTTTGAGAAAGACTAGAAATGAGGTTGGTTTGGGGAACAGAAATATATAACCACTTATTGTTAGACTTTCCAGAGCCTTAATATGCTTAGACTTAGAAATAGCATGGTCTCAATTTAACTAGAAAATACAAATGATGAATCCAAGTGAGATCCAAAGTATCTTTTACAGAGTATCAAGTTGAATTCTCAAGTAGGCCCATAGACAGGGGATTCAGAATCATTTCTGAGGTCAGAATTTCTCCCTCCTCCATAAGTTTCTGTTTGAATTTAAGCATTCAAGGAGAAAGATACACAAAGTAGAAGAATGGTACCCCAGAAGAAGAAAACTACAGAAGGAAGCACTGTTAAACTCACCAAAAGCATGGCCAAATTTTGTAGGCTACACATAATGCCACATGCACTTATATGCATACACATTTGCATACTGATACATTTTGTTGTATATGTGTATTTGCAAAAATGCCAGCATTTATAAATCATATATGTGTGTGTATGTGTGTGTGTGTGTGTGGTGTGTGTGTGTGTGTGTGTGTGTGTGTGTGTTCATCTAAGTCTTGTGTATGTATATGTAATGGATTCTATTAGCACTCAAGTGCTAAAGAAAAATGCATTTTTAAAAGTATATGTAACTTCGGGGTGACTAGGTGGCATAGTGGATAAGGCACCAGACCTGGAGTCAGGAGTACCTGAGTTCAAATCTGGCCTCAGACATTTACTAATTGCCTAGCTGTGTGGCCTTGGGCAAGCCACTTAGCCCCATTTGCCTTGCAAAAACCTAAAACAAACAAAAAAACAAACAAAAAAGTATATGTAACTTGGGCCTCAAAATGATCTGTATGGGACTCTCCTCAATGGACGAGAGAGAGCGAGAGAGAGAGAAATTCAGTATTCTGTATTTGTATGAGAAATGGTGTTGGGGAGAGCTGGAGAAGAGAGTATAAGAGAGAAGGGTGATCTTGTTCCCAATAGGGCACGATGGTTTCTTCTCAGAACCTTTTTCTCCCTTCAGGGATAGAAAACCACAGATAGTCTGAAACTATGTAGCATCTTCCTCAAAACTGGAAATCATATGACTATTATATTTCTTAGCTCTAGCTCATCAGCTCTGCCCAGTAAGCATTCTATCAATGAGGAGAATCTCATTCAAATTACATTTGATTCTTGCAGAACACTTAAAAATGCACTATACAAGATGACTAGGTAAATCAATTATAGCAAATTATGACCATCAAAATTTTATAGCTGCATATATATATATATATTATAGAAACATATGTATATGCTTACATACATACAGACACACACACATACATATATATATATATATATATATATATATATATATATATATACCTATATTTAGATGTTTGTGTAGGTGTGTGTGTGTGTGTGTGTGTGTGTATGTTTATCTATCAATGTAGCAAAAGAGGACAAGCTCATAATTCTAAATGGCTTTAATGCTAGAGTAGACTCAGATCACCAGGCATGGCAGGGAGGCCTTGGGAGGAATGGAGTTGGAAACAGCAACAGCAAAGGTCACCTTATACTGAAGACTTATATATCTCATGGCCTTCTCATCACAAGCATTGTTTTCCATTTACCTAAATGCAAACTTCCTGGATGCACCCCGCCCCCAGCAAACATTGGTATCTATTAGACTATGTGATCATAAAGAGAAGAGACAGACAGGATGTGAGAGTGACAAAGGTAATGTGTAGTACAGAGTGCTGGACTGATCACAAACTCATCCTCTCCAAGTTAAATATTCACATTCAACCAAAGCGGAGGCCCCAAGTCAAAAGGAATACAACAAGAATTAATGTCAAGAGATTAGTGTGTCTTTCTGAGTGGGAACAATTTGTTGCTAACTTAGAAAGAAAATTGAACCAAAACTCAGTTGGCATCAGTGGAGCAGGAAAGGAGTGAACCACTTTCACAAATATGGTGAACAGTATTGCATCTGCTAATCTGGGCCAAAATACTTGAAAACACCAAGACTGGTTTGATGAAAAATGATGGGGGAAATACAGAAGCTGTTAAATGAAAAACAAGAACTCCACAGGATTTACCAATAGGATAGTTCGCTTCTATGAAGGTAGCATTTAATTCTATCAAAAGTAAAGTCTAAGTGAAATTTAGAGAGATGCAAGAGTCTTGGCTCAGTAAGAATGCAGTTGAAATTAAATTTTATGTGGACAGTAACAAACCAAAATGCTTTTATGATGCCTTCAAAGCTATTTATGGTCCAAAAACATATGATGTATCTCAACTACTCAATGCCAATGTATCCACATTGATTAACAACAGGGACATGATCCTAGAGAGATAGATTGAACACTTCTAGTGTTCTTAACATACTATTATCAATCAATGCAGAAGCCATTGACCTGTTACCTCAAGTTGAAGTCAATCTAGCTGAAGTTCTAATTGAAAAGGTGGTTTTTAAATGCCATTTGGCTTCTTTCTAGTGGCAAAAAACCTGTTGCTGATACTGTTCCAGCTGAGATCTACAAGGTGTGTGAGGGGAGTCCATTGCTCATCCAAAAGTTGACTGAAATTTTCTAGATTATATAGCAAGAATTCAAGGATGCCTCCATCATACATCTCTATAAAGAAATAGATTGTCCTGTAATAATCACAAGGGTATTTCTCTTTTAGCCATCACTGGTAAGATTCTTACCAGAGTGCTTCCTAATAAGCTTATCCTTCCCCTGAAAGATGGTCACCTTTATGAGAGCCAGTGTAGCTTCAGAAATGGTCAAGGAACAGTTGATATGGTGGTTGTTACCTGATAATGTCAGAAAAAATACCAGGATCAAAACAGAGGTTTGTATACAACATTTGTAGATCTGATCAAGGCCTTTGATACCATCAGTCATGAGGATTTATGGAAAAATTGTCAAAATTTGGTTGCCCAGAGAAGTTCATTGGTATTGTATGTCAGCTTCAGGGGAGCATGCATGCCCAGGTTCTGGATAGTGGACGATATTCTTGAGATTTCCTAGTCACCAATGGAGTAAAACAAGGATGTGTCCTTGCCCCCATACTTTTTAGCATGATTTTTTCATCCATGTTATCACATGCCTTCACTGAATATGAAAATGGTCTCTCAAGTTCAGTTACTGCACTGATGGCAAATTCTTCCACTTGAAAAGGCTATAAGTGGAGGGAGGGTCTTCTTTTTGCAGATGATTGTGCCCTCAATGCAGCCTCTGAAGCTGAGATGCAACAAAGTATGGATAGATTCTCTGCTGCTTGTGCTCATTTTGGTTTAACAATTAACACCAAGAAAACACAGATGCTCCATCAGCATATGGGGAATCATCAATTACAGCAAATGGAGAAGTTTGGAGTAGTGTGGACAAGTTCACTTATCTTGGCAGTGTGCTTTCTAAGAGGTACACATTGACAATGAGGTTGACATTGCCTGAGCTAACTCAGTATTTGGGAGGCTCTGAAAGAAAGTAAAGGAGAGAAGAGATATAAGACTGATTACCAAACTGAAGGTCTACAGAGTCGTTGTGCTGATCTCACTGCTATATGGCTGTGAAACCTAGACAGTCTACCAGCGCCATGTCACAAAACTGAATCACTTCCATTTAAATTGTCTTAGGAAGATTCTGAAAATCACCTGGTAGGAGAAGATACCAGGGACTGAAGTCCTTTCTTGAGTTAAACTGCCATGCATTCCAATATTACTACAGAGAGTGCAACTATGATAGACCGAACACATTGTTAGAATGCCAGATGTGCATTTACCACAAAAATTATTTTGTGGAGAGCTCACGCAGGGCCAGTGCTTACAAAGGGGTCAGAAGAAGCAACACTGAGCAATCCTGAAATCTCATTGAAGAACTTTAGTACAGCACGGGAGACACTGGCACAGAACCACCCAGCAGAGCATGTCCTCATCAGCAAGGGTGCTGTATTCTATGAGGAAGGCATAATTGAAGCAGCTCAAAGGAAATGTGACATTCGTAAGTTTATTCAACCCAGGTGTTCATATGGACTATTTGTGCCCAACCTGTGGTAGAGTATTTCAAGCTCATATTGGTCTGAAGAACCAGAGTAGGACATATTGTCATTTGTCTCAAACATAGTGATGTCCTTTTGGTCATCTTCAGTAATGAAGGAGAAGAACCAACAAGTCAACCAACACTCACTATTACTAGATGAGTGATCCTGAGCAAGTTACTTAATCCTATTTGATTCAGTTTCTCATCTGTGAAATGAGTTAGAGAAGAAAATGGAAACTACTCTAGCATCTTTGCCAAGAAGACCACAAAATGGAGTCACAATTAACTGTACACAACTTGAATGACTAACAACTATATTTTGTGTGTGTGTTTATTCAAAGATCCCACATTAAGAATACTTAGTTTAATTAATTGGTAGCATTAAAATGCTTTCCCCTTCCCCTCCCTTCAAGGATTACTTGCCTGCTATGTTAAATTTAAACTTACTTTGTTCATATCTGGAAGATATAGCCTTATTCCATAATTTCAGATATTGTTTTTCCTGTCTATGATTAAAGCTCTTGAGGATTGTGGCACAAAAGCTTATTTGGATTACTCATTCTTTGAATAGCAGAATTCTGTAACATGTTGAACGCCAATCTTTAGGTAACAGGTTGATTTGGAGAGGGAGAGAGAGGGTGAACACTCAGAGATAATAATAGCTCACATTCACCGGTCCTAAGCTTCCATTCTTCCATCAAGCACAGATGCTACCAGAAAGGACACGACAGATCCAAAAACATCTCCGGAAATACTGGTCAAATGCAAATTTCACAACTTTATTATTGTCATCCCATAAAGGAAATCACCAGGGACATGTCCAAGGCCTGCCGCCTTCAACTCAAAAGTCCAGGTACAACCATCACCTCATTTGACTTCTATGCCTATCAACTCTTCACATTCTTTCTAATTTTGATCACATGTGAACTTGTTTTATAATACGATCACAGAAAGTTGGAATTGCAAGGGTATCCTGGGATCACAATGAGGCTATGGAATATAATAGAAAGAATCCTGGATCAAAAGTCAGTAGATCTGAATTCAAAATTTGCCTCCAAAAATTTACTGCTTGTGTAATCTTGAGAAAGCCATAAAAATTCTAGAAAACAAAATTTCTTCCTCTATAAACCTAAAAGATTGCTCTAGAGTGCATCTGGGACTTTATCCAGCTATAAATTGAGTAAAACACTATGATTTGCAGTGTTTCAGTGCAAAGAGCATTAGATGGGATTCAAGAAGTTCTGTGTTCAAATCCTTCCTCCAATGCACAATTTCAGGCAAGTCTTGGAATCTGTCCCTTTATCCGTTAAAAAAGGATTGGAAGGGCACATACCTTAGAGAGATATTATAGGAATCAAAAAACATAATTTGTAAAACACTTTGAAAATCTGACAATACTATATATAGATGTTCATAGATACATTGTTATTCGCTATCATAATTAAAACAGAACCCAAACAAGAAAACCAATAGATTAGAAGGATGTGGTTGATATAGTCTCCTGAGTTTCTAGCAAAGCATTTGATGAAATGTCTCATAATCTTTTTTCATGTAAAAGAAGAAGAAATATGTATGAGTTAAGAATCAAATAGATGAACTGAAAGTGCTTGAGAGGTTAGCATTAAAGAGAAGCCATGGTTGATCTGAATATCAGTCTTTCTGGAGATATCTAGTGGATAAATCTTCTTAGCTTTTCCATTTTTCGCTGCACCTAACAGTGAATTAGATGAAACTCACAGACAGCACACTCATCAAAATTACAATTGATTCATGCTTGAACAGAGGCAGGGTCAGGATTAGAGGCAAGGTCAGCATTCACAAACATGATAGAATAGAACCATGGCCCCAATCTAATAAGGCAAAATTCAATACGGATAAAGGTAAAGTCTTACATCTGGGTTAAAAAATTTAGTGTTATACAAATACAAGATGGGAAGAATGGTTAGCTATCAGATTATGTAAAGAAAAGTCTGGAGTTTAGGTAATCTCTAAGTATAATCGGAGGTACCCAGGTGAAGTAGCAAACAAAAAGGCTACGTGATCTTGGGCCGCTTAAGAGACTCATAGCTTCTAGGAATAAGGAGGAGGTAGGTAGTGCGGTGGATAGAATGCCAGACTTGGAAATCAGGAAGACTCATATTCCAGAGTTCAAATTCATCAATTGCTCCCTAGTACCTCTTTATTTAAATATAAAGTGCTCTGTTTGACATTCAAATATTTTCACAACCTAGTCATCTTTTACCTTTCCAATATTATTACACATTACTATGCAGGTCCATACTATGCAATTCAACTCTACTGGCCTTGCCATCCCTCACATGTAACAGACATTCTCCTATGTCTATGTCTTTGTATCATTTGTCTACCATACCTAGAGTGTTTACCCTTCTTAGTTACAACTTTTGGTATTTTGGATTCCTTTAAGACTCAGCTCAATCATCACCTCTGTGAAATATAAAGCAAATGTAAGATAAACTTCAAGGCACTCAGCGGTAAGGGTTCTAGCAGCTAAGGAGAGCACCTAGTATCTCTAGTAATTTGCCCAAGGTCACACTTCTAGTTTGAAGCCAAATTTGAACTCAGGAAGAGGAGGTCCAGCATTCTATTCACTACACCCTCTAGTTGCCCATAATCTTTGCAATAGATGCTATGTATGGGCTAGAAATCTCCTCTACCCTTAATGAATTTGAATTCTGTATGATAGGCAAATTAAGATCCTATCATGCTCTTCCCAATTAAAGTAAGACTTTATATGTTTCTGAAATTGGAAAGGTGAGGAGAATCATCAGTTAAGATCATATGGAGATTTATTTTATTTGGGGATACTGGATTCATAGAATAATTAACCTTATTTTTTTTATTTTTTTAAGTTTTAAGATTTATGTTCTCCCAGCTCACATTTTTAGGGAAAGCATGTTCGAAACAATCTGTTGTGAGAATTATTTTCAGTCAGAAAAGGCACAGTACATATAATTGAATGTACAGTCTGCTAATGGTTGATTTATGTGCCATTTCCACCTTTGAGAATAGAATTGCATTTCATTTAGCATCTTCCATGATAAGGAGACTCTACATATCCATGCGGAACAATATGTCAGAGGGAGTAGTTCTCAGCAATACTCCCAAATTCCATCACATCATTTTTTAAGTGCCATTGATGTGGCAATTAAAATGGCAGCCCCATAGGGAAATTTGTGGAAATAACTTCTCATGCAAGGAAAAAAACTTCTGTAATAAAAATGGAAGACTGAATGAAAGACCCACTCTATGGCAGTCTACTCTCTGGAGGGTCAAGTAGGAATCTGGGTAGCTTCTATCTCTTCCCTCCAGTCATGCCATGGCACTTGCATCCTCCCCACAAAAGTAGAATAATGAACTTGCCAGTAAAGTAATGAAGCTGGAATGTAGGATCAATTGTATGTAGAGTAGAGACAGATCCAGAAAGGCAGACTGGTCTTCTGCCTCAAAGGAACAAAAGGGTAGTACCAGGGAAAAACATGATGAATGTGAAGGCAGAGGAACTGCTCTGATATTAACTTTTCTTGTAACTTTGAGCAAATGACTTCACATCTCTAGACCTCAGTTTCCTCATGTATAAAACAAAAGAGAATTAGACTAAACATCTAACCTCTCCTTTAGTTTTAAATTTCTTCAAAGGTTTCAGTTTTATGTGTCTCTAATAGTCAAATAAGAGTTAAAAGGTGAAGTTTCATTAAAACCAGTCAAATGATTAGCTGGGCTAATTCCTGGCATCCTTCAAGTCTCACCTCAATGATATCCCTCATAATAGGCCTTTTCTGTTCTCCTAAGTCTTTCCTTTTAATTTATCTTCCACCTAATCTGAATTCTGCATATTTGGAGTTTAGAGCTCTTCAGGGAAGACTACTACCTCTGGTATGAGGATTGCCAAGCCCTTTTCAGTTTTTCTTTCGACCTTTGGAATATACCCAACTCACCCAATTCTCATCTGTGATGCCAAGAAGCTGTAGAGCATGTGCAGTGGCCATGTCCCAGAAAACCATTTTGGCAGAGAGGCAAAACCAGATTGAGAGTAACCAAACCTGTCAGTGAGTTGAGAGAAGGTACCATACCCAAGGAGATGAAAACTTCCTTTTATAGAATGGTTAGATGAGAATGATTTGTTCCAATGACCATGAAGGTGACTTAAAGAGATGTTATGGAATCCTTAGAGCATGGATAGACATAGAAGATGTGGCCACATCAAGATCATATCCTGCAACCAGAGCCATTTCAACCAGATTTATCTCCAGTCATCTTGACTTTTATCTTGAAAGAAGACTTTCATTTCTATGGAAGTAAAAGTGAAGCTAATGATTTTACACAGCTTTGCCTTAATTAAACTTAATTTTTGTATAAGTCAAAAGACATCACCCATATTAATTTACCATTTTTAGTCCCTTCTAAGTGAAAGGTGAAGTTAAAGACAATAGAAAAAGGAGGTATTCAGAAGATACTGAATGAAAAAGAACTTCATAAGGTTTACTAGAAGGGTAATTCATCTGTCTCTAATACTGAGATATTTAATTCCATCAAAAATGAAGTGAAAGGGGCAGCTAGGTAGCACAGTTGATAGAGCACTCGCCCTGCAGTCAGGGGTCCTGAATTCAAATTTGACCTCAGACACTTAATAATTACCTAACCTTGCAAAGACTAAAAACAAAAAAGAAGTGCAATTAGTATAGAAAGCAAAAGAAATTCAGTTTTATGCTGATAGTAACAATTAAAAGTGCTTTTATGGTATTTCTGATGGCCATTTATGGGTCATGGACTTATGGTATATCTTAGCTACTCAGCATGGATGCAAGTTACATTGACTGGTAATAAGGACATGATCCTAAATTGAACCACTTCCATGACATTTTCAACAAATCATCATCAACCAGTGCTGAAACCATTGACCATATGCCCCAGGTTGGTCATTCCCATTCTAGCAAAAGATCTAAACTGAAGATGTTTTGAATGCCATTTGTCTCCTTTCATGTGCCAAAGTGCCTGGTGCTGATTCTAGTCCAGCTAAGATGAATAAAGCAGTGGATCCACTGCTCAAAAAAAATCTGCCTGAAATATTTCAGGTTATATGGCAAGAGAAGTTTATTCCTAGAGGTATTCAAGAATATCTCCATTGTCCATCCCTATAAAGGAAAAGGAACTAGCTTTTCCTTTGAAAATTATGGTGGGATTGATCTCTCTCTCTTGGACATTGCAAGCAAGGCTCTTACCAGAGTCCTTCTTAGCTAGTTTATGCTTCACATGGAAAATGGTTATTTATTTCAGAGTCAGTATGACTTCAAAAATGGCCAAGGAATGGTCAATGTGGTATTTGCTACCTGAAAACTATTGGAGAAATTCCAGAAGCAAAAATGGAGTCTGTTTACAACATTTGTCAATCTGACAAAGGCCTTTGACATGCCAGGTCATGGGATTTGTGGATGATCATGGCAAAATTTGATTGTACAGAGGAATTCATCAGTATTGTATACTAGGTTCATGATATTGTGCTTGCTCAGGTTCTGTATAATGAACAAAGCTCTTACACTTTCCCATTCCCTGATGTAATGGAGCAGAGTTGTGTGCTTTCTCCCATGCTTTTTTAGCATGATGTTTTTAGAGATATTGTCAGATGCCTATAGTACTTCAAGATAAACTACTGCAGAGATGGTCAATTATTTAACTTGAAAAGGCTAAATGCTAAGACTAAAGTGGAAGGGGAGTTGGTATGTGATTTTATTTTGTTTAGCAGATAATAGTGTGCCCAGAGTAACCTCTAAACCTGAAATGCAAGAGAATATGCATCAGTTCTCTGTTGGGTGTGCTCACTTTGGCCTGAGAAACCAAGAGAAGAGAAGTTCTTGACCAGTCAACACCATACCTCTATACACGAAACCATTGGTTACAGCAAATGAAGAAATTTTGAATGCTAGGGAAAAAGTCACTTACCTTGCCAATATACACTCCAGGGATGAACACATAGATGATGAGGTCAACACCTGCAATGCCAGAACTAATGTTTGGGAGGCTCCAAAGCAAAATTTACGAGAGAAGAGATAATAAGTTGCCTAGCAATTTGAAGATCTACATAGCTGTGGTCCAACTTCCCTGTTGAATGCCTGTGAAAATTGGACAGTGCCATGTCAGGAAACTGAATCATTTTCATTTGAATTGTCTTAGGAAGATTTTGAAGCAAGATAAGGGTATTGGGCAAGATAATGTACTGGACACTGAAATCCTTTTTTTTTTTTCTCCTTTGAGATGAACTGCCAAGTATTCCAACTCCACATCAGAGACTAAATTTCCAGTGAGCTAGTCATGATGTTTAAATGCCCAAAGTCTATTCATATAAAGCAGATGTTCAATAGATGGTTAGAGGTGATATAAGGATATTTGCAAGGTCTTTCAGAAGATTCTTAGTATCAATTATGAGACATGGAACATCATAGGACATGGTCTACATCAAAGAACGCACTGTACCTTTCAACACAAAATTTGCAACAGAAAAAAGCACAGGATGCACAAATTTAGAGCCATCTTCACTGCTCTGCCTTTTATAGGTTGGAAAATAACCATAAAAGGAATTGCAGTAGCAATTGGTAGCATAGGGAACCTAAAGTTCCCAGGCAGTTAGGTTTCCAACCAATAGGAATAATTCAGTGTCTTTCCAGGAGTGGTATGAGGAAATTGAAATACAAGCACCCAAACTTCTCTATTTTTGTTCCCACATAGAAGATATTCTATCTCTTTCTCTTAATCTTTTTTACAGGTTGTCCATCAAGTTTAGAATGAGCTTGCTCCTTAGCTCTGCGTTTGGACACCCAATTTCCATCAAAACTCATTTCAAGTGTCACTGTCATCTGGAAATCTCCCTCTCTAGTTCTCAGAGAGCTAGTTATCCCCAACTATTATTTGTGCCCCATAGGTAGTTATAACGAATGAAGCATTGGATCTGGATTCAGGAAGACCTGAATTGGATTCTTGTCTCAGTCACTTCTAGCTGTGTGACCAGGCCAAATCATTTTACCCATCTGAGTCTCAGTTTACTTGTAAAATGGGAAAAATAATAGTGCCAACATCATAAGGTTATTTTGATGACTAATAAAATAATACTTGTAAAGGGGGTTGCAAATTTTAAAGCACAATATAAATGTTACCTGTTATGTATCACTTCTCATCATATCTCCCACTTAAGTAAAATCTTGACTTCCACACCTCATATCTAGTCATTCCCTCTTTATTTCTGCCTTTCAGAAACTTCTCTTCTTCCAAGTTTCATTTTGTTTCATTTCATTTCCTCCAGGTAGCTTGTTAATCCCTCCATATCTCAGTATTACAATAATAATATAATTATGATTTTGATAATATATTAATAATTATGTAGAAATTTGAAATTTATAAAATCTTTCACAAGTATTATCTTAGTTATTCCTCACAAGAACTCTTCCAGGTAGGTGCTATTATCATCCACATTTTATAAGTAAGGAAACCGAGGTAGACAGAGGTTAAGTGATTTGCACAGGGTCATACAATGCCAAAACCAGTTTTGAACTGATCTTGACTCCAAATCCAGTGCTCTATCCATCATATAAGCTACCACAAATTTTCTTAGAATACTTTGGCTACATAGCTCCTTTCAGTTTAAATTCCATACTTTGCATTTTAATACTCTTATGTTCATGTCATTCTTAAATCCTAATAAAATGTAAGCTCCCAAAGGCAGGGGCTGGGATATGGTTCATATATTCTTGTTGGATTTATTGCACTTAATTGATCTCCCCAACTAGATCATTGATTCCTTAACGGAAAGAGACTGCCTTCCAATTTGTATTCTGTATGACACCTTCCTGGGACAATGTTCAATAAATATTTGTTAAGCTGCACTTAGACGGTGCAAGGGATGTTGGAAATGCTTAGCATGTTCACTAACAAGCACAACATACATATTAGCTAATAGAGCACCATGCATATTTTAGATGACTTTCATAGAAAAATAGGAGAGGGTTGTTTTCCCTTCTCATTATTGAAAGCACAAAGAGATCCTTCATAGAAATGGTCAGAAGGCATTTTAAATTCTCTTTTCAGGATAGAGGTAGTAAATCATCCCCAGGCTTTTCTCTAAGAAATATTTTCTGTTCCCAAGGGCATCCTAGAATAAAACTGATCTCCCTTCTTTGGAAAATGTCTCATTCAGACATCCTCATAAAAATAGAATTTGTATGCTTATTTGTGACTCATTCTCACCTTTGTAACCCAGAAATACTCCCCCCTCCACCACCACCAATTTTCCCCTTCTTCTCTGAGTCACCATTCTCCTTGGTATTGAACAACAAACTGGATACATATGACCTTGCGTCACCTTGAACCGTCTAGATATTAGAAAGTCCTGGGATGAAACACCAAAAAAATAAATAGAACAACTAAAAGATGAGAAGCTATGGATCACTCTTTGTCAGTTAGATTTCAAAATGTGTCTTATCTTCATGGTACTTGATCCCAAATACTTTTATATCAAATGGTCTTCTTTAACTTCCAGCTATTTTGTTAATGAAAAGATTGTAACATATTAGCTCAAAGGGCATTCAGGTTAAAAGCTACTTCATGATTTATTAATTTAAAACTTCATTTTATTCTATGTTGCATTGTCCTCAAGTTGTTTTATGTAAATATGTCTACCCATAAATTGTAAATTTATCAAGTTTCAAGGGGCATGTATGCCCTGTTCAAGTTAACTTGCATTAAAATGAACATAAAGATCATTAAAATATTTTTTTCCTTTTACAAGGTTATAACTTTATTCTTTAAAAATATTACATAAATATATATAGTCTTTATCATCATTGCTAATATTTATGTAGTGCTAATTATGTATCCTCTCAATTATTATCTCATTTGATCATCCCTCTTGGCAGGTAGATACCCAAACAGGATCATAGGCTCATAGATTTAGAGCTGTAAGAGACTTTAGAAGTCATTTGATTCAGCACCCTCAACTAGTAGAATCTGAACTGGGATTTGAGCATGAGCCTTCCTAATTTGAAGTCTATTGCTCTATTTCCTAAGTCATAATGCCCCCTCCATTAGTTATTTGTACTTCAACTTTTTCTTAGTTCCTTCAGCCATTTCAACATATTATGCTTCCCATTAATTCATCTCACAATCCTGGCCATTCCCCTCCCAATGTACTCTGACTTTTCAGTGTTCAGCCATCTGATCTGCATGCTTTCTCTCCAATTAGAATGTGAGTTACTTGGGGGCAGGGGCTTTGTTTTTCCCTTCTGTTGGATAATTAGTGTTTAGAATAATGACTGATACATGACCAATAACAAATGTTTGATGAATGACTGATAATGAAATATGGTTTCTAAAATTGTACTAATACTCCAAATGTGTCCTACACAGAACAAAGTGATCCTTTCCTTTCCCTGCTTTATCTGGATGCAACACTTATTACAACAGTCTAAGTTTTTAGAGACTTTTCTCTTTTTAGAAGCCATAATTCAAGGCTTGACTTATACTGAATTTGAAGTCAATGAAAATTCTCATTTTTATATGAACTACTCTACCATCTTATATTTACAAAATTAATTTTTGAACTTAAATTTTAATACCTATACAAACTTGATACTTTGATTGAACTGTGGGTTGCATTATCTTGTCATGCAACTTCTATTACTCCATGCTACAAGGATATTTTTTCTCTTTTGTTGAAAAATAAATTTATTTATTTTTTCAATTACATCCAAAGATAGTTTTCAACAATCATTTTTGCAAGGTTTAAGTCCCATATTTTTCTCTCTCTCTTTCCCTTCCAATTAACAGCAAGCAATCTAAAATAGGTTATACATGTGTAACTATGTTAAAAATTTTCATATTAATCAAGTAAAAAGCATATTTTCAAAAATTTTTCTCAGTTCCTAGATATTCAAAAGAAAATGTCCTTTGACCATAGTACATATGAATCTAATATGCTCTCCTGGCACCATAGATTAGTTTGATTTTATTTGTTCACAGTAAAACTGTCCTGGATCTTCTTGTTTAAAGAGTAAATTCTTTATAATTTAAGTATTCACACAGAATTACATCCTCAATTGTATCAGGAATGATGTAGTGGAATAAGTTATGAAATCTGAGTCAGAAGGTCCAGAAATTCTAGTTCCAAATCTGTTCCTAAATAACTAACTGTGTGATGTTGGAAAACTACTAATAATCACCACCATCATCATTATTATCATGAACATATCGAATTTTATGGAATATTTTATATCTGTTTTTCAAAGTATACTTCCAGCAAACCTGGTAGTAAGTGCTTTTATTGTCCTTGGTGGACAAATGAAATAACTGAGGAAAAGAATTATTAAGTGACTTGTCCAGGGTCACAAAGCTAGTAAATACCTAAGGTCAGATTTGAACTCAAATCATCAGGATTCCAAGAAAACTTCACTGCACCATCTAAAAATACTAAACCTCTTTGAATTTTTCTTCATCTGTATGAGACTTAGGCTAGATAAATCTCCAGATTCTTTCCAGTTTTATGATTCTTTGATGTCTAAAGCTTATGGACTATAGTTTCTATAATGTACCTAATCCTTAGAATATATACTTAATATTTGTCTATCTAATTTATATGTTCTCATTCTCCACAACTTCTCCAAGTTATATAATATTTGCCTTCATGTCACAATTATTTTGTGTTCACCCATGTCTGGCTCTTTGTGACCCATTTGGGGTTTTCTTGATAGAGATACCACAATGGTATGCCAGCCAGTTCCTTTTGCAGATGAGGAAACTGAGGCAAACAAGGTTAAGTGACCTGCCCAGGGTCACCCAGCTAGCAAGTGTCTGAGGTCAGAATTGAACTCAGGAAGATGAGTCTTCTTGACCCCAGATCCAGTATTCTATCCATTTCAGAAACTAGAATTTGTCTGTAGACTTGAACTCATTTAAAATTAAATTTCAGAGTCTCTTACAATTTCTTCAACTACCTTGGATGACTTCAATATTTTCTATTAAGAACTTAAGTTCTGAGAATCCATTATTTCCTTTCCCCATTTCAAGTTATTAAGTGCTCCTTCTCCCCTCCATCCTGACCAAGAAAAAGATATTTACCCCATTAAATGCCACCAACACTCTCAGGTTACTGAAAGAAGCTACCTAAAAAAAAAGCCTTTGTTCCTTCACTTTACAGGTAATGAATACTTAGGGTAATTGAGCTCTTTTATTCTGGCCTGGCAATATTGCCTGACTCACACTAGATGATTCCCACAGGAAGACCTGATTTTATCTTTTGACTAGAACTAAAAATAGAGCCTTCAGAGCCCTTCCTTGTATCTCAGCTGCTACACGCTAAATAAACCTGGACATTTGGCATGGCTCCATTAGGAGTTTCAGAGGTGGGGATATGGCATTTTTTTTCATTTTTTAAATAAATCAAAGCAACTAGGTGGTTGCAACTATACACTGGCCTGCAATGGCTTCACTTCCTGTGATCAGAATATAATACAACTGGAACTTACAATGGGGGAGGGATGAAAGGGGAAAGGAGGATTTCAGGCATATAAAGAACAGAGTTGCCCATTTCAACTTAATGTCAACTGGCTAAAGTTCATACACTAAACTGTTATCCTGAATAGGTTGGGAATGGAGTGGTCTGGCATATCAAATATGCCAGTTAGAAGATATTCCTATCTATCACAAAATACAATAAAAATAACATTCAAAGCATTTGGGACAGTTTAATTATTCCTTGATGAATCTGAAGATATTTAGGAAGATACAGTAATTTAGGATAATTATCACATAAACTAATTCTCTTTGTATGCCAAAGAGATTGCTGATGTCTCGATTGTTGGTTATGCTTTTTGCAGAGTAAACATGCACAATGAATCTATCATGCATATAGATGTGCAGATGCATGTATATCTATATACATATATTACATATATAATACTATATATAATAATATATGATGTATAAATATATATATGGATATATACCTGTGCTTCTATATGATAGAGATACTCATTAGAAATGAATAAAAAGAATGCAAGCATAGCTTATTGCCTGTATGACCTTGGGCAAATCACTGAACCTCTCTAGCTCTTAATTTTCTCAACCATAAAATTAACAGGTTGGACTTGATGACTTGAGAGTTTCCTTTCAGCTGAAGTTGTATGATTGGATAGGTTTATGATAGTTTTTCACAGAAATATGAGCTTTTTTCCCCAATGTAATCCCTTTCAATTTTGACACAATTATTCCAGTCATTGATGGATCCTTTGAGTTTATCAGAAGGAACACACACATACACACAAGGGAAAATATGCAAAAACAAACACAAACACACATACATAAGTTTGGTAAAGTAGTGGTTCTTCATCACATTATAGTCCAGAACATTCCTGAACTTATATCCCTTTTATTAGACCTTTTAGTGTCCTGTATATGTGAACATAAGATGATACCAGCTAAGAACTGTATGGTGAATGAATTCCCAAATCTCATGGGGTGGAAGACAACTCTTCAGCTCTCTAGTCTGTGCCTAAAAAAACCCCAACAAGTTGCAGCAATCACAACAACCTCATGGATGTTCCTGCAGGCACTGTTGGAAGATCTTCATAGAAGGACAACCTACAATTTCCTATGACAGCCCATTTTGCTCTTGAATAACTAACTGTTAGGAAGTGTTTCCTTAATATTATGGCAGATAGTAAGCATGGTCGACCAACATCTCACACCCTTTACCAAGATAAGGTCAAAATGTGCAAGATTTAGACATAAAGAGTAATACCATAAGTCATATAAGTCAGTTAGGAGAACAAGGAAAGGAATAAGTTTATGACCAAACAAGATTTAAAGAACATTATAAATTGAAAAATGAATGTCATTATATTACATTAAATTGAAAAAGTTTGTACAAATAAAACCAATACAGCAACAGTTGAAGGGATGCAGAAAGTTGAGCACAATTTTCACAACTAGGTTTTCTGATAAAGGATTTATTTCTAAAATATTTAGAGAACTGATCTAAATTTAGGACACAAGTCATTCCCCCATTGATAACTAGTCAAAGGATATGAAAAGGCAGTTTACAGATGAATAAATTAAAGCAATCAATACACATATGAAAAATGATTTAAATCATTATTGATTAGAAAAATGCAAATTATGACACCTCACATCTATCAGACTGATTTATATGACACAAAGAAAAATGATCAATGTGGAAGGTGATGTGGAAAAACTGGAACTCTAATTCACTCTTGGTAGAACTATACCCAAAGGATAATAAAACTGTGCATTCCTTTTGATCACTACTAGGTGTATATCCCAAAGTGATCATAAAAAAAGGAAATGAATCCATATGTACAAAAATATTTATCGCAATTCTCTTTGTGGTAATAAAGAATAAGAAATGAAGAGACACCTATCAATTGGAGAAGGGCTCAAGAAATTGTGGCATAGAAATGTGATGGAGATCTATTTTTCTCTAAGAAATCATGAATGGGCAAACTTCAGAAAATCCTGAAAAGAACTGATGCTGAGTGAAATAAGCAGAAGCAGAACCAGAACACTGTACACATTAACAACAACATTGTGTGGTGATCAAGTATGGTGGACTTATGTCCTCTCATCAGTTGAATAATCAAAGATAATACTGAAAGACTTGTGATAGAAAATATCATCTACATCCAGAGAAAGAACTATAGACACTGAATAGAGACCAAAGCAGAACCGTTTCTATTTTTTTAATTTATTTTATGCTTTATTTTTCCCTCTAGTGATTTTTCATTCCCTTTTGTTCTGATTCTTCTTTCACATTAATACTAATATGGAAATACGTTTAAGATAGTTTTAAAAGTATATCAGATTACCTGCAATCAAGGGGAACAGAAAAGGAAAAGCGAGAGGGAGAAAAATATGGAACTGATAATCTTGCAAAAATGAATGTTGAAAACTATCTTTGCATGTAGTTGGAATAATAAATAAATAAATTTTTAAAATATATAGTTCCTTACATCAATCATAAATTTTATTATTTGTAATTTTCATCCATTAGTCCTGGTTCTGTCCAGTAGGTTCAAACAGAACAAAGTAATTATTCAATTAACATGAATTTAATTAAGTGCTTTCTATGTACCAGACCCTATGCTTAATCCTGGAAAAACAATGAAAATCAGAAATGTTCCCAGGAAGATTACATTCTAATGATGGAGAAAACATACAAATAAATAGGTGACATTCAGAGTAATTGGAAGGAAATCTTAGAGGAGAGAGTCTTAGTACTGCTTACATATAGCTCTTCAAACACAGTGACAGAGCATTAGACTTGGAATCAGGAAGAACTGAGTCCAAATTCAGTCTCGGATTCTTACTAGCTATTTGACCCCAGGCAAGTTAATTAAACTCTGTTTGTCTCAGTTTCTTCATCTGTAAAATGGAGACAATTATAGCATCTATTTCCCAGAGTTGTTGTGAGGATCAAATGAGATAATGAGTATAAAGCAATTAACCCATTATTTTGCTACATAGTTAATTGTTATTATTATTATTAAATCCTGAATTTCCTTTAAACAGAATAAACTCATTTATTTCAACCAATGCTCATATGCTACAGACTCAAGGACAGTCACCATCTGGATTAGTCTTTGCACATATTTTCCTGAATCACTGTGCCAAGAACTGATCTTGATTGAGATAGGGTCTCAAATTTCAGCTCCTAGATATCCCTCAGGTTTGCTTTTTCAATACAAGGGTGTTATAAAACTGAATAACTTCTTTTGTCAGAAGATTGTGTCTTTTCTACTAAGTCATAAATTTATTATGCTATAAATAAATTGACCCTAGAAATCACTTATACAATGACCACATTGGTTGTTGTCTTCTCTCAAAGAGCACCAAAATGGCATCACTATGTTGGTACAATGTGTCTGATTATGATTGATCAGACCAATATAAGCTTGAAAGGTACCCCAGGTTGGGTACAAAATCGCCCATATGAACATTTGAAATAGAGATGTCTCTAAATTTACTCATCCAATGTTCCTAATCATTCAAAGAAATGCACTAGATTAGTCTTATGACAATCTTCCCAGCAGATGGTCAGGATTTGAAATTGTGTGCTATGGATAAATTATTGATCTTGGAATCAGGAATTTATGACTTTCTCTTCCTGTTTCTGACCCTAATTTTATGACATTGGACAGGACACTCTCCTCCCTGAATTAATTTTTCTTAATCTATAGCATTTATGCAACTAGATTTTATTGATTGATTTCTCCCTTAAATATAATCAAATTTACAATCTAACATTCCCAGAAAAATTGAAGTATTAGGCAGCATGGAATAGTGCATAGAATATTTGAATTAGATTCAAAAAGACTTGCATTGAAAATCTGCCTAATACACATACTAGATGTGTGACCCTGAGCAAGTCTTGAAGTTCTCTTTGCCTCTGTTTCTTCATCAGGAAATGAGGAATTTGGACTGTTTCCCTTTCAACTTTAAATCAATGATCTTATGTGAGTGAAAATTCAACTCCCTTCAGGTAGAATTTTGATAGTTTATTTCCCATGGTTTATTTAAAATGGGTAATACTTTTAGAATGTCTAATTAAAAATTATCAGAGGGGGTCTCCTCATCAGTTTATACAATCAAAAATTTAAACGATTTTCACGTCTTTAACTGACATTTAGCATCATCTTCAATCATGAATGGAGACAATAGCACATTATTCTGAAAAGGGGTTCCATTTTCCATGGTTTCATCTCTGTTCACTGCATTAACTCACTATTTAGTGGAGGCAACAAGGTTTACAACTCTTACCGTTTCCAGTTATAGCCATTGCTAACATCTTCCTGTTGCATCAACTCCTTATTCCCTTTTCTGTTCTCTTAGTTTCATTTCTTCTGTTCCTTCTCCTATTGTTTTTGTACAATTTAACTTATATCCCATTGTCATAATTAGTTTATCTACCAGTAGTCCATCAGAATACTGCTCTCTTTCACTTTTTACCTATTGGACAGATTGGTAGTGTAGAGAAAATGGTTCATTAGAACAACGATCATAGTTAGACTTCTAAAGCCTTCATGGCTTTTCTCCACAATGTGGGATGTCTTGTACTTCTGAATTCTCAATCATTCCAGGAAGCTGAAGTTCCTGGGAGTCTAATAACTGTATAAACCAAGGTGTTACTATAAGTAGCATGGGAAAAAAAACAAAATAATTGTTAGCTGTAGAACAAAAGTATAGAATAAAAAAGATCAAGTTAAGGTAAGATGTTCATTTCTGAGAAAGGATTAGAAATAAAAATGGGGGCACATTGCTGGGAAAGTTGAGAAAGAAAGAAATGGAAATGAGAAATGAATCATTCATGTCTATTTAAATTAAATTTAAACTGAAAGCAGAGTAACTAGATGATAATAATTTAGTTTGTTTTCTATGATTCTGAAAATAAGAATGTAAGGTGTCTCTTGCTAAAATCAGTAAAATGAAAGATGTGGAGATACTGTGAGTATGTAATGAAAAACTAGGGTTCATAATGGGTATTGCTTTTAGTAGGATACACTGGTTAGAAATAAAATTTTAAGAGCTCAGAAGAACTACAGAGCCCCATGAGCTTTTTTAGGCAAGAGGGGATATGTAAACTCCAGGTTATTATTTTTTTTTACAATTATGAATTTTAAGATATTCCAGAAACAGACCACACTCCCAAGTATGGAGCTCAACTAATAGTGCAGAGTCAGAAGGAAAGTATCTAAAAACATCATTTGGTCTGGAGTTCTCTTTTGACATTATATTCTAATGAGCTTTATATTAATTTGTGTACATGCTATATCCTTTCATTTGATTTTGGACTCTTTTTGGATGTAATACCACTTTCATATGCTTCCTTGCTTCTTTGGAGCAGGTCTTTTACCAGAAAACAAATAATGAATGTTGAATTGAAATGAAAGATACCTCACTAAAAATATAATGAACTATTAGGGCTGATATAAGAGCAGTTCTCTAGAAATTCTTGTGGTCATCCTGACAAGGTAATGAAATTGAAGTTTTAGCAGAAATCTAATATCCTATATAGGCTATTAAGTTTGGAAACTGGGGGCAAAGTATCTAAGGTTTTAAATTTACATGATCTCCCTAGGTGTCAGTTTCTCCAACTAAAAATGAGAATATGGGGAATATGAAAAAACAGATTCACAAAACCCCATGGGAATGGCCAGTACAATCTTTCATGCAAAATAATTCAGTAAATACTTACTGGATTGAATTTAAAGAAATAGCAGGTTTATCATTACCAAGCAGAATTCATACCAGGAAATGCAAGACATTCTCCAATTATAAAGACTTTCAAATAAAAATAAATAAATTGTAAAAAATTGAAAAAGCACAAGTAATTACTTATGTAGACTCAGAAAAACCCTTGATAAACTCTAATATCATTCAAGATACAAAATCACTAAAAAGAAGAGCTATAAAAAATTTTCTTTAAACACAATTAAAATAAGCCAAGAGTTAATATGATATGCAAAGGAGAAGCACTAGAAATATTCACACTAAAAAAGTTTTTAAATCAGTGCATATCTTTGTATTTGATATAATATTGGAAATTCTAGCAATTAAAATAAGAAAAGAAAAAGTTCCTACTATGATTAATACCAGAAATGAAGAGGTCAAATAGCATAATTTTCAGATGATAATGGATCTATAAAATGTGATTGCCTCAAATTAAAATTAATGGAGATAGTGATCAAAGGATCACAGGAAACAGAATTGACACACAGATAAATTGAATTCTTATGACATACCAATAAAAACAAAGACATAAAATAAAAATAAAAACCACTTTTTTGCACAATGAAAACCATTAACTGAGTGTGAATTAGTATGCAAAAATAGAGATACACTTAAGTAGATATGCTCCTAAATAAGGGCAAACTATGAGTGAAATAAATGAAAACAAATAATTGCAAGAATCAATACCCACAGATAGGTGGGTATCTCCTCCCAAATAATTTAATCAGTAAAATAAAAGTTAAAAAAATCAAGATGTTTATTATAGGCCTGCACAAAATCATAATAAAACCTAAATAGAATTGATCTTTCTCAAATCTTTCTCCTTTCTAGTCCATCCTGATATAGCTGCTATAGTGGCTCCTCATTTACTCTAGCAAAATGTATAAACTTGTTTATTTGGCATTTTAAGTCTTTCACAATCTAATTATAGCCAACATTTCTGGTCTTACTATATATTACTTCCCTTCAAATTCTCAACATAGCAGCCAAAATTTCCTACTTCTTATTTCGCACTCAGAATTGTCTCTCTCTCCCACTTCTGTATCTTTGAACAGACTGTTCCTCTTATTTTGATTGCATTCTTTCTTTATCATCACTTGTTTCCCTATCTCTATGCAAAGCTTGGTTTAAGTGTTGCCTCCCATAAAAGACCTTTCCTCAGTCCTTCTATCTGTTAATGCCCTTTAAAATTACTTAATCTTGGTTTCATGTATAATTGTATTTTCTTCTCTGGGTGGATGCTTTCCCTCCAGATAGAATTTAAGCTCCTTGAAGGTAAGATTTTTTGGTGGTTTTTATTTGGGGTGTTTGTGTGTGTGTGTGTGTGTGTGTGTGTGTGTGTGTGTGTGTGTGTGTAGGGTGCAGCTACATAACTGGCATGCAGAAAGTTCTTATTATTTTTGTTGTGGTTAATTGAAAAACAAATAGGCAAATTATCATTTGCATGATGGGGAAAAGAAGTGTTGAAAATGTCTTTTGGAATTCAAATTTTTAGAATATATTAAAATGCAGTTTTCATCCCCATTATCTGATACTCAGGGAAAAAAAGAATTAGAGAAAGAGTTTAATGGAATAGGATATCTATCTATCTATCTATCTATCTATCTATCTATCTATCTACCTATCTATCTATCTACCTATCATCAATCTATTTTTCTATCTGTCTATTTGGCATTCATCCAAATATGCATCAAAAATAATGTTTGATAAATTAATAGAAAGTGAGTAGAGAAAGAATTCAATAATTAACAAATGTACTTGAGGAAAGTGGCAATTTGAAAGGAAATGGATTTAGACTCATATCTCTTACCATGTGCCTTAGTGAATACCTGCTGGATAGCAAACTTAAGTTCTTAAAAAAGGAACTGTACAAAAGACAGAGTTATTTCAATTTTTTTTAGGTTTTTACAAGGCAGTAGGGTTAAATGGCTTGCCTAAGGCCACACAGCTAGGTAATTATTAAGTGTCTGAGGTCAGATTTAAACTCAGGTCCTCCTGACTCCAGGGCTGGTGCTCTATCCACTGCACCACCTAGATGCCCCAGAATTATTTCAGTTTTCAGGAGACAGGGACCTTATTCATAGTCCATAAATAAAAGGATTAATAGGGAAGAGATGCCTGATTGATTACATTAAAATAAAAAAAATTCTGCATAAAAACCCATATAATTAAAATGAAAAGAAAATGATAGAGAAAATATTTATGGAAAATGTAATAAATAAAAATGACATTTAAAATAAAAAATGGCTAAGAACTTGCCAGCTTGTCATAACTTCTACCTGAATGACAATATTATTAGTGTCTTTTCCTCCATGAAGAAGAGGGATTTATTCTCATATATAAGCAACATTTTTTACAGTAAATTAAAAGGGAAGAGAGTGATGGGGAGCAAGGGATGGAAACAAGCATTTATAAAGTTTTTATTCTAGGTAATGTACTAAGTTTTAAAATATCTTATTTAATTATTTGTGTTTCAAAAGAAGAAACAGTAGTTAGGAGTATAATCACTTGACATTGTTCAAACTCACTAATGATTGAAGATATATCAATTAAAACAAATTATTATTATTGCCTTTTACACATAAAATTTGTGCAAGTGATTTAGAGTAACAAAGCACAATAATGTCAGATCTGGGAGGAAACAGATATACTTATTCATTGCAGGTAAATTTGCAAAAGAGATTTTTTGCAAGATTTTCTAGAGTGCAATATCACTATATAGTATAAATTATAAAAATTATCCTATCATTAAGCCAATAATTCAATAGTTAGAATTGAAATATTTTAATAGAAAAATTAACTGTAATTACAAAAAAGAATTCCTTCAAAGAACCTAAACCATCCATAAAGGAATAGTTAAATGTAATGAAATACAATAATGAAATTTAGTCAAGCAGGGATAATATAATATAAATGGGACATAAAGAACAATACAAAGAAATTATCTTAAATTATATTATTGGATTATATTTGTTGGGACCTAATTGAGGGTTAGGTACATTTGTAATGATTCTGGATATCTTTTGAGGATGAACTTTAGAATTTGTTTCTGCCCTTCTCCAATAACAGAGTAAGTCTGAATCTAAATGAGCAACTACCACAACTTCAGTAATCTTTCGTATATGACTTCCTCCTCAGGTGATTTTCTTGATACCCCTTTCCAGGTTATGGATTCCACCAGTGACACTGGGAAAACAGACTTCAGTGTGCAACTAAAATTTCAGAATCACTCACCCAGACTAAAGCACTGAAAGATGAGGGAGACAAACATAGTACCTTTGTAGCAGGGGTTAGTTACTGTATTTGCTAAAAGTAACAGTTTATCAATTTGAAAAGACTCAAATACTTGCTGAAGTAAGCCTTCATTAAAGGTATTAATGACTGGGTGCTAATGAGATTAATGACCAAGGATAAAACCAAAGTGACATAATCTAAAAAATCAACAGCAACTTTCAAACCCAGTGGGGAAAAGGCTACTATAACTAGTGCAATTGGAAAGATTTCTTTGGAGGCTTTGATTAGGAGGAAGTTTCTGCAACTGTGAAGAGTTTAACCAATAGGAAAGTTCCTGAGGAGGCAAAAAAGTTACCAAAATGGAGGTCCTGAAAGGTTCTAGAGCCAAAAATGACATGGAGGTAAGAGTCAAAGCAAAAGGCATGAAACCAAAGGCTAAAATTTGTAAAGACAAGAAAATAACTCAAGTTTCACCAAAAAGTAATAAAGAAATGTAAGGGCAGTCTTTAAAGCACAGCTTCCTATCCACTTCCCCAAGACCAGAAAACAAAAGGGACATAGAACATCCAAGCAAAATCCAACAGAGCAGCTTTGATGTCTAAAACTAGAGTGGCTGGGGGCAGTTAAGAAGGCCAAAGGCATATGTGGGTACACAGCCTATTCTAACAGCCATGACACAAATCATCTCCAAGTAAACCGCCACCTGTACAGTCTCAGGAGCTGGCTTGCCGCCCTGAGAGATAAGGTGAGCTGGAGTCCTTGGGAGTCAGAGTCCTTGGGAGCTGGACCTTCCGCCCCACTGTCCAAGGGCACTAGACACAGCCGTACCTTATCATCTCCTCTCTAACGTACCCTCCTACCCTGTAATGCAAGAAGCTGTACCTACACATCGCCTGCACCCCCTAACCATTACCTCATTATTCTTTGTTCTACCCAGGAAGACCTAACAGTATATATGTAATAGCTAAGCAATAATAAAATTGAGCTGGAGGCATAAGGCAGTAGTGGCTTGACTCCTTATTCTCAGCTCCCCTCCTGGAGGGAGGTCGCCGCTGTGGGCCCCAAGGAAGCAAGCCACAACAGGCATAAGGGCAAGTTAGATATGGGCACCAAGTCTTCTGCTTCCTAATAAAATGTGCCTAGCAAGATAGATACAGTCATAGATCAACCCAAAGGCAACGAAAAGAACCCTGAGGTCTCTAAAATGTTCAGGAAAATTGGAGAACATTCCCACATTTCTTCATCCAAGTCATCCAGGAAAAAAAGTCAGCAATAATTAGTTTCCTGAGGACAGTGTTCTAATAGGGGATCATCTTTTGAAATAAAGTCCTTTTTTCTTTTTTTGTTTTTAAGAATGAAACAGAAATAACGGAATCTATTTGTTAATATAGTATGGAAATAATTGAATGAAATTACATAATGCAAAACCAGAGTAGCAGAGTCATCCATTTAATCTGAACCAGTTGTTTTGTCAAAGCAGGAAATTACCAGCCTGGGAATTCTCTCCACCCATACAGAGCAGAACTGACCTGAAATTTAGATTCTTAGAAGGCTGACTGGAGTAATAAAAGATCAAGTGATTTATCCACAGTCATACAGTCTCAGAGACAAAACTTGAACCTAGATCTTCTTAAGTCCAAGGAAAAAAAATCTATACACTATGTCAAACTGTCTCTCAGGTATAACCATATAAAAGGGAGAATAAATAAGAATGAATAGCCAAGAGCAAATTCTGGTGGATAAAAGGGAGTTTCTGAAAAGATTTTATAATAATTTATGCTAGGTGTACTAAAATTTAAATTGTTATTATGCAAGTAATTGTATGAAAGTACTCCATTAATAATAAATCATTTACAATATATCAGCAACTCATATTGGAATATTTGGAAATATGCTAAAATAAGACAGGAGATCATTCAAAGGACACACTGTCATTGAATTACTTCTGTCTCCTGAATTCAGGTTGATCAAAGTCACTCTAGGTAACCTACCAATTTTATATCCTATATATTTTCTTATTTATTCATTGACTCTTTCTCTAAAAAATTTAGAATTCTTTATCTAGGGGGTCTATGAATTTATTTTTTTTCTTTTTTCTTTTTTTAAATTTATTTTTTTATTCTCATTTTGTACAAATTTTTTTACATTAATAAAATATTCTTGTTTACAAGTAAACAAAATACCCCTCCTCCCCCATGAATATAGATAGACTTGCTTGGGCGAAAAAAGTAAAGGGGAGAGAAAAAAATTAAAAGAAAAAAATAATAGTAATAATTGTAGGCATGGCCAGGTGGCGCAATGGACGAAGCACCAGCCCTGGAGCTACGAGCACTGGAGTCCATCCTCTTAAATGCAACAATCACCCAGCTGTGTGACATGCAAGCCACCCGATTCCCACTGCCCTGCAAAAAGAAAAAAAAAAGAAAAAAAAAGACCCAAAATAAAACAGTAATAATAGTAGGGGTTGCTGGGTGGCAGACAGAGCATTGGCTCTTGAGCCAGGAGCACCTGGGTCCAAATCCGGCCCCAGACACCCAAAGATCACCCTGCTATGTGGCCCCAGGCAGGCCATCCAACCCCACTTGCCCTGCACCCTCCCCCAAATAATAATAATAACAAAAAATGTGCTTGAGTCTTTGTTCCAACACCAACAACTCTGTCATGGGTGGATCTCATTCTTTATGATAAGTCCATCACAAAAGTTACTTCCATATTTTTCCACTATTGCCATTGCTGATCGAAACTCCCTCTTTTCTTATTTCTCCACTATCATGTACTCTATTTTCTCTCTCCTTTCACTCTGACTCTGCTGTAGGGTCATTGACTGGCTCAGCATACAGATCCCTGGTCCTGGGGCCAAGAAGCCCTGAGCCCCCATACCACCCCTTAAGCTCAGCATCCACCTGGCCCCATGGGCCTGGGCAGGCCTTCCAATCCCAGCCTCTTGCAAGAAGTAAAAAAGAAAATGTGTTATATCTGACCACTCTCCCCCTCATGGTCCATCCTGTCCTCCTTTATTCACATCCCCATCCCTTCTCCCTGCTCCCCACTCCTTCTTACTCCAGATGTCTATACCCCATTGAGCATATATGCTGTTTCTTCTCCTAGCCATCTCTGATGAGAGCAAATGTTCTCTCATTCCCCCTTGCCTCCCCCCTTCCATATCATTGCAATAGCTCATTGTAATAAAAAAAATCTTATGTGAAATATCTTGTACTATTCCCCCTCTCCTTTTTCTTTCTCCCATTCCATTTCCCTTTTTATTCTATTGATTCCATTTTTACACCATATTTTATCTTCAAATTCAGCTTTCTCCTGTGCTTCAACTATAAAAGCTCTCTCTACCTGCTCTATTAACTGAGAAGGTTCATATGAGTATTATCAGTGTCATTTTTCTATGCAGGAATACATGCAGTTCATCCTCATTAAGTCCCTCATATTTCCCCTCTCTCCTCCAATCTCTGTGCTTCACCTGAGTCCTGTATCTGAAGATCAAACCTTCTGTTCAGCTCTGGCCATTCCAGAAGGAACATTTGAAATTCCCCTGGTTCATTGAAAGTCCATCTTTTTCCCTGGAAGAGGACATTCAGCCTTGCTGGGTAGTTCATTCTTGGCTGCATTCTAAGCTCTTTTGCCTTCCAGTATATTGTATTCCAAGCCCTACGAGCTTCCAATGTAGTTGCTGCTAAGTCCTGTGTGATCCTGACTGCAGCTAAACGATATTTGAATTGTGTCCTTCTGGCTGCTTGTAATATTTTCTCTTTGACTTGGGAGTTCTGTAACTTGGCTATAATATTCCTAGGGGTTGGTTTTTTGGGATCTCTTTCTCTGGGGGGATCGGTGGATTCTCTCCATTTCTATTTTGCCCTCTGCTTCTAGAATATTCTCCTGTAGTAATTCTTTGAAAATGATGTCAAGGCTCTTTTCCTGATCATGACTTTAAGGTATTCCAATAATTTTTAAATTATCTTTCCTAAGTCTGTTTTCCATATCAGTTGTTTTTTCAATGAGATATTTCACATTTTCTTCTAATTTTTCATTTTTTTTTGTTTTGAAGTATTTATTCCTGATTTTTAGTAAATTCATCAATCTCCCTGAATTCTATTCTTTGTCTGAAGGATTTGTTCTCCTCAGAGAGTTTTCTTATCTCTTTTTCCATCTGGCCAATTTTGCTTTTTAAAGCATTCTTCTCCTCAATAACTTTTTGAACTGTTTTATCCATTTGACCTAAGCTGGTTTTTAGCAAGCTATTTTCTTCAGCATTTTTTTGGATGTCCTTGACTAAGATGCTGACTTCATTTTCATGTTTTTCCTGCATCTCTCTCCTTTATTTTCCCAGTTTTTCTTCCAACTCCCTCATTTGATTTTCAAAGTCTTTTTTGAGCTCTGTCATAGCCTGAGCCCAATTTCTGTTTTTCTTGGAGTCTTTAGATGCAGGAGCTTGTGCTTCCTCATCTTCAGACTGAGTATTTTGATCCTTCTTGGGCTCATTTGCAAAATATTTCTCAATAGTCTTCCTTTTGTTTCTCTGCTTGCTCATTTTCCCAGCCTGGGCCTGGTTTGGGAGTGCTTCCTGAGCTTTTGGGGCATTCCCACAAGGGTCTCAGTGTGTGAGGCTCTGTCCTCCCTCCTGGTCTGTGAATGACCATAAGCACCTCCCTCTGCCACAGGGCTGAGGTGGGGGGGGCCCTGCTGTTCTATGGGGGGCCCTAGACTTCGATCAGGATCTGAATGTGGTCAGAGCCCCAGAGTCCTGTTCCAGGGGCAGAGGACTGAGCTCACAGTCTCTCTTCACTCCCCTCCCTCAGCTCAATGGGCTCATGCCCTGGAGGCTCCTGCTTAAGGGCTCCGCCTGCTTCTGTTTCTGGCTCTGGGCTGCAGAAAGACCAAGCTGCTCCCTGTGTACCCTGAGGGCTGGGCTCCACATGCTCACTCTGGCAGAGGTCCCCCACTGTTCCCCCACTTTGTGTCTGGTGCTCCTCGTGGTGCAGCTCAGGAAACTCCCCTGCTGCTATGAGCTGAGATTCCTAGCGCCCTGGGGCTGCCTCTGGGAGGCTGAAGTTCTTTGGCTCTGGCGGGCCACCCCTCCGCTCACCCCGGTGACCCCAGGGAGCAGAGCCTTTCTGCTCTTTTCCAGATTACCTTGAGTAGGAGAACTGATGCACTGGGTCCCTCTGTAGGTTCTGTCTCTCGAAAGTTTAGTTAGAGTCCTTAGCTGATGAGTTTTATCAGAGAGCTCCTAAGACTGGATCCCTTCTTGTTGCCATCTTCTATGAACTTATTTTTAAAAAATTATTTGGAGAGAGGCAGGAGGGAGGGAAAGGGATTGTGTGGTTGTGTGTGTATGTGTGTGTGTGTGTGTGTGTGTGTGTGTGTGTGTGTGTGTGAGAGAGAGAGAGAGAGAGAGAGAGAGAGAGAGAGAATATCATGTTTTTAAAGATCCCACAACACTCTGGCATTAATCAGCTTTCCTCCTTTAGTGTCCTATAGTCCTTAATGTCTTCCTTTGACTCCACTATCAACACCATACAATTCAGATTCATATTTCATTTAGAGGAAATTATGTGAATAATGAGAAAATTTTTCCTACTCACAACTCTTATCATATCACAAAATACCATTAAACAGTCAAGAATACTCTTATTTGCATAAAGGGTGACCTCACCCTTAATTGAGATTCAAAAACACTTGAATTAGAAATATTTTCAAGACATGGGAAAAAGTATGAGCAAAGGCATATGGATTGGGGAATTTCAGGATTTGAATTAATAAATAAATGGGCAGTTATTAAGTACTTATCTGTGCTCAGCACAGTGTTTTATGCTACATATACAGATAGGAAAGTAAAACTCTCTTCTATAAGAGGTTCTATTAAAACAGGGAGAGACACTGCCTATAGGAAAGTTCAACCATAAGATGGATAACAAGTCAGTACTTAGGTGAAAGGATAATATGGGTCAAAGATCTAAAGCCCAAGAGAATTCAGAATCATTCCAATGGTACCCACAAGATATAAAGGCAGGATAAATGGGAAGGCAAAATTAGTTGATAGAACAATGGTTATGTCGGTGGCAATGCTATGAGTTCATCCCTTGTCTACCAAAAAATTCAAGTCACTCAGTATAACCTGATGAAAAAGAAGGTAAAGTATTCTTTACTAAGGGATTTTTTTTTAGCTTTTTGCAAGGCAAATGGGGTTAAGTGGCTTGCCCAATGCCACACAGCTAGGTAATTATTATGTGTCTGAGGCCAGATTTGAATTCAGGTACTCCTGACTCCAGGGCCAGTGCTTTATCCACTGTGCAACCTAGCCACCGCTAAGGGATTTCTTGATTGTCAGTTTAGGAAGTCATCAACATCAGTCCTGCTACCTCTGCTTTCCACATACTTTCAGTAAAGACTTAGGTTGCTACCATCCTTTGAAACACTCACTCTTTCCATGGCTGAGCTTTCCAATACCACATGTGGTGGTGGCAACTGTGGAAACTAAGAAGTAGAAAGAGATCACTATGGTGAGGTTGAGGTAATTGTTGCTGGATTTCCTGAATTCCTAGGATAACAAAGAGCAGCTGTAATAGGTAGAACAACAGACTGCTTCTACCAGAAATCTAAAAATATTGGGAGACAAGTAGTTCAGTTTGGTAGAATGTAGAATAAATACTGGAGGACACTGTGAAATAAGATTTAAAAAGGTAATGTGATGCCAGACTTCAGAGAATGCTGAATCCCTTATTTGCAAAAAAATGAGCAGAATAAAGAACAATAACAACAAAAACTGGAAACAAAATGGGTGTCCTTTGATTAGAGAGTGACTGAAGAAATAGTGATAGGTGAAATAATCAAGGTGGCAGAGAGAAGACAGGCACTGCATTAAGTGCTCCTTGGGTCCCCTCAAAAATAACATGAAAGAAGCTTCTTAACAGAAACGCGATCAACAAAATCCAGAAAAAAGAAGCTAGGAGAAGAATACCTATGAAAAAGGTCAGTCTCAGGGGACAATGGGTGAACCAGGAGAGTAGACCTGAGGATCAGTGCAGGGACAGCAATGGGGAAAGCCAAAGGAATGGTATTGTCAAGAAACAACTTTAGCTGTGGAGTCTTTGGCTGGGGTAGGGGAGGGCTGCAGCCTGGAAATTGTCTAGCTCAGTACAGAACCTGAACTCCATACTTTTAGAGCATTCTTCAAGGAACAAAAGTAAGACATTCTGCCCCCCCCCATCCCCTCCCACTCAGCTGAAAGGGAGATTAGCTTCCAGCCCATTGTTCAAGGTCAACTCAGACCCTGCTGCCCTTCCTCCCTCCCTCCAGGATTGGGAGGGGGCTTCAATCACTCCAGAGAAAGCAACAACCACCCCCTACTGGTTGGCACTTAGAATTACTAAACCAAGTGAAAAAAAGCCTCTAGGATCTTCAAAAGCAAACTTCTGAGAGCTAGCCACCCCCCCCCCGCAAGATCCTAGAAAAATGAAGAAAAAACAGTGAAAGGGGGGACCCATGGAGAAATATTTAGAAGCACCAGATTCTAACCCAGGGAAATCTAGCCATTCTGAGGAGAATATGAATTGATCTGCAGTCCAGAAAGACTTTTTTGAAGAAATCAGGAAGGAGTTTAAAAATCTTTGGGAAAAGAAACTCAAGAGAAAATTAACACATTGCAACAAGAAAACAAAACATTGGAAAATACAACTGGACAGGGGGCAGCTAGGTGGTGCAGTGGATAGAGCACTGGCCTTGGAGTCAGGAGTACCTGAGTTCAAATCCGGACTCAGACACTTAATAATTACCTAGCTGTGTGACCTTGGGCAAGCCACTTAACCCCACTGCCTTGAAAAAACCTAAAAAACAAACAAACAAACAAAAACCAAAAATACAACTGGACGAATACAAAAAGAAAATAATTCTCTCAAATCCTCAATGGGGAAAATACAAAAAGAAAATAATTCTTTCAAATCATCAATTAGGTAAATGGAAAACTCCTTCAAAACTAAAATTGACCAACTGGTAAAGGAGTTGCAAAAGGTAAAGAAAATTCTTGTCTTAAAAAAAAAGAATGGAATCAGTGGAAACTAATGACTTCACGAGAGAACAAGATTCTGTTAAACAAAACCAAAAGATTGAAAAAAATAGAAGAAGATTTAAAATACCTCATCAGCCAAACTACTGACCTCAAGAACCAATTGAGAAGGGACAACCTGAGAATTATAGGACTTCTTGAAAACATTGAAGAGCAAAAAAAAAAGCCTGGACTTAATATTACAAGATTTAGTGATGGAAAACTGCCCTGATATCATGAAACTAGAGGGCAAAAGAATTATTGAAACAATACATCAGTCCTCTCTGGAAAGAGATCATAAAATGAAAACATCAAGAAATATTGTGGTCAAATTCCAGAACTATAAGATAAAAGAGAAAAATCCTGCAAGCAGCCAGAAAGAAACAATTTAAATACCAAGGAGTCACAAGAAGGATTATGCAGCACCTGGCTGCATCAACATTAAGGAATCAAAGGAGGGAACTTGGAATGCAGCCAAGAATCCAATATCTGGAAAAGCTGAGTATTCTCTTCCAAGGGAAAAGATGGACATTTAATGAACTAGGAGACTTCCAACATTTCCTGATGAAAAGACCAGAGCTAAATAGAAAATTTGCACATCAAGCAAGAGGCTCAAGAGACACATGAAAAGGTAAAAAAAAAAAGTAAAGAAAAAAACTGCTATCCAATAAGATGAAGCTAGTTACATCCCTACCTTAGAGAAAGACTCTAAAAACTCTCAAGAATTGTAACTCTTTTAGAGAGAATATATTTAGCCAGAAGTGATGGACACTCATAACTTTTCTGTGACTCAGATAGAATGATTTAAAAGCAATACCTCCTTAAAAAGGGGGACAGCAAGGAGATGGGAGAATGGAGGAGATTGAATGGGGAAAATTTCATTGCATCAAGAGCTACAAAAGATCTATTGTAATAGAGAGGAAGAAGGGAGCGGGGTAAGAACCACCTGAATCTTCATCTCATCAGACTTGGCTTAAATTTAACATACATACACATAGTTAAGAAGCTTATCTTACCTTTCAAATATTAAAAGGGGAAAAGGGGGGGGGGGACGAAAAGGGGAACTAACAGAAGGAAGGGAAGAAAGAAGGGGAAAAGGGAAAAGAGAAAAGGGAAAGAATGGAGGGGTTGGATATAGGAGGGCAAACAAAATACTGGGGAATATGGATAAAGTGAAACGGGGGAAATACAGAGGGAAGATAACATGAGAGGCAATAAAGAGTTAGTAATTATAACTTTGAATGTGAATAGGATGAACTCTCCCTTAAAACATAAGTGAATAGCAGAGTGGCTTAAAAACCAGAATCCTACAATATGCTGCTTACAAGAAACTCATTTGAAGCAGATTTTATATATATATATATATATATATATATATATATATATATATATATATATATATACAGAGAGAGAGAAAGAGAGAGAGAGAGAGAGAGAAAGTAAAAGGTTGAAGCAAAATATATTTTGCTTCAACTGAAGTGAAAAAAGCAGGGGTTGTAATCCTTATCTCAGACAAAGCAGCTGCAAAAAATAGTGTTGTTAAAAGAGATAAGGAAGGACTCTATATTGTCCTAAAAGTTACCCTAGACAATAAAGTAATTTCAATACTAAATAAGCACTCACCTAATGGTATATCACCCAAAATCTTAGAGGAGTAGTTGAAGGAGCTACAGGAAGACATAGACTACAAAACTCTTCTAGTGGGAATGGCTTAACAAACTGTGGTATATGTATGTCATGGAACACTATTGTTCTATTAGAAACCAGGAGAGATGGGAATTTAGGGAAGCATTGAAAGATTTTCACGTGCTGATGTCAGTGAGATGAACAGAATCAGAGAAACATTGTACACCTTGATGGTGTCTTGGGAGGTGATTATCAAACTTGATGGACTTGTTCATTCCATCAGCACAACAATCAGGGACAATTTTGGGCTGTCTGCTATGGAGAATACCATCTGTATACAGAGAAAGAATTGTGGACTTTTAACAAAGATCAAAGACTTTTATGTCTAATTTAGGGGGAAAATCTTATTTTATAATTTTGCTATCTCTTATACTTTATTTTTCTTCCTTAAGGATATGATTTCTCTCTCATCACATTCAACTTAGATCAATGTATACCATGGAGTCGATGTAAAGACTAACACACTGACTTCTGGGGGAGTGGGGAGAGGGAAGCAAGCTTAGGGGGAAAATTATAAAACTCAAAATAAATAAAATCTTTAAAAAAAGAAACAAGTATGAGAAACTCAGAAAAAATAAACTTGTCCAAGATTTGTATGAATTGATGTGGAGCAAAGCAAGCAGAACCAATGAAACAATATAGGCTAGATCATGATCATATAAAAGTAGAGAGGAAAAGACAACTGCATTCAGAATAATAAAAGAAACAAATTAAATTCTGAAGTCCTTGATGCAACTTTATTTTTTGTTAGAATACTGAGTTATGATCTGGAAAAATAGATAAACTTTTAGATACACAGAGGTACTTAATTTTGCTTAACTGCAACCTTTGTTCTACCTCAAGGGCTGGACTATTAAGAAATGCCCATAATTTTTTTTTTTTAATATTAAAGCAACCTTATTTTTTTAAACAAGAATTTGTCTGAATATAGTTAGAGATATGGCTCTAACACTGAGAAAAGTTCAAAGCTAAAGGTAGAAGGCTGAGAGTCATCTGACTGAAGTCAATATATCAGAATTTAAATGAGATTCCCAAAAGATGATGGTGTTAAGAAAGAAAGAAGAGGGGTCAGCTAGATGGCATAGTGGATAGAATACCAACCCTGGAGTCAGGAGGACCTGGCTTCAAATTCAAGGCACACTTGATAGGGTGTGACCTTGGGTAAGTTACTTAACCCCACCATTGCCTTGCAAAAAACAGAGAGGGGGGGAGGGAGAGGAAGGAGAGTGAGAGAAGAGACAGATGCTTGGAGAACCAACACCTAAGTGTGTGTGTAGATAGAAAAAGAAAAAGAAACTCATGGTTCTCCAATGCCATAATAGCAAAAGAATGATCCAGAAAGAAGGGGATCGATAGCCATGAGTGTCACGTTATAGAAATCAAGGAGAAGATAAACTGAAAAAAGACCATTAAATTTAGTGAACTATGTTAATAGTGATTATAGAAACAGTAGGTTCAGTTCAATGGTGGCAGAAGATCATAGGAGGTAGAGGAGGAGAATGGTTTTTAAGGAAGTGAAAATTGTGTTCATAGTTTTCTTATTCAAGAACACAAATGAGAACAACAAAATAGTAAAATGATCAAACCAATATTGGATTGAGTAGAAAACTAAAAGGAACACTTCTCACATGTGGCATGTGGACATGTACTAACTTTCTGAATTGGTTTGATCAATACAATTTAATCCTACATTTTTGGATCTATATTTCTAAAGTAGGTCCACCAAATACTAAACACTAAAATTCTCTCTGGAGGATAAGAATGACCCAATAGAGGTAGAATGTACCTCCCAATTCACCATTCTTGTTCTGGTGATCATCTCTTCTTTTTGATTCTCTGTCTTTGTCTCTCTCTATGTCTTTCTGTCTGTCTGTCTTGAGCCCCTACCAATGTGTTTATATTTACATAAACCCAATCATTCACAATTAGAGAACCTTTAAATCTTTACAAAATGCTATTTACTTAACAATAAGGCAAAATCATATCAGAGATATTCAGAGATTAAAAAGTAAATGTAGGAATAACAATTAAATCAAAATTTATAAATAAATTTGGATAACACACTCCCACCAATATATTCAGATTTTGTTAAGGAGAAGGAGCATACATAGAAAACTGCCAAAGATATATATATATATATATATATATATATATATATATATATATATATATATATATATATATATATATATATATATATATATACATATAGATATATATGTATATATGTATAAGTGAGGAAAACTCAATTCTACAACTGCAACTTTGGTCTTAGGAATTTTCCAAAAACCTTAATTGATGAATGTAGTTTTTGTATTAAATAAATGCTTCCACTGCTAAACTGTGTTGATCTACAATGAACTTGACCCCTCACTGGGCATAATGCCTCTCTCAAACTATTAGATCAACTGAATGACTTCTCTAATTATGATATGCCTCTGCTCAGCAACACTTACTTTGGAATATGTCACTTGGTGTACATGACTTAACTGATACAATTCTAATACAATACAAAACCTGAAACAATTCTGTCTTTTCCTTCTTTTTCCTCTCCCCCCCACCCTATTTTACCTTATGATGGTAACCTATTTCCCCACTTTCTGCCTATATTCAAATATATATTTTCTTTTAATAAAAGAAATTCTTATATCCATATCTTTCTGGTATCCTCCAGTATGCCACATTCAAAAATCAATAACCTTTTCAGAACTCTGAGTCAGAGTAACCTTTTTCTTAGAACACTGCAACAAACTGCTCAGTATGAAAAGGAAGTATCTTAAAATAGAATTGGGGGAAACTGAGTATGTTTGTTGGCAGAGAAGAGAAAGGAACAAGTGGAAAGGGAGAGATTAAAGATGGGGAAATACTGGAGAGAGAGAGAGAGAGAGAGAGAGAGAGAGAGAGAGAGAGAGAGAGAGAGAGAGAAGGAAGACAGACAGAGAGAGAGAGAGAGAGAGAGAGAGAGAGAGAGAGAGAAAGAAGAGATGTTCACTAGAACAAGATCTTGGTTGAAAAAAGAAGGAATGGGATATAAAGAGGACAGATCCAGGAATTTTTAGCAAAAAGTATAAATACACTTTTTTCTCTGATGGCCTTCTAGACAAGAGGTTTGTTCCTGGGACACATGCTGTGTTTGAATCAGAAGGAGGCCCTATGCAAAAATCAAGTTTTCATGTTCTAATTTTAATACTTTTAACTTAACCACCCACTTCAGATTTTTTTCTTGTCTTTTCCAAGGAAGATGTGCTCATTGTTTACATGGACCAGGGTTTCATTCAGGGGTTTGCAAATGAAAAGGCTCTGCTGTGTACTGTTTGCTTTTTACCACCTCCTTGGGAGCAGACAGAAATGAAGATTTCTCAAATTAAACATAACCTTATGAAACAGCAGCTAACAGTCACCACTGAAGTAAATATGCAAGAGGATTAGGGTGGTATTTGGGTGGTATTTGGGCTCTGTAGAAGGATTTGGGTTTGCTCTTTTCATGTATGGTGGAATAATGAACTATAAAGAACATTCTGTAGAGGCGTACTGGGTAAATCTCAGGAAACATTGGGTAGTTTTAAACTGATGTTATTTATTTTTCATGTTTAAACAAAGTGGGATTTTTTTTAATTATGGAGAAAAGGTCTAGTAGACAGCCTACAATGGTTGCATAATTTATAAATTATATTCCGATATAGGGCGCAGTGTTATTTTGTTTAACAAAGGGTCTTTGGAGTTCGGTATGAGAAGTGGCAGCTGTGTAAGAATGTGTGGAAAGCAGAATACATGCCACATATAGTTAAGACCCCCTGAATAATGTATTTAATAAGCCTGAAAATATTTCTTTTGAAAATTAAAGATCTAACTCTACACTGTCCTCCTGCTTCCGAGTTCTGGATAACTTATTTATTGAGTTTGATAATATTTCTTCTTGACATTAAAGATTAATTCTATACTATCCTCCCAAACCATTTGGACATGAGCATATAATTTTGTTTCCATTTAAGGGATAAGTATTTTGGATGATTCTTTTGGTTGAACATAATCTCCTTAAGTGCAATTTTGTACATTGTGCTTCCCTTGAGTTTTACATGAAAAACTGAGATTTAAATACCTAATCTGCTCCAAGAGAGAAATAGAGGATGATATCTTAATCAATGAGAATTGATTGGGTATCTACTACAAATGAGGCATTGTGCTAGGTGTTGGAGATACAGATAAGGACAAAACAGTAACTTGCTCTCAAGGACCCTACTAAGGGAAATAATATTTTGAATATTAGGCTTACTTTCCAAGTCCCCCCTAGCACTTTTGAGTTAGGGTTATTTTATTTTTGTTTTCCTCTAGCACTATGGCTCACAACCTTTCTACTGTGTTCTCTCTTCATCACCAGTCACTTAGTCTTTGGTTGTGTCCTTCATTATCAAAGAGGACCCGAATGGTATTATGTTGGGGTACAGTGAGTGAGACTATGGCTGATCAGTCCAATATGAGACACTAAACATTTGTCCATCACCACTATACCTACTATTTAGATAGTTCTCTAAGGTCTGCTAAGAAACTTTATATAGCTTATGTCATTTGACCTCAGAATAGCTCTATAAGGGGTGGGAAGGAAACTGATTACATTTTAGGATTAATTGGAGTAGTAGGTTTTCTAAATGAGAGGAATGAGATACTATGAGGAATCAACCTGTACTTTTATCTATCTTCTAACAAATCTTCCTTTTGCCCATAAGTTCCCATTTGCTTAATTTCTCCATCTTTAATCACAATTTCATCTGGAGAGGATATGACTGATGATTTCTCTCTTCAAAGTGTGATCCTGTTGCAACTTGTAATATGATAATAGTGAGATGTATCTATTAGGAGAGGTCAGAAGTCTCATTGTTCTGTGCCTGCTTTTTGACAATGACCTAAGCTAACTCATTTACCTTCCTGTAAATTTACCTTTCATCCATGGCCTTCTTAATAAGTCTGTCATCATGGAACTTGCTCTTTCAAGTATGACTTGGAAAAAGTAGTGAGAAAGGCAATGGTAAATGTGAAACTTTCTCATGGCTGGATTTTACTTTCCCCTTGTAGAACACTGTTTCTTTGATATGTTAATTCTCTTCAAGGTAACTCCTTCCTATTATCTAAAAAACTCTTGAAAATCACTTTCTCCCTTGTGACTTTGTTACCTAATTAGAAGAAAGTAAATAATTTCTTCTTTTATATCATTCTTCATAAACAAGCAAATCTCACAATTTTCCTTTTTTATCTATTTCCCTAAAATAGACATGTCACTGATTACTTTTTACCACATTAGTACTTACATATATAATAAAAACATTTCTTAAGCACCTGTTGTGTAGGGTTCTAAATTGATGATTGGAGGAGATAAAGAAAGGAAGAAAAGAAAAAAAATATTGATTTTTTTAAGCACTAATTTGATACCTATTATGTGCTAAGTATTGTTCACACTACACAAATATTTCATTTCATCTTGACAACAACCCTGGGAGGTAGGTGTGATTATTATCTTCATTTTACATTTGAAGAAACCCAGGCATTCAGAGGTTAAGTGAGTTGTTCGATCACAAATATAGTAAGTATGTTTGAGACCAGGATTTGGATTAAGAACATTGAAAATCCATGAGTCCTTTCACCTGCCCATTGGGACAGTTCCAAAAAGCATGAATTTGAAAAGATGGAAAAAGAAAAGATATGGGAAAAAAGAATCCTGTAATATCCCTGAATTGCAACGGACAAAGTTAAACTTGAATAACCTGAGAACAGATATAATGACTGGAATTCTCAGAGCGACTAAAAGTATGAATATTCCATAAATTTCATATAAAATGTGATTGATCTTATAATTGTATAGATGTAATAAAGGTCTATTCAAATATCTTCATTTTACAGGGAAAAAAATACCTCAAACCTAGTGAAAAGGTAAAAATAGGAGGCAATGGTTGAATTGCTAGAGGAAATCTCTTGGTCTAAGAGAAACTTCCTAATAATTAAACACACATATATAGATATCTATGAATTGACTGCAAGGGAGGTCATCATAATCATCAAGTGAAGGTAAACATTAGGCAATCATTTGCAAGGGCTGTTGTAGAAGTAGCTCTCATTCAAATGTAGTTGATCTGCATGCCTTTTGGGTTCTTTCCAGTTCTGAGATTCTATGATAAGTTAAATCTTGCACAGAGCCACATATGGAAAACAATGGTGTGAAAAATGAAAAGAAAGAAAGAATCATGTTCCTGGACAGTTAGGTTGCCTTCCAACTTTTTAATTTTTATTTCTTCAATGTATGTATGTATACATATATATGTTTTATGTTTATTTTTGTGTAATAGTGCATCTCTGCATAAATGTATTTGTATGTATCAGTATTGATACATTGATATTTCTTCAACCATAAAGGGAAATTTCCTAGCAATTAAGAAACTAAAAAAAATGTAAAGGGATGCTTCAGGGAAGTAGTGAGTATTCTGTAACTGGATGTTTCTGGCTAAATTGAGATAAACACTTATTTGTAGTGTTAAAGAGACATTGAATTAGATAGTTCTTACAACTGTAAAGTCTGTTGAGACCATGATCCAGAAGAAAACAATAAAATTCAGTCGTCTCTAAATCCTGCATCTAGTGAATCTAAATAATCTGAATACTTAAAAATCTTCTTCATCCATAACATCAATGTGCTTATATCTGAAATTCTGGCATCATATAAACACAATCAAAATTAATTTCTTCTGAGAAAGATTGAGTGACTGGGATAAGGTTAAACAGACTGCAAATATCAAAAGTAGAATGTGAGTCCAAGTTTTGATTCCAGAGTCAGTCTTCTTGTGTAAAAACTGCCATTGACCTCAAATAGCCACTTCACTCTACTATGCCATTTAGTTGGAAATAAACTCACTTGATAACAGGTAAACATATATAATGAACACAAACCAGCTTAATATAAATGTACTTTATTGCAGAGAAGTTATATTATTTACATGCTGCAACACATCACAACATATATCTACCAAATATTTCCTGTTGGATGCTGTAGGCTGCCAGATAATAGTTTTAGAACCACAGAATAAAGTGAATAGACTTACAGTGATATTGACTCTACAACTCTCAGTAGCTATAATGCTAGAAGTCAAACGGCAGTGTTTTCTCAGTCCTACCTGTCATTGCTTGCATGCAGAAACCTAAGGAGCAAATATAAAAGTGCTGTCGATTTTCCAATCCATATGGCCACCAAAGCATTCGATGGGTTGAGTAATTTATTCATGTCTCAAAGCATTTAATTTTTGCATAAAACATACAAGTCTATTAAGGTTGGCATAACTCTAGTTACTCATAAACCTGGATTAGAAACAAAGGAGTGATGAAGCAATCCATACATGCACAGAAGGACAACCTAACAAATGTTTGTAACCTTGGTGTTTGTTGACTTCTCATTTTGATTGATTCTGCTAGTAAATATTTTAACAATTCTAGATTCTAATTCTCTTGGTTGAATATTACACTGGTAGAGAACAACTGTGGGTCAAAGAAGGTCATGTAAGTCTAATTTAGCATGTCTCATTGAAGCCATGCCTTTAGCAAGATCAATCCAATGATGCTTGGCTTCTTATGTTTTGGAAAATAAGATGTAATAAAATTGAGGCATACATGAAATGACTCATTGGGCTCAAACCTTACTAGCCTAGAAAGCAATATAACTTTAAAAAAATAGTACTTTCAAGGTCATCACAAAAGGCATATTTTAAGTGATCAAGTGTGGGGAAGGGATCATTCCATGAGGAAAAATAGATTTTTTTTCATTTCTACTTGATCTTGGCCTACCAACCTGAGTAAAACAACAACCAGACACATAATCACACAAAGCACATGGATAGTAGGGTAACAGGTCCCTATTTGAGATTTGTTCCTGAACAAAAAAGCTGAGGAGACTTTAATGATAAAGGAAGAGAACTCTTGGTTCCTGTGCCATCCCCTTAGGGATATGATCCTGGTTTCCTGCTTTCAATTCCTTCGTTCTTTTCTTCCTCTTGAATTTTTTCTATATTCCCTGGCTAAATGAGACCCAGACATCTAGATTAGAAATGAAAAGGGCAGAGTAGGCACTTGACATACTACTATGTTTGGAAAAGGCAAAGTGATGTCCATTAAATTTTTATTTAAATTAAAATATTTTCAAGTTTTATTTTTTTTTCTAATAAAATAGCACTAACTTGTATAGGGAAGCTACCAAGGTCATACTGGCAGCCAGAAGTCAGGCCAGAGGCCAGACAAAGCAACTGTGCACCCACCCTAAGGCTTGAAGATTGAAACCAGACCCTCCTGTGGTGTTAGTCATTCAATCAGCCAATAAACATTTACTATATTCTAGATACTATTACTATCTCAAAGTGACTTTGAACCTTCAGGGACTTTAATTATCACAAAATAAAACCTAGATATCCTGGAAAGCAAATGCTTTCCTGAATCAAAATATGTGCATTTATAAAAATATTAAAAATATCCCATTTTGCTCTTCCCTACATGCTACACCCTAGGCAAACTACCTTGCTTGTCTAGCCTCCTCCTGGATCTCAGCAACCTAGTGTTTTCATCACTCCCCACTTCTATGGGCAGAGAAAAGAATGACTTATAGGAAACACGCCAGTGGAATGTTTTATCTTGAGGCAGAAGTTTATATTTTTGACTCCAGTCCTGAAATGTTACAATGGGAAGCCAGAGGATATGGAACTTTCCCAGTGTTGAAGAGAATGAAGGACCAACATCACCATGTCGCAATTAAAATAGATAGGTTCTGAACCTTAGATTGAATTTAAAAAGTAATATTCCTATTTGAACCAATGAGGGACTCTAAATAAATCAAGTCTATAAGATAGACAAATTGGCTTTACATTCATTATGCATGATTAGAAAATATCCATAAAATGATTTAGATGCGAAACCAATTTTTCGTAACAGTTCTTTAAAAAAAAAATCATTTGAAAGTGCTGTCAGAGAATATCTCCATGTCTTTCCTCTGAAAGCTGATTCCCTGATTATATACTATAGCTATAACTAGAATAATGTCATTTCTTAGCGTCTTCTCTCTTCAAAAAAATAATAAACATATTTTCCTCACTTTTAGCTCTTCCTTTGGATAGAGATGCTAAGTATGAAATACTGAGAAAGATAATAGTGACTGACAATTAGCCATATTAACTATTGGCTTAATGTCTGTCTTGTAACAAACAATGGATAAGTTGTCCTTAATTCCTTGAAATATACAGCTATGTAGGACCACTTGATTTCCAATATCAATTGAGCTTCTGAGTGCTAACATTGAAATACAACACAATGAACTTATCTTGCATAAAAGCCTCGATTAATACCATATCAAACTATGATGTGAAATAATAGAGTCAAACCCAAATTCACAAGATAAATCACAGCCAAAACCAAAGAATCTTCTCATACCAAAGAATGGCCTCCCAAACCAGGGAAAGATTGCTCACTTGTAGAAATGAACCAAAGTTGTAGATAGCAGGTACATTGTAAGGTGCAATAACAATTGAGTATCTGAAGATTGCATAAACATGTTGCTGTGTCACATAATATCAAAGTTATTTGCAAAAATTATACAATCTGGAATGCTTGAATATGAGACACAACAATGTACTGAAACATACATTTATAAGAAAATGAGAGCAATCAGTAATATAAAATGTATTTTGGGGATGCATTAAGTTAGCAGTGCTATCAAGGTTAAATGAGTAAAGTGAAAAGTTCATTTCAGACAGCTGCTCAAGGATACAACTTTTCTTCATTTCTTAAAAATTTTTTTTCAAACACTGTGATTTAGAATTTCCTTCATTTAATCTTCAAAGATCAATTTCAATGGGAGTTGGGGAAAGGCAAACCTTAAACAAACATTTCCTTTAAATACATTGCATCCCAAAAGTTTTTGTGTTTAAAACTGAATTAAGACTTTTGGGACATCTTGTATTTGCATTTGATTTCTATATTATTAAAGAAATTCTCTTTTTTTGAGGGGGAGGGGAATTGTCACTCTGCTATTTATTTGTTCCCAAGGTATCTTCCAAATCTCTAACTCCAAACTCCTCTACCTTTGTTGAAATCATATTGTCTTCCAGTGTCCCTCCTTGATTAACAAATGTTTCTTGGGAATTTGCAAAACCTCCTAATCTTTATTGGATGTTGACATCAGGGCTTCCTCCTTTCTTTTTTTTCCTTTTTTCACAAAGTCCTTTTATGGGCATGCTACACTTCAAAAGTGTCCCAAGCCTCTTATTTGCGGGATGTTGGAGTTTTATTTGCACTTAAAGCAGAAGAGGCCAACAAGGTTACACTTTTCTCAGCATTTGGTAAGCCTGGGGTCTCATACTCCCAGGGACATACCTCAGCTCGGGATGTTAAAGGTTGCTGAAAGTTATTACTTGAGTTAAAGGAGGCAGATGAAAGCACATTTCCCTCAGAGGAAGACAGAGTTTTTTTCTGGTCTCCTATTTGGTTGGTATTTTCTTGCTCTGCTTTTGATGCTACAATTTTCGAGGGCAGTTCATCATATTTACCTACACAAACCTTGGCTGAAGGAAGTTGACTGCCATTTTCACCTTTCCCACTCCCAGGGAGAATCTGAGTCTTAGCATTCAAATGTTGTTTTTCCTCTTCAAAAAGATATTGTTCTGGGACCTCCCAAGGACACACCTCAGCCTTGTCAACACTTTTCTGATTGGACTGCTGATAGTCTTCATTGGACTTAGGTTTGTGTTGAGATTTCTCCTTTGGATGGGGAAGGGTGTTTTTCTCTGTTTCAGAAGCTACAATAGACACATGTTTCTGAACTTTTGATTCTGAAGGCACAGAACCTGGAGTCAAGTCATAAACCTCCCAAGGACATACTTCCCCAATGTCAAAGTTATCCTTTAACAAAGCTGAACCTGTTTCTGAATTGGTAGCGGGTGCACTCACCCGATGTTGTTTCATAATTCCCGATTTGGGTAGTTTTCTTGGCTCTTCAGAATGAGTGGAATTTTTTCTGGCCGAATCTTTAGTCTCTGTTTTATCAGGGTTGGAATGTTTTCGGTTGAACTCTTTGCCTTTGAATAGTGGTTTAGGAGATTTATCATTATCTTCCAGACCTTGAATTGATGGTTTCCCAGCCAAACTAAGAGTTTTTTCCTTGGCACTTGTTATAACACTGAGGGACTTTTGTAACACCGATGTTCTGGGATGCCCCGGCTTCTTCTCTGAGCTGAGGTTGTGAGCACTTGCTGACTTACACACCAAAGGGACTGACTCAGTGGAAGAAGCCTCCATGTTTTCTGGAACCCGCTTGCTGATTTTTTTACTTGCAAGGGAATCAAGTAGAGAGTTCTCTGTGGTCTCTGCCTCATTTTCAGTTGGAATACTATTGGACTCTTCTGACTGGTCTCGGACATGATCATAAGTGCTGTGGGACTTTTTTAAGGAGAAGACACGGTTTTTCAGAGATTCTTCCTTAGCTTTCATGGTGCCACTAGAGGACTCTTGGGGGTTTTTCCTCATGATAACAGCATTTTTGGTTGCATTGTGGTCCATAATCTCCTTATCCTCCTTAGAACACTGTCTGCTGACTGTTTCTGGGATCTCGGTAATGCGCCTCATGATGGAACGGCCAAGACCCTTTTTGGAGCACCGCTTTTTCTGAAGGTGTGGATTATTTGTGATCATCTTCTTCCTTTTGTAGATTTCCAGCTGAGCATAGAGTTTCTTTAGCTCATCCTGGGAAGAGAGAAAAGCTAGAGTATTATAAAATGAAGGCAGTCAACTAAACAGGATAGTATGAGTCAAATTAAATAAACCTGAACAGTGTAAGAAAATTACATCTAAACAGATAACCTTATTCCTTTTTTTTCTACTATATGTTCTATTACAAACGTCTTCAATGAGAGGCTGATCTTTAAGAGAAAATACTCTAAGATCCTGCTGACATATATTTCAAATTCAATTTTCATTGAGCACCTACTTTGGGTTTTTGATTATGGTCCAGATTGAATCTGAACCATCACATTAATTGGTCAGACATAAGCAAATATTTCTTTAGACAAATTATAAAGTTTTTCAGAAAGTGGTTCCCAAGATGCTAGATTTAGGTCAGATTAAAAGATTTCAAAATAATTTTAAATAATTACACAGATATTCATCTGTCCAAAAACAAATTTCTTCTATGAGTTTTTGTCATAGCCTGTCATGACCAGTTCTTAATAATATGATCCTCTAACCCACCATCTGACAATAAAATACAATAATTAATATTATTTATTAATTATATTAATATAAATATAATGTTTATATTAGTAAACTGTCTACCAACAGCCCCTGGACATAAGATAAACTTTTACTTTCACACCCTATCCATCCATACATCCCTTTATCCAGATCATTTCATCATCTACCAATTGCTATTAACCTGCTTCTCTGCATCAGTTCATGAATCCCTCTCACTGGACCTACTGGGAAGGATTTTCTTTTATTTATTTATGAATTTCTTTAATTCTTGAACATTCCTGCTTCTTAATATACAACTATATTCTTTTTTATTCATCTTTACTTCACTGGGGATAGGATTTTGGGTTCTTTGGAAGTTGTGAGAATATATTAAAGTGTGAAAGTCTTTGTGGGATTTCATCTAAGTCACCTCTGCCAAGTATCCCCAAAGCTCTGTCCTAGAACCGCTTATCTTCTCCCTTTTTACTATTTCATTTGGGGATCTCATATGCCCCTGGGGATTCAACTATCATCTCTATGAAGATGGTTCTCAGATATATCTGTCCAGTCCCAACTTCTCTCCTGATCTTCAGTCTTGTAATTGGACAAGCCAAATTGAATGTCTCATAGTCATCTTAAACTCAATGTCCAATATCTTTCCAAAGTTTGAGAAAGATTTATTGAATCCATGCCATAGACAGGTGTGCCCAACCCATGACCTCTGGATTTCATGGAACCCTCAAAACCCATTCATGTGGTATTATTACATTTTAATATTATACTAATTGGTAATATGGGTTACTTTGTAGTCATAAATAAAAATTACATTTTAGAAGCAGCTGTTGAGAAGTTTTTGTTGGATGATGAGACCCAGAAGAGCTAAAAAACTGGATATGCCAAATGCCTTTGAAAAGTCAATCCATTTAGTTTTAGAGCACTTGCTCAGAGCCCTATTAAGTTTAGAGGGGACAAGGGAAGTCTGAGTCTGTTCCAAGTAGCCTCTATGTCTAGAGCCTGATCCTAGACACCGGCTAAGTCATCCAGACATTTGTCAAGATCATTTTACCTTCTCTCTGACCTACATTCCCACTTTTTTTTCCTTCACAGAACAAAATTTTTCTTCTCTTTATGTGTGTTGTCTTCCCCTATTCAATGAAAAAAGGTCCTTGAGGTCACGAAACATCTCTTTTTAAAACCTGCTATCCACCAAAGTGCTTGGCATAGCAAACACTTAACTTTTTCGGTGAGGAGCATGTTAGGTTGAAAAAACACATGTTTCTCTTGATAGAGTTTGTAAACTGATTCAACCTTTCTGAAATTATGCCCAAAAGGCAATAAAACTGTATACACCCTTTGATCCAGCAATAACAATCCTGGGTTGATACCCTAAAGAGAGCACTCAAAAGGGTAAAAATCCCACAAGAACAAAAATATTCATAGCAGTTCTGTTTGGAGTGACAAAGACCTGGAAATTGAGGAGATGCCCATCAATTGACTGAAAAAATTTGTGGTATATGTATGTAATGGAACATTATTGTTATAGAAGAAATGAATTAAGGATTGGAGTACAGAAAATCCTAGAAAGACTTGCATGAACTGATGCTCAGTAAAATGAGCATATTCACACTAACAACATGGGATGATCAAATATGATGACTTTGTTCATTTCAACAGTACAATAATCAAAGACAATTTTAAAGGCTTCATGATGGAAAATACCATCCATATCAAGAGAAGGAAATGTGGAATTTGTATGAAGACCAAAGTTTTTTTTTTATTTTCAATCTTTAAAAGCTGTTTTTATGTATTATGTAATTTTTTCCTCTCTAATATTTTCTTTCTTTGGTTTGGGTCTGATTCTTCTCTCATAACATGTACAATTTTGATCTATGTTTTGCCTGGTTATAAAGATAGAGATTATATCAAACTGCTTTCTGCCAAGGGAGGGGAGAGAGAAAGGAGGGAAGGAAAAAATTATAAAATTCAAAATCTTTCAAAAAAATTAATTGATTAAAATTACTGTTAGATGTAGTTGGAAAAACAAATAAATAAAATATTTAATTTTTTTAAAAGGAAAAATAAGTTCTATGCAAGTTTTATTTGTTATTTAATTGTTTAGTTCTTTTATAGGGTATTAAGGAAGAAATAACATAAACTGAAACTATAATTGTTCCCTTGTGAAATTCATATTTTGGTCCAATTTTAGCACAAAATATTCAGCATTGGGATGGGAAGGGGAAGAAAAAAATTTTCAGCACTGAAAGAGTTAATATAGTCATATAACTATAAGTAAGAATTTGAAAAATCAGCAAGCACTTAGTATCTTTATTAGTATGTGGTCCAATCAACCCTGTCTTCTTTGTTTTTTCCGCATATGATACAAGTCCCATCATCACTCTGCATTGGATAGGGATCATTCCCCTTCATAAATGCTGCTCTGCCTGGTTTCAACTTCACACTGTAAAATGCCCTGTGACAGGTGTTCCCTAGGGTCTCTCCCACTGTTTTATCACCTCCTTTTGGTGTTGTCTTTCTTCCTGTAGATAGTAAGCTCCACAAGGGCAAGGATTGTCTTTCTTATTATTAATTGTATCCCTAGCCCTCAGTATGTGTTTGGATAAATCTTCATTCAATTGAATTGAGCATCCCCTAGGAGTTTATTTCCTCATTTCTTCTTATTAGGAAGAAGTGGGATAGGGTGGGGAACCTTTTTTTTTTCTGCCAAGGAGTATTTGGATATTTATAACACTATTCGCATGTTGTATTTGGTCATACATTTAATTAATTCACTCCTTAAAGAATTCCCAGATTCATTGAATTTCATGTTCTTCCTGCAGTTGCCTTGGCAAAACCTACAGGCTGGAGGTTCCTAGGCCCCTAAACCATACCAAGACTTTTGTTTGAGAACTTTCCAGATTCCTATTGCTGTAACTTCCTTCCACATCCTTTCATATCTTCTCCAAGAGAATGTAAACTATTTGAAAAAAAAAACTTTCACTTTTGTCTCTGTGCAGTCACACAGTACACACTTGAGAGTTTGAGACTTTGATGAGTATTAGATTTTTTTGTGCAAGGTACCATACTAGATGACAGGGATAAAAAGACAAAAATTAAACAGCCTCTGCCTGGAATAGGTTTATATTCTAAAAATGGCACTGGGTACATGTATACATTCTGATCAGATAAAATATTTGTCAAGTCAGATAAAATATTTATCAAGTTAATCAAAACCACTTGGTCTGTTTCGGTACTGACTTAGTTAATAAATTTTAAAAAGAAAACTTCTTGCAGGGTTGAAACCAAACAACGATGAACATTTTCTTGATGTTTAAGCATTGTATATGGTGAATAAATACACACTAATTTTTGATGTTTTAGCATGTTATGTGGTGAATAAATACATGAAAAAGAATCATAGACGCTGCTGAAAAGATATCTTCACTCACTGGGATAATTTATTATTTGCTTGTTGTGTGTTATATATCTCTTGATTTTTTTTTAAAAAAGTACTTTTAATGTAAAAAAATCATATTTGGCTAATATGCTGGTGAAATAGACTGAAAATTAATTACCAATGTTTTATTTATACCCTAGAACATGCATAGAAATTTTTAAAAAAATGAGTGATTTTTGAATGAAGCATGATGAACCACCTTATTCTAAAAAACAAAAAGTATTTTGTATTGTTAATAAATTGAGAGAGATTTCCAAATATTTGCATTATCCTCTAAATATTTTGATTCTACCCATCCTTTGAAGCAAATCTCATATCCTGTTTGCTGTGTGAAGTCTTCCCAGATCACCTGGGCTAGAAATGATTTCTATTCTTTCTTTGAGTTCCTATAACACTTTCTCTTTACCCCACTCATTTATCCCCTTCATGCTTCTTTTATTTAAATTTTTATCAAAATGATGTATTTAATAAAAAGTTTATTTTAAAATTTTCTAAACTATATAAACCCAAACAAATAGACATACATTCTTTTCTTCTCAATTAAAGATTGATGCTTGCCATATACATTGACTTGATCTAAAAATATGGAAAAGAAAAAGATCAGTTTTACCCGAATATCTTCTGGGTCCAAACTGTGCTCACTCCAAGCTGAATTGATACTACTATTCAGGTAGGATCCTGACCGGCCCATGTCAAGCTCATCTTCATATGCTTCTGTTGCTATATCGTCTCTTGGATTATTGCTTGAATGTGAAAACTGAAATAAAGGAGTAAACATGAACTACTGGCTTGAATTCAAATTGAAGAACAGTACAAAAATTCTTTAAGAATTTGGGAAAGAACATTGATTTAGAATCAGAGAACCTAGTGGTGGTGGTGAATGTGATTACCTGGTGAATGCAATTACCTGTATACCTTTCACTTAGAAGATGAGCAGATTGAACTGACCTCAGGAAATTTTCCATCTCTAATTATATGTTCCTATAGTCCTCCAAAATGCATAATATTTCTGCTTAAGTGCTTCAGGATTGGCAGGGTGGTATGATGGAAAGAGAACTGAACTTGTAATCATAGGACCTGAATTTGAATCCCAACACTGACAATTAATATGATGTGAATGTGGGCAAGCCATTTGGTGTTCCCAAACTGATGGAAATTGGGTCCTTGATAATTATCATTATTATGAGGAATCTTATCTAAACATTCTGTCCCTTGCCTATTCCTGGATGTTAGTGTTCTTATTTACCCAGGGCTTTTTGTCAAAAGGAGTGTAAATATTCTAATTTGCTAAGATGATTGTGGGAGTTAATGATATACAGTTATTTTTAATTGTAGCCAACCTTTTTTGAGTTTTTCTTGGCAAAAATACTGGGGGGAGGGGCAAGTTGCCACTTCCTTCTCCAATTCATTTTGAGAAATGTTAGGGACTGTTGTGTGTAGGAGCACTGTAAATTATCTTCACTTGGTGTCCTTGAGCACCAGAGCCTTATTTTACTAAGTGTCATGGGAGTGGGAGTGGATTAGAGATTGGGGAGGTATTTAGGCACTAGTATTTGGTTCAATAAATGGGGACCTTGGAGTACTTGGGGATCTTGTCATCCTTGTCTCCCATCCCTCAAACACTCACCTGGGAAAGATTGAGAGAGTACAGAAAGGGACTCAACATATGGTGCCTGAATGGGGACACAAAGGACATAAAGGACATGAAGGAGGAGTTATCTGAGTGAAGTCCAGAACAAGGACACCAGGTGAAGATAATTTACAGTGCTCCCATACACAACAGTGCCTAACAGAGAAAACTGAGGCAAAGAAGGATAGGAGACTTGCCCAAGTCGATGTTTGAGGTCACATTTGAACTTGGGTCTTTCTGTCTCAATGTAGGGAACTCTATCAGCTGTCCTACTCAGCTGCCCCTCTTGGGGTTATGTATGTTTTATGCAACAGAGGAAAGCAAACCTAAGAATGAATCTTTAATGCTAAAATTTCAGGTATTGTAGTGCCTGTGAAGGGGAGATATTTACAACCTTAAGTATTCCTGTTGTTCTTCAAATTACATCACATTGATAATGGTGATTATCACCTGAATTTAACCTTAGTCTTCACCCAATGAACAAATAAAGGATTGTATACATATGACCCACAGCTGTGGCAAATATCAGTATACGAATTTAATGCTACTTTGTGTAGTGCTCTGTGAGCAATGGTTCCAGACTTGATTTGGTTATTGTTTGTTATCTGGAAAGAGTCACTTTGAACTTTTTTTTGAGACTGCAAATTTAAAATGTGCTAATGAGCTCTCTGTCTGACTGTTGGTCTCTCTTTTCCTCTCTATGTCTCTCTCTCTTCCTCCCTCTTCCTTTCTCCCTTCCCCCTCTCCTTTTTCTCTCTCCCTGCTCTCCTCCTCTCTCCTCTCTATTTTTTCTCTCTCTCATTCTTGTCCTCACTCATTTAATTACTAAAATTCCACAGTTGTATGCAAAATCCTAATCCTTAGAAACAGCTGTACTAGGCAAATGTGTTAGCCAAGGAAAGAAGTCACATACTGAAAGATAAAAGTAATTGTATGAGATGTTAACATCTGATGAGATCATTCTAGCAAATCTTTCTTGGGCATTTACTATGTGGGTGACCATGGGTCAATAAAAATTTTCTAAGATAGCTTATCTTCTGACTCAGGAAATCTGATTCTTTAAAATATGGCAACTAGATGTGAGAGAACAGGAATGAGTAAGTGAGTAGATGAGAATATTTAGAGGAAAATCCACTAGAACTGCTGTGAATTCTCTCTGTATGCCTTCAACTAGTGCATGGAGTTTAGATTTAAAAGAAGAAGAAAAAACAACTTCCCAGTATGTCAGAAAAGTCAGTAGCAGTTAGTTTTATACGTACAAAGTATATACATACACATGTGATATAGGTGTTAATGACTATATTCATAGGTATTTTTGTATTCATATATTTATTTGCATAGAAGATAATGATGGGATGGAATTCCATTCGTAAAGGGAATTCCTGTAATAAAACTATCTTTACCAATGCACGATGGGTGCCATCTTCTCTACAACTTAATGTTTTTAGAATGTTGCTTTAAGGGCCCAGGGAGATTAGTATCTTACCTAGTGACACATCACTAGTATATGTCAGAGGCAAGAACTGAACCCAAGTCCTCCTAGCTGCAAGACCAACTATCTATTCAACATGCCAGACAAATCATATATTAAAGTCGAATGGATGCAACTTTTACTCATGGAGAGGCATTGTGCCACTGTATCTAGAGGGCTGGTATTAGAGTCAAGAGGATCTGGTGTTCAAGGTCTGCCTCTGACATTGCCAAACATAGAAGCCTGAGTAAGACAGTCTGTAAATGGTAAAATATTAAGGTATGAAGTAATAATAGATTTTAAATAATTGACAAGTTGCCAGTTTTCATTGGTTAAGGGAGTTTTCCTATCATAGGTCTTTACAAAAGAAAAAAACCTATTATTTAAGATATTTAAAAATCAGGGTCCAAATTGCACTAATGAAAAGCTTATGAAACTCCCACTGAAGTCTTGAAAATGAGTTAATATCCTCAGAATTATGAAAGTTCAGTCACCATAAAGCCAGTCTTAGAAGCATAAAGCAAAATGTAACAACTCAAAACAGAGTTCAGTCTGTTGTCTGTTTTAGAGAGAAAGAGAGTATAGAATATGGGTCCAACTTTCAATTGTATTTGCCCTGGATAAATCATTAGTAATGACTAATGACTTAGGGCTTAGTGTACAAAGCATGATTTGTCATAGTGATAGTATTTTCCAAGTCCTCAGTCAGGATAAAATCTAAATTCTCAAAATGCCATCACATTTGCAAGGAGAAAAACATAAATGACAAAATATCTTCCCATCTAGTCATAATATTTTTTTAAATGCCAATTAAAAAAGGCACTTGAGAGCTCAGGGACAGAGTACCTTTTCCCCTAAAAATGTTCTTGATGTTTTTAGAGAATTCATTTTGAGTATCCACTTTATTCCTTCCAATTAATATTCCAGAAGTAGCATATGGGAAACAATTGTTGAGAGGAAAGATGAAATAACACTTTCATCAAATCACCCAGCTACTTAAAACCCATCAAAAGCTTCCCATTGCTTCTTAGGAAAAAATCCAAATTCCTATATGCATTATGAATTTGGGTTTAACCTACCTTCCCAATCTCATCTCTGATTATTGTATATGATCCTTTAGTCAGACAGTCTGGTTTCAAATCTCTGGACTTTGACTTAAGGAGTCTCTTTGACCTTGACTTAAGGTGCCTCTTTAACCTTTCTTCATATTATTCTCCTTTTCTCCTAGCACTTATCACACTTATTCATTCAGTTCTTAATCCTCAACTGAAGGAAGCCTTCCATAAATAATCTGAAATGATCTATCCCTCCAGTGTCATTTATCTCCATATGACAGTCATCTAATGCATTAGCTGTACACAATACTGCTATGCATTGCTTTTCATCATTTTATTTGCCCATAGCTTTTCTTCTTATCTAGCTTCCTGAGAATAGTTTTAGATATCAGTCACTTTGTCTATCATAATAACCCATACAGTATATTATACATAGAATAATTGTTGAGTTGTGATATTGAAGATGTCCAGAGCTTGGAAACCATTTACTTCAAGCTACCCTTTTGCAGAAGAGGAAATTGAGACCCAAAGATGTTAAATGAATTGTCTAAAGTTTCTTCCAGATTAGGATTTGAACCCAAGCTCACTGACTCCAAAGCCAGTATTCCTTCCATTGTCCTGTGCTGCCTCCATGTCAAGATTTAGAACTAGAAAGGACCTTTAAGGTCATCTAGAGCAAATCTCTTTTTTATAGCCTATAAAATAAGGATCAGAAAGTTTCAGTTTCTTGTCCAAAACTTGAATACCATCCCAGGAGCATGATTCCCAATTAAAGTACTCTTTCTACTATGCCACACTGCAAATGTCATAAGAAAAACAATTGTTGATTGACTGAAAGAGGTAAAAAAATATTTTTACAATTATACAGATATATAGTATGTTATTTTTCCCAAGAATCTTCTGTTTAGAGCTGGGAAGGTTCTTAGAGGTTCCCTCATCCAATTTCCTCATAATCCAAAGAAAACTAGAGTTCATAGACATTTTATGTCTTTCCCAGATTGACATAGTAGGTAAATAGTAAAAAAGGTTTGAGGCTTCCTTCTTCTTTCTCTTTCCATTACAACACTTTTTTTTCATAATCTGGCCAATGGAAGAATGGTATTTTACTTGTTGAATGTAGTTGCTAGGTTTAAAGTTGAGAAGTACTCTCTTTTTCTCTTATCACTCACGTTGATACCTGAGAAGTTAAGTTCTTTTGAAAATGTTAGCTCTCTGTTGTATCTGATAACTAAAAGAATAGCCACATTAATCTATTTCTGAGCATATTCCATAATATTCTGAAAAATCTTGTCTTCTAAATTCATAGCAATTCTCTGAAACTGGGTTGAAGTGGTCTCTAAATAGTGGAAAATATCTTTGTAATACTAAAATGGGTAATTATGATATGTCTTCCCCAAAATAAGCATTTAAATTATTAATATGACTTGAAACTAACTATTGATAAATGCATAACCAGTCATTATAATTCATTATCTGTTTCACATCTAGATTTTTCCCCTTAGTCTTAGGGGGGAATAATTTGAGTAGGCATATATGTAAGCTGTGCTCATAGAGTTATTGCACAAATTTTTAGAAGTCATATATAGAAATCATACTCACTACTTTCAATTATAATAAACAAAAATCCAAATAATTATATCTTTCAATGATGTTATATACTTCAAAATATAAATATTTCAACAACTGTTTTGATCATTGACTACTCAAGTATTCTCAAGTACGGAACAGAAAAGTATTTTTAAAAAATATATGACAATACATTTTCTTTTTTTTTTTAGGTTTTTTCAAGGCAATGGGGTTAAGTGGCTTGCCCAAGGCCACACAGCTAGGTAATTATTAAGTGTCTGAAACCAGACTTGAAGCCAGGTACTCCTGACTCCAGGGTGGGTGCTTTATCCACTACGCCACCTAGCCGCCCTGACAATACATTTTCAAATCCAGACCTGGATCCTAAGTGTTCCAATCTAGTTTTAAGTCACTGTAGTCACAGAGATAAGAGAGGAAAGATTAATGCTCTAAATATCATCTTTGTTAGAACTGTCCTGTAGGGTCCTGCATAATCTTTTGTCTGTTCAAAATGGCATAAAACTGTTACATTTCAGAATTCCTAGAGTCATGCTCTGACTTCCTCTGATGGTAGTCCTGATTAAATATTATTATAAATATTTGTTTACATTTACTCTTATAAAAATGTCACCATACTAAACCACAAGAGATACACAAAACCTTAAAAGGATTGTTAGAAATAGTTCTTAAAAACATCTCAAAGAGTAAACCAAGGAGAATGCCCTGGGATCTAATAAATTTAAATATAATAAGGCATCAAGACAGGGGAGAAATCCTTGAAAAATTAATTATGGATTTTACCAAACTAAAAATTGTTCAGAAAAGCATTTTGCTATTTGGTAAATTCAAATGTAGTCAAGAAGTCTCTAGTTTATAGTTGAGAGACTTAGAAGTAACCCACAAAATTTTATAGCCCTCCCCCACCCTTTTCTAGCTCTACACTTTAATGAAAAGAAACCATTCTAAGATTCTTCAAATTCAGTGAGTGACCTGTTTTGCCAGAGAAAGAGAAGTGAGAAAAATACCTTTGGAATCAAAAGTAACCCAATGGTGACTGTCACAGTCAAATGGGTATGTGCGAAAAATAGCATCAGCATCCAGTCGGACTGAAGTTTTGAAGCAAGAACAAATCTGAAAGGAGAATGCATAGTGTTAGCAATCACCAAGACTATGACTCAAGAAGCCAAACACTTCATGATATTTCCTCCTCTATCACTATATAAAATTCAATTTATGATAGAGTCTACTTAATGAAAATCCAGATGCACAATTTCTCATCTTCGAATGACAGCTTAACAAACATAAGCATATTTGCAGAATCTTTTTAGATGCAGGAAATCAGGATATTTTACTCATTAATTATCTTACTTTTGAAAAAAATAATGAATTCATATTACAATTTGCCATTAACTTTCCAGAGGATGCTAATACATTATGCCCCAATTGCATCTGCATAGTGAAGGTAGGGAACAAAAGAGAATCCAAATGAATTACATATTATTAACTGGTGGTTTCAGAAACTCCAAAATGAGAGGCTTTCATAGATGGCCAATTTTAGAATAAAGCAAATCCAAATAACTCCTTGATTAAAATATTCTTTACTAAATTAAAGTCATTGAAAAATGCTAATCAGAATAAAGCAGGGAGAGAGCTAGTGGTTATCTACATTTGTGTGTTTCCCAAGATTTAAATGGCAACCAATGTAATGGTTGAATGGATGTACTATTGGTTGGAAATTTGCATGATTTTTTTAAAAGTCCATATGTAATGAGACTTTGATTACTTCAGTTAACCAGGATTTTTTTATTTCGATTTAAATATTTTAAAACAGATTTTTTTTCTTCCAGAAACATGCAGTCATAATCTGGGAAAGACCTACTAATGACATTGGCTTGTGTTTAGTTTTTGTTCTAGCAATTTAGGAAAATTCTCAAGTGAAATCAACAGCTGCAAGTACAAAGTAAAACTGATTATTAAACCTATTGCCATACTTATGTAAAATCAGAATAGTTTTAATAATATTAATTTTGTCATTGTATCTCCCCCTTTATTATTTCTATATTTATCTCCTTTTATTCAAAAGATGTGTAATAATATTCTGTCTTCTTGGGTCCTAGACTTCTTTTCAGTGACAGTGAGTGTTAACTTTCAATTTTTGCTCTCAGGGAAGGAAAAAAAAAATATTTTCAGAGCAAACAGTCTTATCTTGCCCTCACAGGATTATAGGATTTTGGTTCTAGAGCTGGAAGAAACCCTACCAGTCCTCTAGTTCAATTGCGACATTTTGTAGATGAAGATGTGAAAGACAAGAGAGAAGGGCTTTGCCCATCATGCCACAGTGGCAGAGTTGAGCTTCAAATTCAGCTCTCATGATTCCAAGATCAGCCAACTCAGTTCAGCATTCTTTCCATTCCACCAAACTGACTTTGAAATTCATGAAGTGAACACAATAAAAGGAATAATTCAAAGAAATTGAGTTAAGTGGAAGGGGGAATCATTACTATTAATATCTGTGATGCTGGAGTTCAGATATTAAATTTTGGTGCTCTTCAAATTTTGGCAGTCTATAAAAAAGACTTCATTGCTCCACCCCAGTTATGGCTCTACAATAACTCCTTCAAATGTTCAGAAAAATACAGCTTATCCCCTCAGTGTCAATGATAACATGATCTAAGAACAAATATGTGTGTCCTCTAATCAAAAGAAATAGAGTACTTTTATCACATTATCCTTTGTTCTTAATGATAATTTTTTTTGCTAATAAAAGAATGACTGAAGAAATTAAGTGGATTAAAATCATAACTATTAGTAATAAGATTGTATCAAATGAAATCTTTTCCCAGGTTTGAATAGGCTATATTTGGAATTCAAGTAATGCCCCAGATTAAGTGAACAATATTTGTTCAGCTTTATTGGCTGAAGTCTAGACAATACATTGAGTATATAATAAAGTAGATTCAGAATACACAGCATGGAAAATGAGGCATATCAATAAAAAAAGTCATCAAAATGACTATTTCCCCAATTCTTCAAGAAATAAATAGTATATGACCCAAACCAGATTGATTATTTATCTTGTTCTTTGCAGAGATGAATTACGTTTTACTGTAATCTGTTACTCAGTCTATGGAATAAGGTCTCTTTACCAAAAAACTGTGACCCAAATATGATTTCATGGTGTAAGGACTATATTATATGGTAATTCCCTCCCAATGAAGTCAGACTTGTAACTCATCTACACTTATTATCTTAAAGATTTGCCTAGGCTACATAAAGATTATGTGTCTTACTGATATTTCTATAGCTAGTATATGTGAGATATTAAACTTATTCCCAGGTTCATATAAGGTAAGTATTCTATCTACTACATAAGGCTACTGTAAGGGGATAATAGACAGAGTATGTGGCCATGAGGAGTTCATCCTGAGAGTCATTGAGACCTGGGACAACAGGAATGTCCATACCAGAGTGCTCTGAACTCAGGAAGGAGCTCTGGCCCTTCTCTCTCTTTGTTCTCCTGCCTTTTATCCTTATCTTGTTGCATATTCTCAGGAAGGCCCTTTTGTCCTTATCCCTCTGTCTTTCATCCTCATATTGTTCAACTGTCCCAGGAAGGAGTTCTGGCCCTTATCTCTCTACCTTTCATCTTTAACTTGTTGAAGATTCCACATTTTTCCAGGATACAGACCTTTTGTGGCATACCCATTATACTTCCACAGGCCTGGAGATGTGGGATGCTGATACAAGGGGACTAGGCTTATATATACCCTTATTTCAACTATGCGAGTCAGAGATGTAGCATATACCTGCAATAAACTCCTTGCTTATCTCTCACTGGCTGACTTTCATTATTGAACATGCGGGACATGTCCAGCGGAGCTCCCCGAAGTGTTGTGTGAAATAAACTGAGACCCGGCTGCCCAGAGTGGACTGCAACAGGCTACCATGGCACTGAATTTATATTTGGGAATAGACATTGTCAATATTGTGCAACTCTAAAGTTGCTGAAATTAAATTTTCATGTTAAAAATAATCACCATAATAATAATACTATTAATAATAACAATAATAATTTATATTGAATTTTGAGATTTTTCCAAGCATTTTACAAATATCTAATTTTATCCTTATAGAAACCCTGACAGTTAATTACTATTATTTACTCCATTTGTACAGAGGGGGAAAGAAAGGCACACAAAAGTGAAGTGATTTGACTTGTATGGGATTACATGGTAAGAATCTGAAGTAGGATTTGAATTTCACATCTTCTTAACTGTAGGTCTAAGGTTCTATTTACTGCACAACTTAAATGCCTAGACTACATAATTCATGTTGGAGGTCTAGTTGATATGGTTTCTGATGCTGAGGACAATGCAATTACAGTTAAATTCTTAAACCCTATTGGACTGAAATATGGAAAACAATGGAGTTAATACTTAATAAATTTCTTTAAGGAAAATATACAAATATATTTGTGTATACTTACCTATATGTAATTCTTAATTATACATTAGCTCATATATCTTAAAAAGGAGAATCTTACATAAGCATTCTTGCTGTTAACAAGTAATAACATTAAATGACAAGTCTCCTTTTGATGACAATGAAGTTGTGAAGACTTTAGTGTCTACTTAGAAAAATTTCAAGTCAAGATAGGCTCTTGTCAATAATTTCTGAGCTTCACTTTCCCAAGTAAATTGCAAATATTTCCTAGAGTCCTTCAGTTTATGCTATTCCAATTCTAGCTAAGAGTCTTTAATCGAGAAATACTTAGCTATAGGGAAGTAAAGAAATAGGAAAGAAAAAAATAGATCCCTTGTCCTCCCAAAGGCAAGTAAGTAGGATCAGCTCTTAAGAGAACACAATGAAAAGAGAAAGCAGGAACAGAGTATAGTTTGCATTTTCTCCATTCCTTCTAAATTAAAAAAAAATTGATACAAATTTGCCTTTCTTATCAGTGTCACAAATTTTCAGCAGGAGAAATTCATATAAGATTTGAGGTCAGAATAATTAGTTGTAGTATTGAGTTTTAAAACAGATCCCAAAGCAACATACAGGTTGGTTATATTGAAAGAAAATGAAATTGTGTCCATTATATTAGAAACACTATTCAATCACACTTAATCCCTAGAAAAGATGACTCAGATGAAAGGAACAGATCTTAGGTGTTTTTTGCTATCTGTTTCCTACACTGGGACTTCACCAAAAAAATGGGCATGATCTATCAATAGTATAGCAATCCACAGGATAAAAATGACTTCATAAACTCAAATATGTGTACACTTATTTTTTTAAATTGTGACTCTTTCATCTATATCACATAATACAATTATAGATAATGTATTTATTTTTATATAAAAATGCTTTTGATTGTTTCAACTGACTTGCTTTCTCATAAATTGCATTAAACAAGTCACTTCACTTTTCTGATCCTATTTCCTTATGAGTAAAATGAGTTGAGAGTGGATTCAATGATCTCTAAGCTTCCTTTTAGATTGGAAGCTATAACTCTAAACTAAATCAAGGAATGATCATTTATAAAAGACATAATGCCTGGTACTATGTATAAAATGAATATTATATGAGAAAGTATGTTTCCAATATGACAGCTACTAATTCCAGTGAATGAATCTCTGAGGCATCTAGCCTTAAATCTAAAACAATTAGGTCTTTAAATTGAGAGTCATAAATTCAGAGATTTTTTTCTCTCAGTTGATTGTTTGTCAAAGCAAATATCCAAGTATCTCACTTGCTGATTATTGTGGGGACCTCTTTCAACTACTATTGAAACTTTCCCTGGAAGAGACTGGGAAGATGTGTTATCCATACAGTTCATTGGAGAACAAATGACCTTAATGGGTCTAGGAGGCTCTGAAACACAATTTAAAACTACTGATCAATTATAGAGATATTGGATTGAGCAAGTAATCAAAGACCAAAAAAAAGACAGGTGAGGTCTACCCAAGCACTGCAAGGACAATACCCAAGTAATTTTTAATCTTTGAATTCCCAGCATACAATACAGTGCCTTAATAACAATAATTGGTAACAAAATTTTTATTTTAGCTTACTATGACAGTGTTTTAAACATTTTGCAATTATTAGTATCATAATAGTCCTATAATTAAGGTGCTATCACTATACTCATTTTACAGATGAGGGAAACAGAGATGAAGTGATTTGCTCAGGGTCATGCACTAAAAAGTATCTTAGGTTTGACATGAACTTGGGTCTTTCTGACTCCAGGCTCAGCACTCTATCTACTGTGACCACCTAGCTACCTTGCATATAGTATGTGTATGATGAATGTTTGTTGTAAATCCCTTGTTAGAATAAAAAAAAAATTCTGTCAACCTGTTATTTTATTCCCATCTCTCTCATGCAATTATATTTATCAAAATTTTATTTTTTCATGGAATTGGTGGGTAATTTTTGTGGCCATGCATTAATAAAAGCCTCAGAGGCAAGTAAAAAGAGTACAATGATCAGTCAGCATTGAACAAAACATGATTCACAGATTCTTAGAACTAGAGGGAATCTTAGAGTTAGTCTAGAAGCTGAGGCTCTTAACATTCTGTACATTAATTTGTATATTTGAGTTCAGATCTGACTTCTGACACTTATTGACTGTGAGACTATGGAAAGTCATCTAACATCTCTATGCCTCAATTTCCTTCTTTGAAAAATGAGAAACTTATATGGATGGCTTCTAAAGTCCCTTCAATGTCTAAAAATTATGACATTATGACTAAAGAACCTTCATTATAAAGAATCTTCCTTTTTAGTTGTTTTTTTATAAAATTTCAAACAATGAGAGATTTTTTTTCACAACTTTTTGTCCCCCCCCCAAAACAAAGAATTGGAGCTTTTACGTAGCTTTGCAAAAGATTTGTTTTAAATCCCACTTTCAAGTTTGAATACATTTTTTTCAAATGTTGAACTACTATAAAATATATATACAAGGGGAAAATTCTAATAAAATAACTTAATCCAGGATTTCACAATAAATAGCTCTGACATCCCCCCTTTTATTTCTACCAATGAAGAAGTGACATATGGTACCAAGGGAAGAAGAATACAGCTACATTCTCTTATAAAAGAAATACATGTGTTGCTGAATGGAACCACATTATGTTCAGCATATAAATCCTAACACTGCAACATTAGTCCATTAAAAACTCTGAATGAGAGGTTCTTTACCATTGCAAACAAGTGCACACAAACCATTAAGTGAATATGTACATACTTGTCAAATAAAATATTGGAGTTACAAACCAATATGCAGAACCTGCATGAAAACAAACAGTTCATCTACACCGACCTGAAAGTGTTCATTAAATATATGGATTGATTTACATGTATTTTGATTTACATATATTTTCAACATAGAAAGATAAGAAAGGCTTCGAAGAGGAAGGTAACAATGAACACATCAGGAGAAGTTTATCAATTGGAATAAATATGAATAAATAAAATAGTTAAAATAAATATGCCTAAATTATGTGCATTTTCCATTTCTTTGGAAAGAAAAATTAAACTAATCCTTAACTTTAAAAACAATACACATCTTTCTTAAATATTTCCATTAGGAAAGCTATCCATTGTTTGACATTTAAATGAAACCAAGATACAGCAGAAAAGAAATAAAACAGTTAACTATTTAATCTACTGATCACTTGCCTAATTGTATGGAATATAGCAGAGATAATGAGCTCATTGTGAACAGCAACAGCCATGTAGCGGGGCTCATGAAATGCTGATGGAACTGTCCGGACTGCATAGCAGAGATAAACACCCCACAAGAGGAATAAGAATTCAGCTGTGAGAACAGAAAGAAATAATTTGCCATTAGTTTTGTAAGCTGAAGCAGAAAGTAAAGTTGAAGGTACTTAGCAAGCATTTTAAAGTATGTGTACAAGAGATATGCTACTCATTAGAAAAAGTCATTCCACTCACACAGGTATAGATATGATCCTAATAGATTTTTTTCACCATTACTCATTATACTTCTTTATTTTTTATTTGCTTCTTTATTTATCCAGGATGATATACCTCCAGATAGGCCATCAACTTCTTACTACACAGAAAGATAATGAAAATTGGAAAATTGGTTGTGGATGTACTGAGAAGCCTGGCGAAATTCTTACCCTAGCTTGTGTAAGACTTATGGTATCTACAAAAGATGACTTTGATGACTCTGATTTGTCATGTTTAATGATAAAATAATCTAGTCAGCCAATTTTAACAGGATGAATTTCTTAAGCTTTTGTATGATTTGTAACAACTCAGATCTTGATCGCATGCTGAGGATTATGAAGAATTTTATTATAATAAAGTTATTGGACAAAAATACAAGGATTTTTTTTAAATCAATGAACCTAAATTTTGCAAAGGGGCAGAGACCATTGAATTCAAATTCTACCTACATATGAATTCCTTTTGCAAAATTTACAACAGGTGATTCAGCCTTTGCTTAAAGATTCTTGGGAGCTGGAGCGGCTAGGTGGATCAGTGGATAGAGCAACAGCCCTGGAGTCAGGCATACCTGAGTTCAAATTCGGTCTCAGACACTTACTAATTACCTAGCTGTGTGGCCTTGGGCAAGCCACTTAACTCCATTTGCCTTGCAAAAAAAAAAAAAACAACTAAAAAAAGATTCTTGGGAATCAAAATCCACTATTTCCTGTAGCAATCCCTTTCATGTTTGTATATAGCTCCAGTGATTAGAAAGTTTCCTTTTAAATAGAGAACAAATCAGGCAATATGATATTCATGCAAGCAAAGTTGAAAGGCATGTTATCCATTCTTTAAATATTTTAGGACGGTTATGCTTTCACCAATATAAGTACTTCCTCCAAAGGGAATAGATCACAATTCCTATGCTCTTTTGTTTTAACATTTTTAACTTTTCACTTTACAGATGAGGAAACTGAGTTATAGAGCAGTTAAATGACTTAAATATGTCTATAGAATTAGAGTCAGAGCTAAGATGACTTCATGACTTGGATATTGAAATGCAAATTCCCATATCCATGAGCCAAGGGTTAGCACCTGTCAGAACTTTGGAATGCTTTCCTATCATAGCAGTCAAGAAAAGTTCTTTGATTTTCTGAAAATTCACTAAATAACCGAAAAGTTTGGATGAATAAAATGGAACCTTAACTCTGATAAGATACTGAAGAAAGGAAAAGTTTGCAATTATTCAGTGAGATTTTGTTTGTATGAAGAGTATTCTTCACTACAGGTTGTATTCCACAGAGTAAGGGGGAATCATCATGGTACATAAGCTGTCACTCCCAGCTTCTACATTTCTCTCAATTTTATACCAATTTTTCCAGGTTCCAAAGCTTAAAAAATAACTCAATTATATATGACTCCTTTCTTTCCTCAATACCAAAGTTTCCCTTTGAAATGGATACATCTATCTATTCTTCTCTAATGTGACCTAATCAAATTCTTATTACTCTGTAGTTTCCTAGTTCTGTCTAACCCAACTCTACCCCTCCAGACTATCCTGCATGTAAGCTTAATATATCTTGAAACACTTCACTGGTCATTTTCCTTAACTTTCCCTATAATTTTCACTTCCAAATAGGTCAACTTCTTACTTATTTTGATTGTTTCCACATATATAAATCTTTAGTTGATCAAATCTAAGTATTTCCTGGATGTTGACTACTTCTCGGAATGCTGATGATCAGATTCATTAAGACCCATTGCTTTTATATATCAGCAATTCCTCGTTCTTAATTATTAGGTAATTCTTCACATTTTTCCTTATAAGGTCATTGCTCAATCCAAAAATCATATTTCCAATATTCTCAAACATGTATTTATTACTTACCATAGACTAGGTAATCATAGTTGAGTGGATAATAAGAGGTCTCAGCATTAGGAAAAACTGCATTCAAATTCTTTCTCTAACACATACTACCCATAGGCAAGTCATTTATTCTCTAAATGACTTAAGACTATTTTCAGAGCAAATGCCAATCTATATTGGTAGAAAGAATTTTCCCATCAAGGAGTGCCCTATGTCAATGAAATCATAGGTCATGGTCCAAAAAAATATACTAGGCACTGGTCAAGTCCCCAGAAATTGGTTAATATTAAAATCTTATTGTGGAATATAAACTATTACAATCTGTAGCAGACTTAAATTTGCAAAATATTTTCTATCAATTATTTCTATACTTCACTATAAACTCCTTATAGACTAAGGAAAATTACCTGTAGGTTATTTACTATTTGATACAGAGAGTTACTTTTAAAATAAACAACAAAAAAAGATTTCTCATAGCAGTTAAATTCAACATTAAAATCATTTAATTAAGAGTAGCAAACAATGCATTCTTGCTGAGAAACACTTTATTATACAGGGTAGCAATTAGATAAACTAAATGCAATATGTAAAAGTTGTTCTTGAGTTAAAAATCAGTTTCATATAATTAACTTTACACTAACACTGCAATTTGTCAAGAAAATATGCAGATGTTACTGAATTTTGCTATATGATTATGTAGGAGTCAAAATATGTGTTGTTTGTTTTTTTTTAAATAATCTTAACATTTTTGGTATTAAATGAAACTGATGGATGGTTTGGGTAAAGAAAATGAGTTTATTTTTAAAGATACAAATGAGGGTATGGAAATCTCTCTGTTGGGGGGGGAGTATTTTTGGATTACAAAGGATCATATGCTATTTTAAAAATTATTAACCACCACATTATTTCGATTTGTTTCTCTATGACATGAACTAAAAATTCAAGTCATCATGAGACAAACTGTGACATTCAATTAAGATTGGCCTTTGACCTGCTCCATATACCCCAAGGTCATCACTATAGTCATTTTAACAAGAAGGATAGAGAGTGTTGTGTAACAGAATCAGAAGGAATATAATAGAATCTTCCGATTGTATTTCATACTGTTTTAGTTATATTTTACATGCTAACACTAGGTCCTCTCAGACTGTAAGAAAGACAGTCCAGGGGGCAGCTAGGTGGCGCAGTGGATAGAGCACTGGCCCTGGAGTCAGGAGGACCTGAGTTCAAATTCGACCTCAGAAACTTAATAATTCCCTAGCTGTATGATTTTGGGCAAGTCACTTAACCCCAACATTTTTCCAAAAAAAAAGAAAAAAAAGATAGTCCAGGTCTCTGAACTTAAGAGTCTTCCAAATGATAATACTTCTAGGTCAGAGCCATTATACATGTCACAGTCACATTCATTGAAGGCCCAGAAAAGAAAATTCTGTCCACCAAAGTTCTCTGTACTGTCAAATAGTTCAATATCAAAAATTGATATGATTTTATCAGTGAAAATATCTGAGATATACTACTCATTAATCTATTAATTTAACATATCCAACTTGCAGCTGAAACCTTCCATGTATATTCTTTCTCCTAGTACAATGTGGACTTTTTGAGATTGGGGACTGTCTTATCTTTCTAATTGCAGTCCAGGCACTTAGCAGAGTGCTTTGTACCTGGTAAGCTCTTAACAAATGATTCATTCATGTATTCAGACATTCATTAACCCCGTCTTAGGTGAAATACCAAAATGAACTTTTGGCAGGACCCTTGAGTCTTGTTTCGGTGAAGTGGATAGTATGATGATTCCAAAGTAATAAAGATGCAGTTCAGTTTCTACCTCTGACACTTATTAGCTGTGACCTAGGCAAGTTGCTTTTCCTAGTTTCCTTACCTATAAAATAAGGGAATTGGTATAGACCAATGCTAGAGTTCCTTCTAATTCTAAATTAGTAAATCTATAATCCCATCCCTAGGTACTTTAAAACTTTTATTCTTTAATCCCTATACATTGTCCTCTTGGAGGTTATAACTTGGGTATCTTAGAAATTATTTTTTAAAAAAATCTGATATTTCATTCCTACTATTGAATATCCAGAAGCATTATCACATGATGAGAGAGCTAAAATCAGAGTTAGGAAGAAATAGGTTTATAGATTTATGAACCTGTGCAAATTATAGTCTCTTTCAAATTCAGTTTATTCATTTTGTAAAATGGAGGTAAAAAATCTGTAAATCTTTGAGTGCCATATAAACATCAGTCTTTATTATTAACCTGTTTTGATTTTGTCAAATTTTCAAATAAGGAAGTCATTATAGTTCCTTTTTATATTGCAAAGGCTACATTTAATAAACATTTTTAAAAATACTAAAAATGCTAGAGTTCTCAAAATCTAACACTCTATTTTAAAATTTCTAATATTTCTTGTTAATTCTATTAAAATTGCAATACAATTTAGTCTCTCATCTCTTGTCTGTCTCTGTTGTGTTTCTGCCTCTGCATCTGTTTGACTGTCACTCTAACTTGCTATGTTTTACCATTTCTTATTTTCTCTCTCTCTCAGTGTCTCTGTGTCTCTGCCTCTCTGTCTTTCTCTCTCTCTCACTCTCTCTCTCTCTCTCTCTCTCTCTCTCTCTCTCTCTCTCTGTCTCTATCTATCTCTGCTCTCTCTTCCCATGTATGTACATTGTTCAGGAATTTTTTTTCTGTAGTGTCTGTCTCTTTGTGACTCCATTCATGATTTTCTTAGCAAAGATACTATGGTGGTTTGTCTATTTCCTTCTCCAATTCATTTTTACATATATGGAAATGAAGCAATCAAGGTTAAGTGACTTATCTAGGGTCACACAGCTAGTAAGTGTCTGAAGTCACATTTGAACTCAGGAAGATAAGCTTTCTTGGCATATACATGCACACATATATACCCATATCTTCTATAAAATAAAGATTAGATAGATATAGATAAAGATATACACTAGCACTCAGATTCTCAGAATTAGCAAAAACCTTGGAAGCTTTCTAATTTAATCTTTACTTAAATAAAACCTTCCTTTACAACTTCCCTAATAGACCATCATTAATCTGCTATTTGAAACTACCTTCTAAGACAAGCTATCACATACTTGAAAGCAATTGTTGGATTGCAAAACTTGTGGTCAGTAACTGAGTTTAATTTTTGTATTCCCAGTGCATTGTTCAACTTCACTCTCCCCTAAAATAGACACCAATTAAATACTTTAGAATTGAATGAATACATAATTTTATAAAATTATGTGGATGAAAATCCACAGATAAAAATTCATAAAGGAAAATCTAAGTCCTTTGTAGATCTAAACTAATCTCTTCCCTCTCAGTGCTGATTACATGGTGCTTACTTACATTAAGTTTCATCCTGTCATAACACAGCCTGATCTCCTAAGGTAATTATATTTAAATCTTTAGGAACTGATGCTATTTTAAATTTTCCTTGCATAACCAAGTCTGGAACCTTATTTTTCAGTCACTTTTAAACATTGGCATACTACCTAATTAAATGACTGAGCAAACTGATTTTTGTGCTTCAGAAATATGGTATTTGTGGAAAGAGAGAGATGAGAGTGTCAATATAGGAAGAAACAGCAAAGATTTTGTAGTCTCTGTTGGATCCTTGGTATGAAAGGGAGTTGTCCAAGGAAACTAATTAGCACTCTTGAATCAGTGGGCAATTTCTATTTGGATTTACCTAAAACATGAAAATGTTCTGATATTCCCAAATGGAAGGGAAACCTAAGATTATCATCCTTGCTTCATTTAATTATTTCTTAGTTTTATTTCTTTTCCTTGTTTGTCATTTTAATGCAATAAATATAGGTAAGTAGCAATAATTACCTAATTCCAAATTGTAATTTGTGATCCCAATATAGAGAAATATTCACATGATGTTGAAGATCTCACTACCATGGAGGCACTATGAAGACATTGGCTGCATTGGTATGATATACCTGAGGATTAAGGTACTATTGCCAAGTTATGTCAGTAGTCATAATGTTTGATTTATTAAAAAAATTAAATATTAAAAAATATAAATATACCTTAAGAGTTACAGTTATACCAAATCATGAATATCACTATATATGAAGAGAGAAAATTATTTAGTTCCATTTAAAAATAGAAATTTATAGTACTTTCTCCTTAAAAGAGATGCTATCAAGATAGAGCAAAAGGGTCTCATTTTCTTTTTATCCTATTTCAGACCTTGCCTTACCTGCTTCTTCAAAACTTACTTTTCTTTGTGGCCCAACTCTCAATTTACTTTGCCTACTGAACATAACAACATCTTCCTGAAAGCATTTTACCTCAGTCTTACTAAAGATGGGAGGAAATGGAATTCAGGAAAGGGGGCTTAAAGATCAGGTTCATTTGGGATGTGGAACTCACCAGTCTTTGACTCAGGGTAGTAAGAAAGACAAATTTTTAGTCACAGGTCACTACAAAAGTTCACAGGTTACTACAGAAAGTTCATACGTTATTACATAAAGTTTAAAGGTAGCTACAAAAGTTTTGAAGAAGCAGGTAAGGCAAGATCTAAGGACCAAAGTCTTGGAGTCATTCAAGGGTAACTCTCTTCTGGAAAGCGTTTAACAGCTACAAAAATACCAAAGGGAGTTGCCATCTGATTGATGACTAATGCCATCACCATGAACAGTGCCTGTCAGAATTGATTCTTCTTCAAAACCAAGAAGTTCCTACCAGATTGAGAACTATATTCAGAACTATGAATTGATCCAGTTAGTTACTCTGACTCTAGTACTAAACAAGCCCAAAGAGGTTGTCATTCAGGTTATAAAGTTGAGGTTTGAGTTCCAGAATAAGTCACCTAACTGCAAATTCAGTTTTCTTTTGATTTATACAACAATGACATTTCAAGCAGAATAGGCTTCTTTTAAAACGGAACAAGCTAATCTATCAATTTTATGAGTTCAATTCATTAAAATGGAATTTAAAGTAGTCATATGGATAAATGACTTAATTACTGAGATCTTGCTTTTTCATATGTTAAAATTCGTATAGTAGTGCCTGAACTACCTAACTCATACTCGCTGAATTGTGATGAAAGCACTTTGTAAAATATAAAAACTTTACAAATTATGAGTTACTATTATCAGTACTACTAATTTTAATTTCATTTTGACTTCAGATTCCATTGTGGTCTATAATCATCACAAAGAATGTCGTGAAACTTCAATGAAATTTTAAAATTGACATCAACATACAAATCACTTCATTAAAAAATATGATTCTTGGGCAGCTAGGTGGTATAGTGGATAGAGCACCAGCCCTGGGGTCAGTTCAAATCTGGCCTTAATAATCACCTAGCTGTGTGACCTTGAGCAAGCCACTTCACCCTATTACCTTGCAAAAAGTAAAACAAAAAACAAAAAACAAAAACCTCCTAAATAGGACTCTTAGGAAGAAACTACCAGGAAGATATAAGACACTCATACAATTAGATACTATGAATATAATATGCTATGGAAAACATTTCCCAAGGTGCTTCCTAAAGGACTGAGAACTTAAAGGGAAAGTATGGATCTGGTCATTGCAACATTTGGTTGTATCTCCAGTGCTTAGTACTGAATCTTTATACTATATAAATACTATATAGCAGGAGCTTAATAAACCAATCTTCCTTCCTTCCTTCATTCCTTCCTTCCTTTCTTTTTTCCTGTCTCCTTCCTTCCTTCCTTCCTTCCTTCCTTCCTTCCTTCCTTCCTTCCTTCCTTCCTTCCTTTCCCTTCCTCCCTCCCTTCCTTCCTTCTTTCTCTCTTTCATTTCTATTTGCCTGTCTGTCTGTCTGTTGGATAGTTGGTTGATTTGACATCATTAGGTGCCTTTTACTTTAAGATGAAAGTAGAAGAAAAATTGAGCATCTAATGTGTCCTCTAGCCAACTGTACCTACAGATGATGGGCTGTGCTAATTATGCTAGGAATAAAACTTAAAGACAAATTCAGACTATCACAGACTAAAAGTACACCTCTAATGAGGTGCTTAAGTTTTATCTATTAATTCTTTCCAGGAGGAAAATTTTTTGAGGATTTTTTTAATAGCAAAGTTGATGATAAGCTTAAACTTACTAACAGTTTATTGTATATGATGCCAGCAGATGGTCAAATGATTTTTACTCAACAAAACATATTCTAAATTAATTTGTTTTCTCTTCAGAATTCTCCTATTCTTAAAATTTTGGGTGCTTCATGGAAAGAACTCCTTTTTTTCAAATTATGGAATTTTTGGAATTCAGTACCATATAGCATTGAAATATTAAATTGCAGAATCCTAACTCTGTATCCCTTAGAATGGCAGCACACTAAAACCGATCAAGTCCTTGCTATTGTTCAATCAAAGATTTAGGAGTGAAATGGGACATTCAGGTCACCTTAGTGGTGCAGGGGTGGGGAACCTCTGACTTTCTGGTTGTATTGTTCTGTCATCGCCAAGGAAACTGCAGGTAGGATTCAAAATTCAATGAATCTAGGAATTTTTAGGGATTAATTAATTGCAGTTTAGTCAAATATAGTCCCAAATGGCCCTTGGTAGAAAAGAGTTTCTCCAACCCTGCTAGTCAAACCTTTCCTTTGACAGAGAAAGAAGTTAAAGCTAAGAGAAGTAAAGTGACTTGTTCAAGGTTACACATGTAATCAAGACAGATGAAGAATTGGAGACCAAGTTCTCTTAATCTTAAGATCATTACACTACTGTTATCCTATCATGAAAATCATTATTTCATCGAACTTGAAAAGAATTAAAAGTAGTTGGTGAAATAGGTCCATAGGAGATAGTTTCAGGGCATCAAAGAGTAGACAGAGTTGCTCATTACAAATTAATTGTTGCTGTGCTAAAGATATGCTTGCTGTGCTAATTGCTATGTGCTTGCTGATACACATTTTTTTTCACTGTCTCCTGAGTATTTTAAGAAGTAGAAATATCTATTCTCAATGTATTTCCCAGCTAGTACAATTGACTATATAACAAGAAAATAAATTGCCCAAATAATATTATTTTTAAATTGAACATTTAGAGTTTCATATCATTTATTTTTATTTGAAACTATCATAACATATTTACATCTCAATGTTCTTTAAATATTGTACTAAAAAATGAAAATGCAATGTCCTTTGTCCAGAATCTCCACTATCTACCATGGTATGTCCATATATGGAGTAATGAATTCACTGTGGGAAATCGTATTTTAGGATCAACATTAAAAACCAGAGAGCAGAGGAAGCAGGATAAGGAGGAAGATAAAAAGATAATGTTTCCCAGGAAATTAGGAGCAGCAACCAACCCAGAGAAGGCTGTTAGCCTCCTAAGCTATTAGCCTTAGCTCACTACATGACCAGACTTTTGGCAGTATTCTTAGAGCACAGACTACACAGGAACATGTTGTGGTAAACATGCTTCTTAGGAATATATATATATGTATATATATATATATATATATATATATATATATATACACATATATATATACACATATATATGTATATATATATATACAAGGAATTAAAGGGGGTATATATTACATACAAGAAAATATTAAATTCAAGGAAGCTAAATGTAGCATCATTTGGATGTGATCTTAGTGAAAATGGGGGGGGAAAGGAAAGTCTACTGCTGTGTGAAAGCATATATTACTAGCTCTCAGAGATGATCTTCAGAAGAGTCAGAATGAGATTGATGGAAGAGGTGCTAGGCATCCATCATGTGTACCCAAATAGCTTTCTGTCATTTACCTCTTCCACTCTCCAAGAAGCCTCTTTTAAAATACAAATGAACTCTTATCTGAAAACTCATTGGCAAGGATTAGTTTTATAGCTAGATGAAAGTAAAACCCTAGTGAAATCGAATAAAATACAGGTATTTAGGTGGGGGAGATGTTGGCACAGAGGAGAGAGGAGAAGGGAGGCAGAAGGAGATAAAAAACGTTATTTGTGTTCCAATTTTATTTTGTTATATTGATTTATTGACTGATTCAGCTACAAACAGTTTGAAACTTCTCTGTGGAGTAGAACTAAACCAGCAAAGGACCAGGAAGAGGTCATTCACTTCATTAAAGGAGCATAATAGCCTTTGATTATATTTGCCTTTAACTTTGAATAACTTTATAAAAATAAAAAGTCTTCTCTAATTTCCCTTTTGCTAGTAGCAAAATACCATCAGCCTTCTCTGGAGAATTAAATTTCAGAGGTGCACAGACCAATGAAGATAGTCTTCCTCTTGCTGTCAAATCTCATTCTTTCCTTTGCTCCTCATGGTGCCACCCTTCTAGTTTCCCTGTCCTTGCCCAAAATCTTGGCTTTGATTTCTCCTTTTTGGGATCAGTGCAAGATGCTAGCATCAGAGGTAGCAGCATGAACAGAATGAACTAGACTCTACTGGGTGTTTAATTAACACTTGTTTGAACCAACTAATAGAATGAAAGTAATGGTGCTGAAGCTTGGCTTGATCTGGTTTGATTTTATATTAGTGTGACTTGAGATTTGCAACTAGCTAATCATTTAAAATATTGTTTCTCTGTGTATTATATACAAGGAACAGGGAAACCTTCAAGTAAATTCCCATGAATCCCCATGAGTCCTGCCCTTAACAACTTTGTCAGGTCAACAATATACACAAAGAGAAGAAAATACCACTATTATACAGTATTAAAAAGATAAGAAGACATTAATTAATCAACAGCATCCTGAAAAATCATAATATGGGAACACTAATCAATAAAAATCCAATTTTTGTGTTTCACACTATCTCTGTGTGTTGTCATTTCATCTCCCACTCTTTTTATGTGGATCTAGCTTTATCTTGGCCTCTGTAGATTTTTAGTTACACATCTCTCTGTCTCATAACTAGATCCAAATAGTTTTTCACCTGTTTTTCCCTTTAATCTTACATTTGGTATTCTTTCTTTTTCTGGTTCCTCACATTTTGCCTTCATCCCTCCTTCTTAATCAACTGTATGAAAAGGAAATAGATCAAAATTTACTTTTGTTATTTTCTTCATTTATTTGATTCACTCCAATACTACTAGATTAACATTCATAAAACACTGTTTTCAGCACATAACATTTCTTTACACAAAAAAATTCGTCTGTTTCCCTTCAGTCTACTGAATTGAATTCATTCTTTGCCTGGTTTCCATGTACTTCCATGATATACCACTGCCCTTTCTAACCAACTCATTTCTTATTATATCTCCACCCCCAAACTTTGCTTTAGCCAGTCTCAATCATTACTTCATCTATTATTCTTTTAAATGTTTACTAACTTATTTATTGGAAGAGTTGGAATCCCCCCAGAAAATTTCATTTCAATGTCATAACTAGAAGCCCCCAACAACCTTCTTATGAAGACTTCTTTGCCTATTGTAGCACATATAATAATATTGTATTTTGTGCTTGTATCATACCGAGTCAACATGATGTTAATTAGTCCATAATTATGTTCTATTTGTATTGCATTACTACTCTTTTCTCCACAATTAAATTAAGTGTCCAGTAGAGTGTAAACATATATACACAAATAAACACAAACACATATTACTCATAGCACCAAGCACAGTGTTAAATACATAGTAGGTCCTTAATTAATCCTGATGATTAAACAATCAGTGTTTATTGATTGAATAGTCAACATTCTTAATTAAACTGACGAATAAAATATTTATTTATAGCTTTAAAAACACTAACAGTTACTTTAAAATTTTCTCAACTTTCCATTAGGTCAGAAATCTATAGTCTTCCACATTGCTACATATTATATAAATATAGATGTCAACTCACTTTATGCCCTCTGAAAAGTTGACCCTTCAGAATTTCTGTGATGCAGAATTTCATTTACTACTGGTTCTACCACACTTCTTTTTCCATGGTGGGGAGGGGAGTTTAGGGTCTTAAAAAAAATCAAATTCCTAGCCTAGGGACTTCAAGTCTTTCAGGGGCATTCTTGTTTTACAGCTCTTTCCTGTTTCCCCAAGTGTTAATAATCTGACTTTCCCAGGTTATATTCTATAACTCCTTATTTTTTAAATCATTTATATGCACTATTTTCCCCTAATAGAAATATAGAGGGGTGGCTAGGTGGTGCAGTGGATTAGAGCACCAGCCCTGGAGTCAGGAGTACCTGAGTTCAAATCCGGCCTCAGACACTTAATAATTACCTAGCTGTGTGGCCTTGGGCAAGCCACTTAACCCCATTGCCTTGCAAAAACTAAAAACAAAAATAGTACATAAAAAAAAATAGAGTTACTTTTTTCTTTTTTTCCTTATAATTATCCTTCTTCTCCACCTAGTAAAGTTTCTTGCTCATAGTAGCTACTTAATTCAATTTAAATTTTAGTAACATATTCTATGATATAGGTTGTTTCCCAAAATGATCCAGAATATATTTCTAAAATACTTTAAATCTCTAAGGAATTTCAAAAATGTATTTTAGATAGGTTATATCTCCTTTCCAATTATACCTCCAATCCCCCTAATTTTCAGAATTCTGTGAAAACAAAGAAAAATAAGATAATATAGTGTCAAGAGTCTGTCTGAGACTGATCAGTCATGATCAGTACATCATTTCTAGAGAGGATAAAAAGCTCTTTTCCAGTGTAATTTCAAATTAAAACATCAGTTAGCATGTAGGGGAAATTCTGTTCTCTACCACAGGGAAAAAATATAAAATTCGTAATCCGTTTTCATTCCTCATGGTGCTTCTGGACACATGAGATTAATAAGTCATGTATCTGATAGCTGTAATATCTAATCCATTACTTTTCTAGGACTCTAAAGATTTCTTTTCTGAATTTTCATAAATCTGGTGTTGCCTGAACAAACTGTATTTACATTTACATCCCAAGCCAGCACATTAAATATTAAATATTCTTTTTCAAGTTCAGCTTTTTTTCTCCTAGCCATCTACAACTGTTTATAGAAAATAGTATGACCTTGTTGTTCGGTATCAGACCCTCAGCGTGTCACTAAGGAAAGGTCTTTACAATTCAATGTTGGTCAAGCAGAAATTTAACAAGAAGTTTCTCTTCATTCATACTAAGTTGCATGATAAGATCTTTTGCTTGATAGACCATAATAGTGAACATTAATCATTAGAAAAATAGCAGTATGGTCCACTTCTCCTTCTGCTCAAATAAAGCTGGAGGTATGCTGCATGCCATTCATTTGTCTGAACAAAGTAGGTTTTCATCTGCAACACTGTACAGACAGCTCTTCTATGTTAAAGGGCATTGCAGAAAGGAAAACGCTCCCTTGTTTTCATCTAGAAGTTTAAAGATCATTATAAAAGCGGTTTCATTGTTCAAAGTCTTCCCTTTTGATTGATTTACTCCTATCATCTTCTCTTTAGAAATGGAGGGAAGGGGATGATGAGGGAATGGGGTACAGAGATTTTTTTTTAGGGGGAGAAAATCAGGATTAATGCATTTAGCCATGGTCAAACAGCCTGTAAAGTATCTGAAGTTGGATTTGAACTTAGATCTTCAGGACTCCTCTTTCCACAGTACCACTAGCTGCCCTCAGATTTAAAAGGTGTTGAGAACTCTTAGCTCCAATTTGATCAATGCAGAGCAGCAACTTTTCTGCAACTTATAACCATGATGATAATTTTATTAGAGAATATATTCAGAATCAGAACTTGATTTTAACTCTGATGTCATCTCCCCAAACATTATGTCATACTATATAACTTTAAAGATAAAAGTTTTTTATCCTTATGAATCATTTCATTCTGAACCCTTTTTATAAGGAAGTCTCCCGAAAGTCCCATTGTACAATAGTTAACATTTAGCTCTGAAACTTCATTAGTTACATTTCTTAAGACTCCCAAATAAATAATCTCTCATCTTTTCAAAAAGAACAAAAGGAGGGTAGAGCAATTTTTTTAAATCATAGAATATAGTCACATACCAATTGCTGTCATATAATCCCAGCGGTCTATGAGGCACATGTTAAAGGTGAGGTGGTCTGATGTCCGTCCCTGGCCAGTGATTGAGATGTGCCTCTCTAAATTTTGAGAGACAGCAGAGGTCCAACCAATGAGAAACCAAAATACTATCAGGAGAATTACTGCCAGCATCCTCATAACCCGGCCACCAGTCATATAGGGGATTCGTTGAGCTGTTCGTGAAAGGAAAACCTTCAAAACCCTGGAAAAGCAAGTAAGAGGAACGTTAAAGTGAAACCTGTTCAAAAATCTTAAAAAACGGGGGGCATATAACCTTTCTAGGGGAAATTAGGACTGTGGGATTTAAAGCTGAGAGAGATCTTAGAAATCTAACTCTAGTTTGTTCGAGAGGAAAACCTGAGACCAATAGGGGCCAATTGACTTGCCCAGGGTCTTAGCCTGCATTCAACTTAGGGTTCTCAGACTCCAAATCTAGTGCTGTTCCTACTTACATGCTTGGCTACTTCAAAAACCAAGTATCACCTTTTCTGAAGAAATTTGCTATTGCTACATTTTAATGCTAGTAAAATAAAATGTCAATACTTAGATATCTTATTATATTCCATTCTGACATTTTCCTAATAATGAATTAAGGTATCTTGTGGAGAAGTTTTTCAAGTTTGCAACAGCCACTAGCTGTAGGGGACAAATTTGTAGGCAATTATTCATACATAGACAAACCTAGTCTTTTATGATTGGAATATTTTGAACAATGGAATATCTCTATTTTGGATTACTTTTCCTCATGTACATAATTATAAGTTATCCTTAGTCTTCTGGTACCAATTTTACTGCAGTGATAGTATATTGAGAGCTTTCTGAAACTCATTCACAAGGTCTTCCCCTTCAAGAGCATTTTACATTATTGACAGAAACAATTATGAAAACATGTCAATGACCTATTTAAATACTAGTTTTATGTAATAGACTATAGCATTAGGGAGCTACACTGAATCAGCATTTAGATAATTGGGTCTTTTTTCTGAGAAAAGTTCTTCATTCAGTTTAAGGAATAATTTGGTTGTGAAGCCAAAAGACTTGTTAAGATTCTTCATTAAAAAAAAACATAGGGGTGGCTAGGTGGTGCAGTGGATAGAGCACTGGCCCTGAGGTCAGGAATACCTGAGTTCAAATCCAACCTCACACACTTAATGATTACCTAGCTATGTGGCCTTGGGCAAGCCACTTAACCCCATTGCCTTGCAAAAACCTTAAAAAAAAATACCAAAACCAAACCATCAAGTCTCATTTCCCAGATGCCATTATTTCTCTAATCCCATTCAGTGCTGGACAGTAACACAGCTCCTTAGTCTAGTTACTCTCTCTCCTGAAAACTCAATCAGATTTGGAAGTTACAACAACCCAACCTGCATCTTCTTTCTTGGAGACTTTCCCTGATATTTCACAGTGCTTAGATTGTATAGTGAAATCACAAAGAAATCAGGTTAAAAGAGAAGAGGAGAATCCATAGGCACTTTAAAATTATAACATTTGAAGTATCCTTAACAAGGTTATGTTTATCCGCAACTGGAAAATTAATAGATTGCACCTTTGATAACTCTACTGTGCTCAACTCAATGATTTCTTTAAATGGTGGCTGTGGGCAATGAAGCTCATCAAACTACTAGTATTTGTCAAATCTAAGGAAATAAAATTCTGCTTGTCACTTTCATATCCTTAGGTTTACTAAACATTCATTTTGTGAAATAATGAAGTAATTAAGTATAACTGGCATCTTACATGTGACATTATATTATTTTTTCTTTAGCTAATAAAGTGTGTTTGAAGTTAAAAGCTAATGAATGGCCAAAAGGGGCCTCTATCCTCAAAGCTGTCTTAACATTTTATACCTCTTTGATTCAGTTATCACTCTCTACTCAGTATTGATTTTTGTGTGTATTGTTCTTATTACTCTTACTAGATAATTAAGAAAGCCCCTGAAATCTGGAAGTAATCACTGTGGAACCATCATATCCCCCCAAGTATTCTCTTCCTCAGGCTAAATGTCCTTAATTCCTTCAACTGATTCTCCTATCACATGAACTGGGAGTCCTCCACGGCCCTAATTACTTTCCACTGGCCACTCTCAGCTTCAATATCCTTCCAAAATGGGGGGTCCAAAATTGAAAATAGTAGTCCAGGGGTAGACTTACTGGGGCAGAGTATCAACCCATTAACAAATATTTCTCAAGAACCTACAATATTCTCAATGCTAGGCTAAATTCTATGGGGGAGAAGTACAAAATTAAAAGTAATAGATTTGCTTTTTGCCCTTAACAAACTTAGAGTCTAGTGGGGGTGACAAGAATTATACTCATGAAATAACTGACAGGAAAAGGAGGGCAAGGTGTACAGGAGGAGTCCTCCTCACTTCTGGTACACAGCATCACACGGAGAAAGGAGCAATAGAACATCTGTCACTATGCAAATGCACCAGGATGCCAGAGATGCAGAACAGTATTCTGAGTCTACCTGATACTTTTAGTTATGGTATAACAAAAGTGCTTCAAGTAGCAGGTAAGTTAGTGTATCTCACATATAAAAGACCTGGACTGTGCAATAGTTTTGTTGCTAACTAGTGATGTCACTTTGAGCAGGTCAATGAATGAGAGTTCTAAAAATGTCTAGTCTGATTTTTTTCATTTAATAAGCAAAGAAATACAGTAGACCTATATTGTCTCCAAAATGTTAGGAGAAGTTAGTAGCAAATGTGGAAACAGAATTGGAAGTTTTGGACTGGAATTATGTCCTTCACCTATACCCCATAAGGTTCAGTTTCCTTACCTATAAAAACAGGATATTAATGTCCACCCTGCTTAAGTCCTAGGATTGTTGTGAGAATCAAATGAATTAGTATCACAATATTGGAGTTTGAAAAGGACTTTCTATTTCATCTAGTCCAATTTCCTCATTTTAGAGTGGAAATTAAAAACAAACAGAATTAGGAAGAGGAAGGAATTCTGCTGAAAGATACACAGAGCTAAGCAGAGCCAGGTGTCGAACCTGATTCTTTTAAGTCTATATTCTTCTCTTCACATACTTCCCCATGAAATTAAGACAAGACCTATAAAATGTGAAATTGTAAGATCTTATCTCCAAAGTAACTCTGGGGTTATATCAGTAATTCATATCCAGTGCTCTCGCTGTTGTACCCAGACTGTATATGAGGACTTAAGATTTGTTCTTTTTGGTTTAATATCTTATTTCATCTTATTCCTAGGAGCTACTACAGGGCCTTGAATATAACTAGTGCTTAATAAACATTTGCTGCATTTGAGTATGTTTAATGGTAGAGCTTTAGAAGGTTTCGACAATTACTGCATAAGGTTTGCTTTATCCTTTAAAATCAATTCTCTCCTTTCTTAATATTCATCCACAGGGGTGCTACTGGTCCTCTCTAAGTCACTGCTCTAGACCTTCATTCCTATCAACTCCCTCCCTCATTCCTCTTACCATGCTAGTCAATTCTCTAACCCCCTCTCCAACCACACTCCTACTCTCAAAAACGATTGCTATTTGCACTCTCTTTTTAATGTCCACTTCTGCCTTTCTTTCTCGTGCTTCCCTAGACTCACCTCTATTTGATAGGCCTCTTAATCATGAGTAGAAGAGGCTGCACCTCCACAAAGGGTCATAAATGAGCTCTTCAAGTGATGCTAAATGTCATCTTGACAAATGTCTTTATTACATAGACAAGGAAACTAGACCCCAGAAAAGGTTAACTGATTTATCCAAGGTCTCACTTTTCTGATTTCATCGGATATTCTATTTGAGGAGCAACTAGGTGGGTGGCACAGTGGATAGAGCACCGGCCCTGGTGTCAGGTGTATCTGAGTCCAAATGTGGCCTCAGACACTTAATAATTACCTAGCCTTGGGCAAGCCACTTTACCCCATTGACTTGGGAAAAAACCCTGGAAAAAAAGATATTCTATTTGATTGAGGCCTTCCCTTGCCTACCTAACAGCCTTGAGATCTACTAAGACAGAGGGTGAAACATGTTACCTACACACATGTTGCCTACCCATTGCTTAAATTTTTCAGGCAAGAGATTATGATTTGAGATATGGGGTTTTAAAATGAACAAATATTTATTTCCTTACAACTTTTCTATTTCCCTTCAATACAAAATAAATTGCAATTTCCTTTTTCTTTTGCTACCTCATAATATCTACAAAACTATATTCATTTCCTCTCACAAAAATCCCAGGAAAGGACATAGTCATAAATGGCTAGAGTCTTGATATTTACATCTGCAATATTTTCTGTTAATGTTTGTAAATCTTTACTAAGCAAAGATTGAAACCTCCACTCCCTTCTCCACCCTCATGTTTTCCTGTTTTGAAACTCTTCATCCTCTCCATAAATCTTTCATCGAGAATTCACCACACACACATATTGGAGGCCTTGCTCTTGTTGTTTTAATATTAAATGTGCAACAGCACAATGTCCTAACCATCCATCTGTTCTTACTCTCCCTACCTGTCAGTCTGATCTTAGGAATCTTTATAAAGTCCCTTTCATCTCTGAGACCTTGGGATTCCTGGATTTTTTTAAATATTATTTTTATTGTCACTAAGATTAAATATAAGCCTTCTGACTGGAATTTAAAGTCCATTAACACTTGGCTACAACCTACCTTTCTAAATTGATTTGTTGTAATTACTCTCCCTTATATACTCAGAGTTCTAGTCAAAGTGGATTATATGCAACTTGCCCAGTATGATATTTGATCTCTCACTGTCAAATCCTTGCATCAGAATCTATAAACAGATCCATTCCTAAAATATCGTCCTTCCCTATCTTAACCTTTTAGAATCCCTAACACACTTCAGGGCATTGGTGTTACCTCCAACAAAAGGACTTTTTTCTTCTCCTATCCCTCGAAATTAATTTGTTTTTAATTTGTACATCCTTTTTATTCACTTCTTTCAACCACATTTTCTTCCATAAGTAGAGGGAAATCTTCTTGAGAGCAGGTAACATTTTGTTTTTGTCTTCAAATCTTTAACATTGTGCCCAATAGAGAGTGGAGCTTAATAATTGCTTGCTGAATTGAAGGGATTGATGAGATTTCTGAACACAAATTCTTGACAACATTGACTACCATAAAGAAACTTATGCCTCCCTAGTTTCTGCAATGTATGTGCCAGTCACACTGATCTATTAGCTGTCCCCTATAGATAGCAATCCATCTCTGGGTTTCTGGACTTTGTACAAGATGTCTTGGCTAGCCTTCAGATTAGAATGCACTTTGACCTTACCTCCACCTCAGAGAATACCTAGCTTCTTTCAAAACCGAACCATACTGTTATCTCTCACAGGAGATTAAGCTTGATGGCTCCAGTTTTTTCTGCCCCCGCCCCATGAAACAATTTTGCCCATAATATTCTGTGTAAGTGTATGTGCTGTTTCCCCTTCAATAGAAAAGAAACACCTAAAGAGAATGTTCTAGTTTCTTTTTGTCAGACTATCTAATTATCTAGCATAGCACATAGCAGGTGTTTAATAATCGCTATTTGTTGTTTAGTCCTTTCAGTTCTGTCTGACTTTTATAATCCTGTTTGGGATTTTCTTGGCAGGCATACTAGAGTGCTTTGCTATTTCCTTCTCCAGCTCACTTTACAATAAAGAAACTGAGGCAAACAGGGTTAAGTGACTTGTCCAGGTGGTGCTGAGCCACTAAGCCAGCAACCTGTGCTTATGTTTAATAATAATATTGAATATTTCTATACTGCTTTAAGCTATGTAAACACTTACAAATAGTGTTTCATTTTATTGTCATAACAGCGCTGGGAAGTAGGTACTATTATGTTCACCTTGCAGAGGAAGAAACTGAGATTACATGATTTGCCTAGTATCACACAACTAGTAAGTATATGATGCTGAATTTGAATTTAAGCTTTCCTAATTTCAGGTCTAGTTTACTCATCATAATGTTTGTTGAATGTTTAATGAAAGCTAACATTGGGAAAATCTATCATTTAATAGTTCATATACTCTTACATGATTTAAATGCATATAAAGGTAATTGATTGATTTAGTAAAATCTCCTAGTTCTTCATTGTGCTCTACCAGGTCAGCACTTTTTTTGAAATAGAAAACCAATGGATTTTAAGAGGTTTTTAATATTCTCCACATCAATCCATTATTTGTTTGACTATATGTGTGTATGCAAACACACACATTCTATAGAAGATTATGAAAGTCTATTATCCACTTTTTGTTTTTATTAAGGACAATGCTATCAATGGGTACATTGACCAGAAAGACTGTTAGGAATATAGACTTAGATATAGAAGACATCTCAGAAGTCAGGTGTTCAAACTAATTAATTTTACGATTGAGAAATTGGAAACATAGAATGGTCACCTGACTTGCTCAAAGTCATTCAGACCCATAGGGTAAATGAGAAACTCAATCAATAAAGACATATTAGTGATAAGGAAGACCTATAATTTTACTTTCTTTATTGGTGATTTTCCCAGTTTTTAAAGTTGATTGATTTGTCTCCTATGTCAAGTCAATGTTTATCATTTTAAAAAATCAAGTAAAAGTACTAGTTTTTAGAATCTTCTCTAAGAGATATGGAAAAGCAATCCTGTAGTAGTACCTTTAAATGTCTGTTACTTCCAGTGTGACTTTCTGTCTTTATTTTTCTAGGTCAAGTCACTCTTAACCAACTTCACCTTACAGACTAAGACACATCCTATTTTCTCTTATAATATATCAGGAACTGAAGTGACAAAACCCAAATGTGTTGGGTTTCTAACATCATAGATGATTAGCATGGCTATACTATCCTCACCAAATATACCTTATTTCATATTTTAAGATCACATGAGACATCAAAGGTTATGTAATCCAAACCTACCATTTACAGATGGTGAGACCTAAAGTGGAAAAGGTTTATTAATATGTTTAAGGTCACAGAAGTGCACTTGTACTCACATGATCTGACTTCCTACCCAAGTCTCTCTTCTAATCTGACTTCTGCTGTGGACTGTTACTTATTCTTCCTCTTTAGAATTTCTACCTTACTTAATTAACAGAACACTCCTGAGAGATAACTCTTTATCTGACAACCTCTTGTTTTTCTCCCTGTTAGCCTTAATCCCATCCTCAATTAGCTTCTTACAAAATGAAATCCCTTGTAATGAAATCCAACTCAATGATCTCCATTTTCTTGCAAAACAATTCTTGATCTGAAAGAGTGAGACTGATTAGGTCCTTGTTTGTTCATATCTCAAAGATCAACCCTTTCAAATAGTCTTGATCCAAGTAAATCAGAGAAAAGATACAAATCTCCAGTATCTAATATCTTTGCCAACAGAGTCCTTTAAAATCTGTCCAAAGATGGCATAATCAAATTGCCATGTTATTTATCTTATAAAAGCAACTATATGTCATTACCTAGTCATTTTGCTTCTCTATATTCAGACTTTTCTTCACAACTAGTGAGATTTGTCTTGATTAAATAGTCATGAAAAATGCTCTATATCACCATTGATTAGAGAAATTAAAACAACTCTGAGATATAACCTCATATTTAGCAGATTAGTTAACATAACAAAAAGGGAAACTTTGGGGAGGATATGGAAAATACACTCTTGGTGGAGTTGTGAATGGATCCAACCATTCTAGAGAACACTTTGGAACTGTCCCCAAAGGGCCATAAAATTATGCATGCCCTTTGACCCTGCAATATCACTACCAAGTCTGTACCCCAGAGAGATCAAAGAAAAAGCAAAAGCATCTATATATACAACATATTTATGGCAGCTCTTTTTTGTGGTGGCAAAGAAATAGAAATAAAGGAGATGGCTATCAACCTGGGAACAACTGAACAAATTGTGGGATATGATTGTGATGGAATAACCATTGTACTAGGAAAAACCCTATTAAGATTAACATGAATTTATCCAAAGTAAAATGAGCAGAATCAGGAAAACATTGATTATGTGTGAATGACTTAGCAATTCTCAGCAATATAATTTACCAAGACAATTCCAAAGTACTTAGGATGAAAAAATGCTATCCATCTCCAAAGAAAGAACTGATAGAAACTGAATAAAGATTGAGGCATACTTTTTTTTAAAAAAAACTTTATTATTGGATTTTTGTTTGTATTTTCTTTTGTAACATGACTAATATGGAAAAATTTTGCATGACTGCATAAGTATAATTATATCAAATTGCTTGCCTTCTCAATGAGGGGCAAAAAGAGGGAAGGAGGAAAAGAATATGCTGCTCAATTTTTTAAAAAATACTTTTTCAAAATTTTGTTCAAATGTAATTGAGAAAAAAATAAAGTTTTAATGTGAAAAAGGAAAGGTGAAACTAGATTGACTTAGGTCTCTACCAGTTATACATTACTTTTGTGACCCTAGGATACTCTACAAATTTTCTGAGTTATGATGAACTATGACATAATGAGTTTACAGTTTGATCAGACAGCCAAATTCAAGAGTGATTTTTAACTGTCTTAGGTCCTCATATTCTAAAATTAAGTACAAATGCATACATATGCAACTATAAAAGTTTTCATTATAGTTTCTAGTTCTCTAATCTGAACACACTTGATTTCCTCAACAGCAAATTGGTGTAATTTTTTGCAACTTATCTGATCATTACAAAGATTCTTAGGATATTTTTGAAAAGAGCCCACATAAGATCCTTTAAAATATAGAATGGTATCAGAAATGAACTTTAAAGTGTCAGATATGAAATTAGAGAATTTTAGAGGGAGCAGGGAAATTAGAAAGCATCATATTCAATCCTCTCATTTTCCAGGTGAAGAAACCAAGTCAGAGAAAAGGGTTTTAGGCAAGTGACAGTCAAAAGTCCTTTGGTAAATTAGACACAAAGATGAGACTACAACAGTTCTGAAACTCCAGTTTAGTTCTCTTGCCTTTAAAACACAATGAAATTCTCTTAACTTCTTTGCATCTCAATTTCCTCATCTATATAATGAGAGATTTGAACCAGATAACCTTCCATCTATGAATCAATAATACTATGAATCTACAAAAGCTTCTTCTAAGTTTTTTTCTTTTTACAAAATTCAATATGCTGGCAAGAGCAAATACATAGATACACAAACTCATACAAATAATCTAAAATGTCTAAGGTTTGCTATTTTTCTTTCTAATTGCATTTACCTTTATTTTTTGTACTAAATAAAAAAGGTGCAGGATATCTTTCACCATCTGATGGCCTACTGCAATCCTCTTCCTTTCTGCCCATTTGAACAATAATAATCAGTCACACAAAAGACAGAAGGCCCTAAAACTCATCTAATATCTATTAATTTCCTAGGCTTCAATGACATTCAGGAAGATAAGTTTGAGTATTAAAACTTATCAAATTATGATTATCTTATTGTAAAATCTAAAGCCACTCAATTCCTCACACTTCTCAAAATAGCTTTTAGAAAGAACAAACACAAAGGGGACTGAAGGTCATTACCTATATCAGGAAGCTTATTCTCAGCAGAGATGCTCTAGGCTTTCAATCTACTTAATTCAGTGAAATTTTCACCACTTTCTCAGAATTTTACTCTTAGAAGAAAATTGAAGAGAATATTTGATAATCAGATGAATGACTCTCTAGGCTTTATTGTATTTATGTGGAAAAAGGAAATTGTTATTCCCTGGACAAAAGTAATTTTTATTTGCTCCATGTGAAAGTTACAGATCTTTTTGCCTTTTGTGTACATGAATGTTTTTACTAAGGAAAAGGAGGGCAGGAAAAAGAATCACATAATGGTAGTTATCTGTAAAAAATATGTATTTGCTATATTTTAGGTCAATAGAGGGGAAAATCCTGATCTCAAGAAGATCTCTTTTATTACTTGATTGAAAAGTGAAAAAAAGACAGAAAACAAAAACAGCATGAGAAAGAAAGAAAGATTGTAAGCTCCCTTTGAAAAGTACAGTGAAATGAAAAGTAGAATTCTAGAATGTGAAAGAAGTCTTACAGATTGCCTTGACCAATTCCCTCCTCCAGTTTTATTCACTGAATAATTAAGGTCTGGAAGAGTTTAGTGATTTACCCAAGGTCCAAGGTGGTTGGTAGAAGATGCTGATTCTGAGTGTCCATTTTATACTAAAATTCAACTTAATAGTTTCTATTTCAAAGCAATTCACTCCAAACCTATTAACTATCTTGCTTAAACCTTTTCTCCTTTCATGTTCTAATGTTTCTTTTTCTTCTTGATCTCAACCCCTAAATACACACTTAATCAATCTGTCTCCCAATTAAACTACTTTTCCTCTACCTATCCACCTGGCAAGATTTTATCCATCTTTTGAAACTCAGATCAGTGCTGTTTCATCTTTATTTCTTTATATTTTTCATTTTATTTTATGTATACATATAATGTGTCTCCACATTTAGAACATAAGTATATTGAGTTTATAAATTGTATCTTTGTTCCTCTTTGTTTTGTTTCCCAGGATGCTCAAGGAACTATCATATTTTATCTCAGTTTTTTCATGGACAATCCAGAAAAAAAAACCAGTCTATAGAAGCTTCCTCCACTTTCTCACTTCCTACTCATTTCCCATCTTTTTTCTAATTTGACCTCTGACTCTACCACTAAAATAAAATTGCTTTCTTTATGGAAAGAAGACAATTCTTCAATCCTGGGTTGTCTTTTCTCTCAACAGCCACTCTCTGGTTAATGCAATCAATTTCTATAAATTCAGTTATCCCTAGGCAAATGAAATCTGTCTTTGGTCTCTGAGTTGTTAACTTCAATGAACTTTTTTTATACTTTTCATACTTCCTGACCTTCCTACATCTCACCTATTCATCAGTTTTTTAAAATGAAAAAACTTGATGCCTCTTTTTATATTATCTTTTATTATTATATTATATTTTATCACTATTATATCATATTATTATTATTTATATTATCTTTAATTAAGATTATAGTACTCTATGCTGCTTTTCTCTATTGCATTACAAAGAATGAAAAAAGAGGAAAAAATACCAAAACAAGTCATAAAGAATGTGCCATTTTCTTACTTTTTGTTATTCAATTCTGCAAAAAAGGTAGGAAGGTACAGTTTCTCATCTCTTTTATAGTTCCATGCTTGGTCAGTATCATTACAGAATTCAGAGTATTTCTTTTTATTTATTGAAGGCAATGGGGTTAAGTGACTTGCCCAAGGTCACACAGCTAGGCAATTATTAAGTATCTGAAATCAGATCTGAACTCAGGTCCTCCTCACTCCAGGGCTGGGGCTCTATCCACTGTGCCACCTAGCTGGCCCCCAGAGTATATTTTCTATACATTAATATCATGAGTCATACTATAGGCATACATTTGCTACTTATTCATTCTGCTTAGTATTTTGTCTTCTCAAACTTCTTTGAATTCTTCATATTCATCACTTCTTAAATACATTATTATCTTAAAGTTCTCCACCTAATGTCTGATCATCTTGTTGCCTGAGATAGGGTATATTTAAGGTATTCATCCTGGGTCATTTCCTCTAATCCCTTGATAACTGTGTCCTGGTGACATGGTCCTGTTTATATATAGCTAGAGATGGATAGATAGATAGATAGATAAATAGATAGATGGATATATAGATTAGATAGATATAATTCTCACCTCTATCCTGAGAAACAGAAATATGGAGGGCCAGGAAATAGCAAGGACAACAGCTAATAGTGCAATATTTGGCCAATGTCTGACCCCACAATGGGAAAAAAAGACAGGTTTATCAGAACACCTATTACTAAAGAAATTACCAGCACCTGGCTGAGGACTATCAGGACCATAGCAAGGGTTAGAGGCAATGATTTTTGGAGGTCCAAACATAAGTTGAATCACTACACTAAAGCGAAAACACAGGAATTTCTGTAGAGATCAGGGCCTTGTGTTGGCCACAATATCCAAAACCAAGCAAGACTGACCCACACTATTCAAGAGTATGGAGGAGAGTAGAACCTAACCCAAGCACAAAGTACCAATCCAAAGATTGAATTTGAAATCAAGAGTAGCAGAAGAAAATGTTGAAAAAAGATAGAAAAATGTAATGAACTGAAGAAACTTAACAGAAAAGAATAAATTTGAATGTCCAATTACAGTCACAGAAACAGAGCACCAAATGACTTGATCCTGAAGAGTGCTTGTAAGAGATACAAAATGTCATAACATAAATGAAGTACCTCAGAAGATTATTGGGAGGTCCAAATGAGATAACATGGGCATAGTGATTTGTAAAACTAAAAGTTTTACAAAAATGCTTGAAACTATTATTATTAGACCACTAAATGGTTTCCCATTCTCTAGCTTTTCCCTTCTCCAAGATCCAGTTGCCAAAATAATTACCTTAGTACACAATCTGATCAAAATAATCTCCTGCTCAAATGTTCCAATATTGACTCTATGATAAACTATTTAAAAATCTCTAATGTGAACTCTATTGACTTTAATTACAGCACTGAATTAATGGAGTGTTTGATAAATACACTAAGGTAAGCTGAGAAGAACTATGAAGGAGTTTTAGCCTTCTAATCAAGCTATAGTCTATGGATAATGGTCTGGAAGTGGCCCCAAGCTGCCTAATAGCATCATTATTGAAATGAAGCAGCTAAATTGAAAACTCAGAAGGTTGCAGACTTCATTAATTGCCTATTTTTCTATAACTTAGAACAATTTTTAATGTCAACATTTTGAACTCAAGATGAAATTGATCATCTCAGCATTATCAGGGCTTTTTAGTTCTTTCTTAAGAAAAAAATAGATAGATAGTTGGATGGATGAATGAACAGAAAGACAGACAGATAGATACATGACCTAATGATGTCAATCACCCATTCTCCATAAAGACTACCAAAGCATTTTTTATCCAACTTCCTGCCTAACTGGTATTTTTATCTAAATTTGAATGTTTTTAGGACAATTAAGGAATAAGTTGCTTCAATTTCTAAATGTTACCTCCTGGTGTTTAATCCTGGCCACATCAAAAACAGTACATTTAATTACTTGACCACTGGCCAGAGAACACAGAATATCACCTCAAATCCCATTATTTGAAAACATTAAATCACTACACAGCTTTAATAGAAGGACAAAGAAATTAGAAAGACCTATTTAATTCTCCAAGACTATTCAAACAAACAAGTTGTTCTTAAATTTTCTGGATTATCAGTTATATTTTAAAATCCATTAAATGCCTTCTATTTAAAATTGTAAATAATTCATAACTATATAAACATCTCTATGCATATATACATACATACTCATTACCTCATTGTATATAACAGGGTTGAATAAAGGGAAACCAACTTATCTAATATGTTAGAGGTACTCCCAAAGGCTTGAGCATATACCCTTTCTCACTGGTAGTCAGCACCTAACTTTAAGAAGACCTCATCATGTCAACGGGGTCTCTATGAGCACATCACCCACAAACTAAAAAGAAGACTAAAACTCCCTCTTTAAAGCTTTTATTAACTTGGGATTCTTTTTGTAATTTTTTATTTATTTAAAACAATGGGGTCAAATGACTTGCCCAAGGTCACAAATCCAGGAAATTATTAAGCGTCTGAGGGCTGGATTTGAATTCAAGTCCTCCTAACTCCCAGGGCAGTTCCTTATCCACTGCACCACCTACCTGTCCCTTTAACTTAGGATTCTTAAGCTTTTTTGTTTGTCATGAATCCCTTTGACCTTCTTTGTAAATGAATGGACCCTTTTTTTCACAAGAATGTTTTAAGTACATAAAACAAAACACATCTATTTACAAGGGAAACCAATGATGTTGAGAATTTTTTTTCAAGTGCATGAATTCCAGGTCAAGAATGCCTGCCTTTGGTAGAGTTTAGCACTTATTTTGAGTTGCATTTCAAGCAACCAGACTCTGACAAAAGAGATAGAGAAAAGTTGTTTCTCCTCAGTTTCTCTTATAATTTGCTAAGTGGGCAACTCTTTCTGACTCATCTTTGACACAGTTATATGGTCAACAGGGAACAAAGAATGATTTTTGCATCATTCCAAAGCGAGCATTTCAGTCCTGAATCAATCAATATATTCCCAGATCCGTGGAGATACCCCATTCCAGCAATTTTCGAGGGTTCCCCAAATCACATGTGTTGCACTCTCCTGATTACCTCTATTTCAGAGGGAAAGGATGGTACTGGGGAATATCTTAATGAATGACAGAACCCAGTTGGAGTTCACAGAAAGAAGGAACACTCAATTGTATGAATCAGTGCTTTAGATTTTTCTAACAACAGAAGTATATGAGTTATTTTTATAAGCACAACCAAAATTTATTTCAAATGGGCCTATCAAATTGGAATTCAAGCAAGTGAACTATATCTTGCTAGAAAATGGATGGAGTTAGTCACAACCTCTATGCTAATACCATTTTCTTTCTCCAAAGTCTACATAAGTCTTGATCTTATAGGGGAAAAGAAATCTATTGTTATTTTTAGAAGATGTTTTATTCACTTATGGCAAATAATTTCATCAGAAGATAAAATTAGGGAAGTCAATGACCTTGCTAAATTATATACTATGCTATTATCTGAGGTGAGATTACCAAAATTGGTGTCAAAAAGTCCTTCAATAAAATTTGCGCATTTGTTTCATAATCTGATAATGTAGAAAGAATTCTTTATTAGGAGTCAGAAAACTTGGGTTTGAATCTTGGCTTGCAATTTACAACCCGTGATCTTGTGAAAATCACTTGACTTCTTTCTTAAATTTCTCATCTATAAAAAATAAAGGTACTAGGGACAGAACCAAGATGTTAGAGTAAAGGCAGGAATTCCTTCTACTCCTTAGCTCTCCCCAAAACTAACCAAATTCTAAAGTGACAGAACCCACAAAAAGACTGAGTGAAACAATTTTCCAGCCCAAGACAACTTGTTAGATCCATGGGAAGGGTCTATTGCCCCAGCATTAGAAAAGACCCACAGGGCAGCCTGGAACTCACCAGAACAAACCAACTCCATTCATCCAAGAATAGCTCATGGTTCACCCAGGTCCCTAGGGGAGCGTGGGTCTGTCAGAGTAGTGGCAGTTTCTAGACCTCTCAGCCCAGAGATTGCCAAAGACATTCAGACTGTCAGCAGGAAAACTCTTTCACACCAGAATGAGAACACAGAACAGTCCAGTGCCGGTCCCTGGGGGACCAGGGCCAGTTGGGTAGTCACCTGGCAGCAGCTTCCATAGTACTAACCCAAGGATAGTAAGGGGGTCAGAAGAGATGGCAGAGGTTTCTTTGCTATCCCAGAGGCAGAACTCTGTTGCTTCACCCATTCTTAGATCCTGTGACCCAGTTTCGGAAAAGGAGAAGAAGCACCACATATTTCACTGCTTGCAGTGAAACAGGGACCTTCCTCATGGTTCTGGGACAGAAAGGCGTGGTTGTGGTCATTCACAGACCAGAGCATAGGCCAGGAGAGCAGTCAGAGCCTATCAAAATATCTTAGAGGAATTGAGATCTTATAAGTCCCTGGGGGGAGTGTCACTGAAAACAGCTGCAAAAACCTTCAAAAGCTTGGGAGTGTGTCCTCTACCCTGGAACCAGAACCCCACCTTAACAAAGAGTTAAAATCAAGTCATAGGCTGGGGAAATGAGCAAGCAATAGATGAAAAAAAATCTGACCATAGAAAATTACTTTGGCCCTCCAGAGGATCAAAATACATACCCAGAAGACATCAAAGTCAAAATATCTGCATCCTAAGTCTCCAAGAAAAATATGAATTGGTCTCAGGCCATGGAGGAGCTCAAAAATATTTTAAAAATCAAGTAAGGGAGGTAGAGGAAAAATTGGGAAGAGAAATGGAGAGCAATATGGGAAAATCACAAAAACCAAGTAAGCAACTTATTGAAGGAGATATCAAAAATACTGAAGAAAATAAGATCTTAAAAACCAATTTGGGTCAAAAGAGTTCAAAAGGTTAGTGAGGAGAAGAATGCCTTAAAAAAGCAGAATTGGCCAGATGAAAAAGGAGCTATGAATGTTCTCTGAAGAAAATAATCCCTTCAAATGCAGACTGGAGCTAAGGGAAGCTGATGACTTTGTGAGAAATCAAGAAACAGTAAAATAAAACAAAAAGAATGAAAAACTAGAAGAAAATGTGAAATATCTTATTGGACAAACAACTGAGCTGGAAAACAGATCCAGAAGGGATCATTTAAAAATGATTGTATTACCTGGGAAGTCATGACCAAAATAAGAGCCTAGACATCATTTTTCAAGGAAATTCTCCAGGAAAACTGCTCTGATAGCCTAGAAGCAGAGGGTAAAATAGAAATTGAAATAATTCACTGTTCAAAAATGCAAACTGCCAGGAGTATTATAGCCAAATTTCAGAACTCCCAAGTCAAGGGGAAAATATTGTAAGCAGTCAGAAACAATTCAAATGAGTTGAATTTGAGGATGTAATATATTAAATAATACATAATATATAATATATTATTATATGTAGTAATATATTATTTATTTAATTATATTATTTTAATTAATATTAAAATATAATATGTATTAATATATGTAATAATGTATTATTTAATATATTTTACCCTCAAATTCAGCTCCCTCCTGTGCCCTGTCTATATGTCCTCCTTTTAATTGCCATAACAAATGAAAGGGTCATATGATTTATCAGTATTATCTTCTCATGCAGGAATACAAGCATTTTTTTTAGGTTTTTGGCAAGGCAAATGGGGTTAAGTGGCTTGCCCAGGGCCACACAGCTAGGTAATTATTAAGTGTCTGAGACCAGATTTGAACCCAGGTACTCCTGACTCCAAGGATGGTGCTTTATCCACTACGCCACCTAGCCTCCCCTAGGAATACAAGCATTTCAACATCATGAAGTCACTCATGACCTTCCCGTCCTGAATCCTGTACTTTAACATCAAACTTTCTTTTTAATTATGTCATTTCATCAGAAAAGTTTGAAAGTTCCCTATTTCATTGAATATCCATTTTCCCCCTGAAAGAGTATGTTCTGTTTTACTGGGTAGTTGATTCTTGTTAGTAATCCAAGCTCTTTTTCCTTCTATGTTAGAGTTAAGGGGGAGAAAGGAATTGACTGGGAGAATGGGAAAGCAGAGGTAGAATGGGGTACATTATTTCACATAAAAAGGCAAAAAAAAAGCTTTTGCAGTGAAGTGGAAGAGGGGAAGGTAAAGGGAAGCGAGTGAGTCTTATTCTCAAAGGAATTGGCTCAGAGAGGAATTAAGGTACACACTCAATTGAGTCTAGACATCTAACAGTCTAGAGGAAAATAGGAAGAAAAGGAATGGGAGAAGGGGGATGGGGGGCAGTGTAGGTGATAGAAGGGAGGAAAGGTCATAGGAGAGGGTATTCAGATACAACACATGTTTGAGGAAGGACATGATGAAAGGAGTAGTGCTGGGACCCAAGAGAACTCTATCCATCCCAAAGACAGAGCTGATGGTGTCTGGAAACAGACTGAATCATACTTTTCCCCCCAGTTTATTGTTTTGAGGTTTCTCTTTCTTTCAGGGAGGGTTATGTTTACTTCTACAACAAGACTACTGTAGTAATGTTTAAAAAAACTAGACCCCCAGTGGTCTCTAAATTTTCTGCTTCTCTATGATTTCTATGTCATTATTCGTAACCTATTTACTTTTACTTTATACATTGTTTTAAAACTACTTCAAAGAATCCTTAAATTAGCCTCTCTGATAACAATAATGCTCTGCTTTCTATCCCAGTGAATCAACTCTTCTGATGAAATGTTTGAGGCCAAATTTGAGTTCAGGTCCTCCTGACTCCAGGACTGGTGCTCCCATTGCATCATATAGTATACCTTCATGTATATATCATATCATATACCTCTCTCTCTCTCTCTCTCTCTCTCTATATATATATATATATATATATATATATAGAAATATATATATATATATATATATATATATATATATATATATATATAGCTAGATCTACCTACCTAGCTATCTATTGAGATGTATACCATCTTTTACTTAGTCCCATTCAGTCCATTTAATCAATTATCCTATTTCTAGTTTCACTTACCTCTGACTACCTTCTAATACCTTACATTATCTTCTCTTGATCTTTCTATTTTGCAAATCCCTAACCCTAACCACCCCCTTCATCACTTTTGCCTAATATTTCTCCTAAACTAGTAAATATTTTGTAGAAATTGAACATCCATTTAAACTTGGCATGGCTCTCTTTTACATTCCTCCCCTGACTCCTTATTACATTCCCCACTTGGGTTGTTCTAGACTTTTCCCATTTTCCTCATTCTTACCCTTTCCTCTTGACTCCATGCAGATGATTCAGAATTAGAAGAATTCAGCATGAGCTTCCATACTGTAATCCCACATCTTGCAGCTGGTCTGAATTAAAACCATTCTTTTCCGGATCTCAGGAGAGGTGATTGTCTTTACTTTCCAGACTTTCAAACTTATACTAATATAAAGGAGAATCTAAAGATGGAAGAAGGTAGCCTCATGGGGTCTTGGTGAAGAGGCAGAGAACTGGGTCTTGAAAGAACAAATCTTCAGGGGGGTGGAGATGATTGGAGAGTAGGGCAATATTGAGAAGATAGCAGGGGAAAGAGGAAAAGTTGAAATTGAGGCCCCAAAAGGCAATTATATGATGATAGATCTAGAAGCGGAAGGGATCAGAGAGATCTCTTAGTCTAATTCCTTCATTTTAAAGTCTCAGAAGCTGAGTCACTGAGAAGTTAAGGGATATGTCCAATATCATATTGATAGAAAGTATTGAATGTAACTCATTCCTCTGACTTTTGAACCATTATTTTTATACTGTGCCACTTCAGCTTTTCAAGAGTGCTACATTAGATCTGGGCATTTCAAAGATACTATGAGATGAATGTACTTGAAAAGATATATTTTATAAAGCTCCATGGCCTTTACCTCCATGCTAGGGTTAACACAATGAAAACTTGTGAAATTAGCCTTCACTATTTTGCAGACAAAGAACAAATGTGAAAGGCAAGATGGTGTCTAGGAAAAAGCACTGGAGTGAGAATATTAAGAGATCAATTGCCAACTCTGCAACTTACTAGCTATCAAAGAAACACGTTACCTTAACAGAGGAATTAGCAGATGGTTCTATCCTTAGTTCTTTCAGAAATCATGTGTGTGTGTGTGTGTGTGTGTGTGTGTGTGTCTGAGCCTGTATTCCTGTGGCAAAGAGTTTAGATAGAAGATGTTAAGCCCTACGTAGGTATGTGTATGTATGGCAAATACATACATATAATTTATTTATACACACACATTTATATATATATATATATATAAAATATTTCTATATATGTATGTAGAAATATATAAGTGATGCAATAGGAGCACCAGTCCTGGAGTCAGGAGGACCTGAGTTCAGATTTGATCTCAGACAATTTACATGTAATAGCTGAGCAATAGCTAAGATCAGGAGAGTATCAATCATGCTTTCTCCTAGATCAGGACCCTTTAGAAGCACTGAAACCTTGTAAGTTCCTAGTCTATTCCTGAGTTCCTGGAATAACAGAAAACTACCTCAAGAAGGTAGCAACAGGACCACCCCAGACCTTCCCTCCAGAATTGCCTCAAAGTTCATTCCTAACATCAAGTACAAAGTTAGAAATTAGACTGGAATAATGGGCAAACAAAAAAAGGAAATATATGAAAATGAGCTGTGATGTGGAAGAGATGCTCAAGACACATGTACAGAGGAAGAAAATGACTAAATTATCTAAAACCAATGTTTCAGAGAAAAAGGCAGCTTGGGTACACTCAACTAGAATTCCTAGAAGAGATGAATCAAGAATTATAGGCAGAGCCCAGATGGAGACAGGAGAACAGCCTCTCTCCTAGTTGTTCTCTCCATAATATTTCAAAAATGCTCAAATTCTGAATCTAATTTTCGAGAGACAGAAGCCACAGAAAGGTACAATTCTCTAGACCAAGGTAACCTGGAAAACAGTGGAAAGGCTCCACTCCATGGGATTAGAGGGGCGGCCTGCCAGAGTGAAGGGATTACAGCCTCCTGGAGGCAACCCCAGGGCACCTGTGAGCTGCAGCTCACAGCACCAGGAGCAGTCTCCTGACCTACATCCTGGGGGAGTACCAGGCACAAATTGGAGGATCAGTGGAGGGGACCTCTGCCAGAGCAAGAGCTCCAAAGCCTAGGCCCTCAGGGAAGTTGCAGAAGTCAGCTTGATCAGCTCTACAGCAGCTGTGGCTCTCCAGCCCAGATCCAAGAAAGGGAAGCAGTGGAACCAGTAAACAGGAGACCCCAGGCAACTGAGTCTTGATTGCTCAGCCCACTGAAGGTAGGGGAGTGGAGAGAGACTTCAGATATCTGTCCTCTGTACCTGGAACAGGACTCTGGGGCTCTGACCACATTCGGATCCTGATTGCAGTGTAGGACCCCATAGAACAGGCCCCAACTCCACCTCAGCCCCATGGCAGAGAGGTGTGCTTATGGTCATTCACAGACAAGGAGGGAAATCAGAGCTTCATACACTGAGATCCTTGTGGAGGGGGTGTTCCTATAATAAAAGCTCAGGAAGCTCCCCCAAACCAGGCACAGGTTGGAGAAATGATTAAACAGAGAAAAAAGAGGAACACCATTGAGAAATACTTTGTCTATGATTCCAAGAAGGATCAAAATACTCAATCTGAAGAAGAGGAAGTCCAAGCTCCTGCATCTGAAGACACCAAGAAAAATGGAAACTGGGCTCAGGCTGTGACAGAGCTCAAGAAGATTTTGAAAGTCAAGTAAGGGAGATAGAAGGAAAAAAATGGGAAAAGAAATGAGAGAGATACAGGAAAAACATGAAAATGAATTCAGCAGCTTAGTCAAGGAGCACTAAAAAATGCTAAAGAAAATAACATGTTAAAAACCAGCATAGGTCAAAAGGATAAAACAGTTCAAAAAGTTAATGAGGAGAAGAATGCTTTAAAAAGAAGAATTAACCAGATGGAAAAATAGATAAGAAAGCTCTGTGAGCAAAACAAATCCTTCAGATGTAGAATGGAGCTAAAGGAAGCTGATGACTTTATGAGAAGTCAAGAAACAATACTTCAACACCAAAAGAATGAAAAATTAGAAGAAAATGTTAAACATCACATTGAAAAAAACAACTGATATGGAAAACAAATTCAGGAAAGATAACTTAAAAATTATTGGGATACCTGAAAGTCATGATCAGGAAAAGAACCTTGACCTCATTTTTAATGAACTCCTAAAGGAAAATTGCCCAGATATCCTAGAAGCAGAGGGAAAAAATAGAAATTGAGAGAATCCACTGATCTCCTCCAGAAAGAGATCTAAAAAAATCAACCCCTAGGAATATTATAGCCAAGTTCCAGAACTCCCGAGTCAAAGAGAAAATATTTCAAGCAGCCAGAAGAACACAATTCAAATATCATGGAATTGCAGTCGGATCACACAGGACTTAGCAGCAAAAACATTAAGGGTTCATAGGGCTTGGAAAATAATATTCTGGAAGGCAAAAGAGCTTGGAATGTAATTGAGAATCAACTACCCAGCAAAACTAAACATACTCTTCCAGGGGAAAAGATGGGCTTTCAATGAACCAGGGGAATTTCAAATGTTCCTGTTGAAATGGTCAGAGCTGAACAGAAAGTTTGACCTTCAAGTACAGGACTCAGGTGAAGCATAGAGAGTGGAGAAGGGTAAAATATGAGGGACTTAATGATGATGATGAACTGCATGTATTCCTGCACAGAAAAATGATACTGATAATAATCACATAAAACTTCTCATGAAGCACAGGAGAGAGCTGACTTTTTTGAAGATATAATATATTGTAAAAATGGAGTCAATGGCTAAAAGGGAAATGTAATAGGAGTAAGAGAAATGAGAGGTAGAATAGGCTAAGATATTTTGTGTAAGGGAACCTTCACTCCCATCAGAGGTGGCTCGGAGAGGAAACAGTATATATACATATATATATATATATATATATATATATATATACATATATATATATATATATATATATATATATATGTACTCAATAGAGTATAGACATCCAGAGTAAAAAGGAGAGAAGGGGGACAGGGGGAAGTGAGTGATGGAGGAGAGGGTGGATTGTGGGGGAGAGTGGTCAGCAGATATAACATATTTTCTTTTTTATTTCTTGCAAGGGACTGGGATTGGGTTACCTGCCCAGGACCACGGGACCAGGTGGTTGCTGGGCCTTAGGGGTGGTATGCAGGCTCGGGGCCTCTTGGGCCCAGGGCCAGTGATAAGTCTGCTTCATCACTCAGTTACCCTACATCACATTTTAGAAGAGGGACAGAGTAAAAGGAGAGAGAAAATTTAGTATATGGTAGTGGGGAAGTATAAATAGAGGGAGTTGTGATCAGCAATAACAATGATGGAAAAATATGGAAGCACCTTATGTGATGGACTTATGATAAAGAATGTGATCCACCCGAGATAGAGCTGGTGGTGTTGGAACACAGACTGAAGCACATTTTTTTCTCTTTACTTTATTTCTCATGAGGGTCTATATTTTGGGGGGAGATGGTATGATGTTTACTCTTAAACAAGAATATTTTAGTAATGTATAAAAATCATTTATACAAAAATTAAAAAAGAATTATAAAAACCAAAACCTCGATGAATCAATTCCCAACACTCTTATCTACTGCTCCTCCCCAGTTGTCTCCAAAGAAAGTTTTCTGGTTTTGTCTATTACCCATTTTAACAACAAGCAGTATTTTTGACAGGGGATGTTTATGTTTATACTTAATGATTTGAGTCCCTACCAATACTACTATTACTTATACTGCCCTGATGATTCACTGTGGCATAAATGTATGTGTCAGCACAGAGTGAATCTGGCAGGTTCTCACAAACCTAGATCTTCCATTACTGGCCTGAGCACAATCTATATGAATTTTATTTTCATTCCATCAGCTATTATTATCCAAGATTTACTTTTCTGCCTCCAAAGTCCCTCTTATTTCCACTGGTTGTGCAAGCTCCTAATTCCCCCACCTTTCCATCAGGTAATAGATCCTTGGGGAACATTTAAAACTTAATGACAACAATATCAGCTACTCTGAGGGAGAAATTCATCTCCTTTCATTGTTCCCCAAATTCTGCCTCCAGAATTTGTTCCACAAATTCTGTCTCTGTAACAGGCACCTCTGACTAGTGTGAGGGAGGGAAATAAACATTTCAATTATAATATATGTTCTGGGACATTTAGACCTGCTTCGTGTCTTCTTGGAAGATTTCTTCAAAGTGTACAGAACATAGCCCCTACTTTTCCTAAGAGAATCCATCTCAGTCCACAGCAGCTCAGACTTGCCCCAGTAGACCAGGAACAGATCTTGGAAGCCATTGAATCAGCAGAGCTTTCAGCCTGTGAATGGTAAGGGGGTTGGAAGGAGATTGCAGAGGTCTCTCTGCTATTCCTAAACAGGAGTCTGTGACTTTACCTATATTCAGCTCTGGGTCACAGTCTGGGGTCCCATTTCCAGCAAGAGGAACAGAAATATAACAGAGTTTACAGCCACAGTGGAGCAGAGCTCCTCCAAACACAGCCAGGGCAGAGGGGAGTGCTTATAATCACCCACAGACCAGAGTATAGACCAGGAGAGTGAATATTCATAACCTCTTTTAAGACCTTGGAAGAACTGAAAACTTGCAGGTCCCAAGAAATATTACTGAAAAAAGGTGCAAAAATCACCCCCAAAAAACTCTCTACCCTGGAAGCAGTAGTCTACTTTAACAAAGAGTTAAAATCAAATCATAAGTAGAGGAAATGAGCAAGCAACAGAAGAAGCAAAGAATTGGAAATTGAATGCATGTCCATCCATTAGGGAATGGCTGAACAAATTGTGGTATATGTATGGTTTGCTTTAGGTTTTTTTGCAAGGTAAATGGGGTTAAGTGGCTTGCCCAGGGCCACACAGATACATAATTATTATATGTCTGAGGCCGGATTTGAACTCAGGTATTCCTAACTCCAGGACTGGTACTCTATCCACTGAACCACCTAGCTGCCCGTGTATGTTATGGAACACTATTGTTCTATTAGAAACCAGTAGGGATAGGAATTTAGAGAAGCCTGGCAGGATTTGAATGAACTGATGCTGAGCCAGATGAGCAGAACCAGAAAAGCATTGTTCACCCTAACAGCAGCATGGGGGTCATGATCAACCTTAATGGACTTGCTCATTCCATCATTGTAATAATCAGGGACAATCTTAGAGTACCTGTGATGGAGAATACTATCTGTTTCCAGAGAAACAACTGTGGAGTATAAAGAAGAACAAAGTCTATTGCCTTCAATTTTTTTTAAAAAAGTGTCTTATGTACTAGATAATTTTGCTATCTCTAATATTTTACTTTCTATTCAAGGATATGATTTCTCTCTCAACACATTCAATTTCAATCAATGTATAGCATGGAAACAATGTAAAGATTATCATACTGACTTCTGTGAGGGGATAGGGGGAGGGAAGTAAGGGTGGTGGGGAAATTATGAAATTCAAAACCTTATGAAAATGATAGGTAGAAAGTACTATTGTATATAATTGGAAAACAAAATATCAATAAAAAATTATTGAACTTTCTGAAAGTTCTGACCAAAAAATGATTTTTCAAGAAATTATCATGGAAAACTGCCCTGATATTCTAGAAAAAGAAATGTAAAATAGAAATTGAAAGAATCCATCAATCACCTTCTAAAATATATCCTAAAATGAAAACTTCCAGGAATATTAAAGTCAAATTTCAGAGTTTTCAAGTCAAGGAGAAAATATTGCAAGTAGCCAGAAAGGAGCAATTCTATCATCAGGAAGCCACAGTAAGGATAACATAAGAGTTAGCATCTTCTACGTTAAAGTATCACAGGGCTTGGAATATGATATTCTGGAAGAAAAAAGAGCTTGGATTACAACCAAAAATCAATTAGCCAGCAAAACTGAACATACTCTTTCAGGAGAATACATGGAAATTCAATGAAATAGAAGACTTTCAAACTTTCCTGATGAAACAACCAGAGCTGAACAAAAAATCTGATCTTCAAATAAAAGACTCAAGTGAAACATAAAAAGGTAAACAGGAAAGGAAGTCATAAGGGACTTAATGATGTTGAACTGCTTATATTCATTCATGGGAAGATTATTCTGACAAGTCAAATGAACTTTCTCATTTATTAGGGCAGGTAAAAGGCGCATATATAGACAAAGCACAGGTGGGAGTTTGAAAGGATAATATATTTAAAAGATGGAGTTAATGGGTGAGAGAAGAATATACTGGAAGAAGCGGAAAGGGGGAGATAAAAATGGGGTAAATTATTTCACATAAAAGAGGCAATAAAAAGCTTATGCAGTGGAGTGGAAGAGGGGGGGAGGTGAGGGAGAAATGAGTGAGCCTTACTCTCACTGGAATTGGCCCAAAGAGGGTATAATAGCTACATTCAATTAGTTATTTAAATCTGTCTTACTTAAATCTGTCTAGAGAAAGGAGTAGAAAAAGATGGAAATGTATCATCTGTCTATCTATCTATCTACCTATCTATATAACAGTAATATTACAGGATGATAAACTGTGAATGACTGTTAGCCAAAAGACCTCTTAGGGACTTAGCATAAAGTATGCCATCTATCCCAAAGACAGTGCTGATGCTATCTGAATACAGATTGGAGCATACTTTTTTATTTTATTTTTCTTGACATTTGGGGATGGGGGCATGAGAATTATGCTTAATTTTACAACATTGTGACAATCTTTTTCATGCCCATACATTTTGAACCTATATTGAATAACTTACTTTCTCAATGAAGGGGGTTAGGGTGGGAGGAAAGGAGAGAATATAGAATTCAAGGTTTTAAAAGTGAATGCTGAAACTTCTTTTTTGCATGTATTGAGGGGAAAATAAAATAAAAAGAATTTCAAATTTGTTTTTCTGCTGAGTTTTAAGAAGAAACATAGGAAGTCACTGAATGTCTAGGAATAACAGAGGGCTTTCCTTTGCAGTCTTATTTTTCTACTGTGTGGAAGTCATTCTGAAAACTTCAACAAAACAATTAGAAAATAAATGAAATCTAGAATGTCCCTTGGGATGTTATGATGCTATAGAAACTGAATTACAAGTGAAGCAAACAAATTTAGAGAAATAGTTTGGTACTGCTGTCCAATACACTTAAGTCTAGGAAATTTAGATCTGTCACAGATGTCACATAAATGCCAAGTGCATATTCCATCATTGACACTTAGCTTCCATAATAGATTTCATTATTAACATGATAGGAGGAGGCCCTTTAAAACAGATGAAATAACTTGTTTATAAACCACAGACCTAGCTATTTGGGCATGTGAGAAAGAATGATGATGTTTTGTCTTTGTATTCCAAGGGTTCCTGCTTAAAACATTATTTGTCTAGTTTAAATGAGTTATAATAAACTCTAGTAACTTATTTAGAGTCAAGGTAAGCTGAAAGCTCATTAGAAGAATAACCTCACAATACAGGTTAGTTAGAATGTAAGTTCCTTGAAGGAAGTTTTATACTTTGTATTTGAATCTCCATTGTCTAGCATAGTGCTTGTCACATGGCAAGTACTTAATGAATATGTTTTTATTAATTGCTTCTTTACTCTCCTGAGTCATAAAACCAGAAACCAGATGGCGTCAAAAAGTATTCTAGGAAATTGTTTAAAATTGTGCCAGGTCCTTTCAAAGGTGAAGAAACCCAGATCCAAGTCTTTGTCTAGTCTGATCAAATTTATTTTCCTTTTGTTTCATTTAAATGCAGAAGGCATTGGAACTTTTGTCTTAGTAGCAGAAAATCAGGACAAAGGTTGTGACTGTTCCTGCCTTTATATAACATGAAGTATAATAGATAAAATGGGGCAGCTAAATGGTGAAGTGGATAAGGCACCTACCTTGGAGTCAGGAGGACCCAAATTCAAATCCAATCTCAGATACTTACTAGTTGTATGACACTGGGCAAGTAATGAAACTCCAATTGCTTTAAAAAAAAGCATTATATTTAAAATCCCAGGATATCATGGTTCAAATTTAGCTCTGTTATTTACTACTTATGTGATTTAGGGAAATTGACAACCTCCCCCGAGATGCCAACTTTGTTCTAATTTTGTGCTCCTTGGGCAAAAGTTCCTAGCTCCAATACATGCAATGAGAGATGTTAGGAGAAAGTAAATGAGAAGTCAAACCCAGCAACAAAATGTGGATTTTTCAGTAAGAAGAAGTCATTAAAAGCAAATTACATGTAGGAAGTACTTGAAAGCAATGTATCATAATAATATAATTTAAAACATTATATCAAGAATAGGAAATAAATTTTGTTTTTTGTTTATACTTCTGTTTCCAAGGTTCATTGTTTAATGGAGAAGTTCCTTTTTAGGTTCAGTCCTAACCCTAAGATTTTGCCTATGTCAAATGAAAGTTGGTTGTATTTTATATGTTCGTCTATTTCCCAAGCTTTGTTTATCTCAAAGTAATTTAGTCTCAATAAATATTTTCATGAAGTAATAACTGGTCAAATCGGAAGTAATAACTGGTCAAATCGGAGGACTTTATTTACACAAGCAAATAATTAACCTCAAGAAGAGAAATATGTGCAAAAAATATAATTAATGAATTTGAATTACTTTGAGAATTTAGCACTAATATATGGGTGTATATTATTCTGAAATTTAATTCATAAGTTTTCAAAGAGAAAAATTCACATTTCCAGAAACATGTATGTTTTTGGTGGTCATTATGAGTTTTGCTTTGAAGAGATATGGAGATATTGCCAGAGAACCAGTCAATTCTCCTTTACTTCCTGAAATCTCCCTGTTAGGAATGCTGTTAACAGGAGATATGCATACATACACATATATCTTAAGAGTTCAATGGGGGCAGCTAGATGGCACAGTGGATAGAGCACTGGCCCTGGAGTCAGGAATATCTGAGTTCAAATCTGGCCTCAGACACTTTAATCATTACCTAGCTGTGTGGCCTTGGGCAAGCCACTTAATCCCATTGCCTTGTAAAAAAAAACACAAAAGAGTTCAATGGACCACTATCTTGGTACTATGAATATTTACAGGTATAGATTCCAATCCACCTATACTATATAGTCCTGAATTATCCCTTCCCTTCTTTAAATCTTTTACAGGAGTTTTACCTGGTATTCTAAAATCCTTCCATAAGTTCTTTTAGCTTTATATAGGTTCTGGGGTAAGCCCTGGCCTGTCTATCTCTAACCTTTACTAAATGATTGATATGCCTCCTCTCTGCACCATCTATTTGGTGCTACTGGGAGCCAAGAAGAAAAAAGCATGCTTCTCAGGTGACAAGCTATGAAAGAGAGGGAATGCAGTAATAGAAGAGTTCAAATCTCTTTTCTAGGCTAAATACTCCAAGTTCTTTGTACCAAAATGGCAGGTCCTTCAGTCTTTTTTCCACCTTAGCTTTACTCTTTTGGATTTACTTTTTAGTATATTTATGTTTTTCCTAAAATTTAGAGATCTAGAAATAAAATAGAAAGGGGACCAGACCAGAGAAAAAGATGGTAGAAACAATAATCTCCTTATTCTAGATACTTCTCCCAATGGAAATAAGATGGCATCAGCTTTTTTTTGCCTGCCAGAGAATGCTGCTAACATTGAATTTATGGTACATTAAAACTTCTGCATCTTTATTAGCCATAATCCTGTCTAGTCACATCCACTCAATTTTAGATTTCACAGGATGGAATTTAGAGGCTTTCAACCCTTTCATTTTATGGATGAGGAAACAGAGGTAGAGTATGTCTATGAAGGAGCAGAGCTGAGCTTTGAATTCAAGTCTTCTGCCTTTCATCTAGTAATTTCCAAGGTAACATTCTACCTCCTCTAGTAAAGCCAAATTTTAGAACCAAAATGTAGAATGTGTGTTATTAATAATCATATATTTATACATAGATACATTGATATTAATATGTGTTCATATTAAATTTAATCTTTTTTTTAAAAAAATTCAGTTCTGGTCTGCCAAGATTTTTCTAGATTCTGACTGCCATCCAATGTGCTAGCTATTCCTCTTCATTTCCTGTCTATTACAGATTAACAACGATTCTATCTATATTTATTCCTTGGTTTAAAAAAATTGACCAAGCATGGTGTGAGGCCCAGATTTCTGGGCCCACAGACATCTCTCCAAGTCAATTCCAGCTGACTAATAATGAGCATTTGGGATCACTCCTTCAATAAGATTCAAATTAACTGCACTATCACTGAGCCTTTATTGAGTTCTAAATTATCTACAGGTATAACATGAGAGACTTTATCATTTGCTTTGCTAAGTATAACATGTCTATAGTACATCTACCAATATATTTTGAATTGTTTTGTTTGTTTTAGTTGGGTTTGGGGAGCGGGGAGGAGAGAGAAACATTGAGTACAGATAATGACATCATTGGTGTAAGAAAATACTGGGAAACAATGGTCTTTACAGGGACAAGAATACCAGAAGAGCAACTTAGTTCGGCCATTTAGCTGCAAATTTTAAAAATTGTCTCTAGATTGAGAAGCTAGGGTCAAAGTGAGCAGGTATCAGAGCTGAAACTTGAATCCAGGGCTTCTTGACTATAAGACTCTCTACTTACCCGGTTAAGAAATAGAAATGGTGCCGGTTCAGTGTGGCCTTTTCCTTTTCTCATACTCATGAACGTCTTCTTAACAATACCCTCTAGAATTTTACCAGAAATACCACTGGCTAATATTGCTGAAAACTAATATAACATTTGTCCTTCTTCAATCCTGCAACAACCTTTCATTGGTATGGTAGATAAAAGTGCTGAGTCCAAAGTTAATAAGATCTGAGATCAAATTCTAAGATGTATTGGCTGTGTGGCCCTGGACTAGCCACTTCACCTATTTCCTTACCTATAAAAATGAGATAATAATGACATCTACCTCCCAGGCTATTCCAATTGAGATAATATTTGTAAAAGACTTGGCATACTGCCTATAGCCTATACATGTTATTTATTATTATCCTCACCATTATTATTATTATTAATTATTATTATTTTATAGTGATGGCATTGGTAAATCAACCTGAACATCAGGCAACTCTTCCTCAGACAACAAATTGCAATGGGATTACCAATCTGCCTTTTGAGTTTGTATAGGAGAAATTCCTCTATATCAAACCTTTTTACCTCAATTTCCTTATCAAATTAAAGGAATTCAGATAATGTAATTTCTAAGATCCCTTCCAGCTCCAGCTGTATAATCCTTTGTCCTACCATGCTTGGTTCACAGTACCCACTTATAGTTACAAGGGAAAGGCACGAGTTGAGGGGAAAAGGGAAGGGAACAAGAATTTATATCATACCTAGTGTACTAGTGACTATGCTTTCTTCTTTTATATATACTTTAAGTCATTTAATCTTCACAATAACCTTGTGAGGTAGATACTATTAGTATCATTCTCTATTGAGAAAACCGAGGCAATCAGAATTTAGATGACTTACTCAGGTTCATACAGTAAGTTTCTGAAACTTCCTTATTCCAGACTCAAACCTCTACCCATTGTAACACCAGCTACCTCTTCCAGTATTGATTTTGAATTAAATAAAACTAACACTCTCTATCTCTCTCTCTCTCTCTCTCTCTCTCTCTCTCTCTATATATATATATATATATATATATATATATATATGTATATGTTCATTTTTTTTTTTACAAATCCTGAGTTCCAACCTTCTCCTAATATATGGTCATTGGTTCTACAAGTCCTGCACTTTTCCCTTACCATGGACAAAAACAACAATTTCAGGTTCAATAGAAGTATGCTGAATTATTAATAGTAGTTGCTACTTACAATGGGAATAGGGCCAACCCAAGAGACTCTCAACCACTTCTTGTTTTTGTGACTTTTCCATTTGGTATTGTATAGAAGCCTTTGGATTTATTGATCTGGAAGATTCCTTGGCTTAGAGAAGAGGAGATGTGACAGAAATATAGATTACCAAAGAGGAAAGTGGGAGAAAAACTTGTGTAAACAGATGAGACTTCTGCTTCTAGTCAATGGAATCAAATCATTGATTAAGAAAGGAGTCTTTGGTGGTGCAAATGGTACCCTACTTCATTTTCTAATTAGTTTAGTTTATTTGAATAGTATAGGTCAAGTATTCTACTTGATAGTATAGAAAATAGAGGTAAAAACATTTATCCAATTATTATTATTATAAAGGTATAAAGAGAATGAGCAAGGCAAAAAAGCCTAGACTTGGATTTTTAATAAAAGGCAGAGCAGTAAAATGGCAAGAACTCTGGACATGTAACATGTAACATATCCTGTAAGGCTTTGGTTGACTGCCTACATAAGAGACTAAGTCTCCAAAGCAATTGGGGGTTGTATTTACCCCCATTTGGGGAAGAGAAGAAGTCTAAGTGAGTGCAGGATTGGCATAGAAAATCTCTCTCATAGGGGAGAGGAGACAGGACAGGGGAAAAAACATGGGAGATGGTACAGTGAAACAATAACATTAGTGCTTGTTAGTGACATCTACAGCTCCCTTCCTAAAAACAAAGCCTCCAATTGAAAACAGGTGAAGTGAATTCTAAAAGGAAAAGTGGAGAGGTAAATATAGCTGTGTTTTTTGGTTTGTTTTTAAATCACAGAAAAGCAGGCACAAAAACTAATGGTCCTTATCCCTTCCCCACATCACCTTACTTCAGATGGACTCATCTGAATGGCCCTTGTTTCTAGTCATGCCCTTTTATTCTATTAAAGTTGCATCTAACTGATCTAATCTTATTTCTCATAAATACTTGTGGTTGACTCTCTCTTTGCATTTTCCCAGGTCTCCATGTTTAAGGAATGAGGGAATCAAACAACTCTAAGAACAAAACAGGGAAAAGTAACCTTTCCTAGGGCAGGGCAGAGATCCCAAACCCACTCTATTTTTGGAGTAATTTTCCACTCTAAGTAGGATTGATATTATAAGCCACACATACAATACACTTCCAAGGGCTGAATTACTGAGTAGGAGCAACGTTAAATCTACCTCATTACCTAGGGTTCAGCTTGTATTCAGGGGGCCTGAGTTTGGAGGATAACTGCTTGTTTACAAATAAGGTGTTTCATTTCTCTCTGCTTCAGTTTCTTCATCTTTAATTTGAGTATATCATCATATTAATTACTAAGATATTACAGAGAAAGCATTTTGTAACCCTAAAAATGCTATACAAGAATGCAAGTTGCTATCATTATCTTTATTAAGAATATTTGCAGTTGACTTGTATTTTCCTTCCCTAAGTGACATCATTTAATTTTCCTATTAATTTTGATGGTGAAATGCTATGATTTCTCTAAAATGTTTTCTGAGCAATTAACTCAGAGCTCAGGAAAATTATTCTTGGATATCATTTTTTCCTTCAAAAATTAATAGGGGGGCAGCTAGGTGGTGCAGTGCATAAAGCACCGGCCTTGGAGTCGGGAGTACCTGGGTTCAAATCCAGTCTCAGACACTTAAAAATTACCTAGCTGTGTGGCCTTAGGCAAGCCACTTAACCCCATTTGCCTTGCAAAAACCTAAAAAAAAACCATGCTATGTTATTTTAAAAATTAATAAGGAGCAGAGAAAGAATTGATGGAGTCTGAATTCAGATCAAAGCATACTTTTTAAATGTTTCTCATTTTTCTTGTGTTTTTATTTTGGTAAATGTTTTCTTTTACAATATGACTAATATGGAAATATATTTTCTATGGCTATGCATTCATTACTTATGTCAAATTGTTTACCTTCTCAATGAACAGGGAGTGGGGAGGGAAGGAGAGAATTCATTCAGTTTTAAAATGTTAAATGTTGAATGTCAAAAGTTAGTTTTACAAGTAATTGTGGAAAAATAAAATACTAAATTTTAAAAAAAGAATTAATAGAAAGAAAAATGCACTTCCCTGCTTGCAAATTCCATTATGTACTGGTTGAGTATATTAAAGAAAATTTCTGGACTTGACTCAACCGACCCCATTGACACTAATTCTATAACTTTTAGCAATTTATCTGAGCCTTCTAAGTCTCAGAGATCTTATCTAAAATCAAGATTGTTATAAATTCAAATGAAATAATGGAGATACTTTTATAGGTATGAATTGAACCAGATAACCATAGAAAACTCCAAACTTCCGTAATGTTTTTTGAGTCTAACCTTCCCTAAGACTTAAATTCAATACACAAAATGCTTTGCAAACCTTAACTCTATTTTTCAGTCCTTCATTATGGCTACATTGCCTAATAGGAATCATTTTCATTTTTTTTCTTTTCTTCTGCAAATTTTATTCCCTTATATTATAAAATTCAGAATTAAACCTCTATGAAGGATTGATGAATAAAAAAGACTTTAATGTGAAGATCATCACAAAATATTTCACTGAACACTCTTCTCAGAGATAAACAAGAATAAAGATTTATAATAGCAGTTTTAGCTTTGCCTCCTTACTCACTAGAATAGTAGTTCTCTTTGGAAAAAAGAAACAATGAATACAAGCACATAGACTGAAGGCACTGTTATGCAATTTACTCAGTTTGGATATCCTGTCCAACCTGAGCCACCTGTTGATTGTGAAGTTTACATATTCAAATGAATTATTTTGAAATTAAGTATACCCAAGTAGTATTGATGAATTCAGTATAATGTGCCCTAGCCATATGGTTCAGAAGAAATTCTGAGAATAATTCAGTTCATTAATTCAACCTACGTTTCTGCTCTGTTTAAACCTTCCGAAGGATAATTCTTCATTGTAGTGTTTTCCAAAGGACACATTGCCACAGGGGAAACATTTCAAGCTTCATTGGCTCATTCAGATTTCCCACTTGAAAAGGGCTTAGAATTCTAATTCTTAGTGTAAAGAACAATGTGCATATAGCTCAGAGTGAGATAGAGAAAGGGAAATGGAATTATTTTTTATTAGATTGCCTACAAGTTTTTGTTCAAGTTTTGCAAAGATTGCACTTGGAAAACCACTTTCTAGGTCTAAAGAAAGCATTTTCTTTAATGCTCACTACAAACTCTGCCATTGGCCAAATGTCTTCCCAAATTGAGAGTGTCTATGTTTCTAGTGGACTCACCACCCATACTAAAGAGTCACTGCAATTTAACTTTCTGCAGCAGGAAATCAAAAACCCTTAAAGAGTTGGGAGGAGGAAATAAGAAGGAATAGAGGAAGAATGGGGAGGTAAAGTAGAATCCTAGGGCACAAGGTGGTCTGGAGTAAATAGAATGGATGATTTTCAAAGTAGTCAAAATGAAAAGCATCAATCATAATCTGAAGAAAATCCTAGTAATTAAATTCATGCATAAAAAGAAACAGGAGTCAGTACTCAGAGATTCTTATCATATAAATGAATGTTCATTGATTCGTTATCTCTTCCTCCAATTAAGTTCTAGTCACACTGAAAGAAAACTATACTAATCATATGAAGTTACATAACAATACATACATATGTATCGAGAGAGACATATGTAGATAGATATTGATATCTATAGATATAGATATATGTTATTGAACTATCACAGAACTGCGTTAACTGAAATCAAAATGGAAAATCTTACAATTTAAGACTGACATTCAATATTTCACTATAGATATGTGGTATTTGTTTACTTTGGAAATGCCTATACAGTATATTCTCCATCACGCAAGCCATTGTAAAGACAAGCACAAGGTAGAATCAAGATCTAATGTTCAAGGATAAAAATAAAAGTATGGCAAAGTCCTATAAGAATGGGACTGATACTCAAAACAAACTGAATCTAGTGATAAAGACCAAGGGTCTCTAGAAAGGTTAGATTCCCATGTTGACCTTCCAGCCCAATATATAGAACTGTGGTAGCAAACATGAGGGAATATGGATCAAGTTGCCTTACAATATGGGTAGTCATGGATGAATAATGACTCAAGAAACAACAGATGAGATTGCGAATTCATTATATCATAGGACTACTGGTTACCTGAAAATGAAGGTGACCTTATTAGGAGACTAGAGGGGAGCAGCTAAAGGAATGAATGATGTTTAGCCAAGAAAGCAAAAAAAAATTGAAAGTATAAAAGAGGGGGGACAAGAAAGCTTCCAGTATTTGAAGGTATGTCATGTATAAAAGGAGTTAAAGTTCATTCTCTGACCAGCAAACTTAGAAAAAAGGAGAAAAACTTTAAGGAAAAATTTTGGCTCAATATAAGGAAAAGGCTTCTAACAAGAATATGAGTTCCAAAGTAGAACAATGTGATATATGAGGCCTGAAATGTAATGGTTTGAACTTAGATACATCTTCAACAGATTAATCAGTCTATAAATATTTATTAAGCTCCTGCCATATGACAGGAACTATGTTCGATGCTAGGGATACAAAAAGAGGCAAAAGACAGTTAGTTCTTGTCCTCAAGAAGCTCACAAATCACTGAACCTTTTTGTAGAATGTTGTTGCCTTGGTCAAACTGTTTCTGTAATTTCACTGCATATTCTTTGAAGAAAAGAAAAATGAACCAAACCTTGGCAGACATTTTTGGAATTTTTCTTTATTAAAGTTATTGAGATGAAGATAACAATCCATAAGTCTATAAGGATTATAAATTTTAAATGTTCTTTATTAACTTTGGTTTTAGAAATCAGTCACCAAAACAAGTATGTGCATTAGTCAAATGTTTAAAAAATTACTTTTTTCAAAACTGAGGAACAAGTTTAGATTGTACAGAAGTGAAACTGGCTTAAGGCAAATAGAATTTTTCTCAAGGTGATGAATTTCCTCTAGCAGTAGTCATAATTATTCTATCTTATTCTACAATCATCTGACCATACACAAGCATGGCCATACCTTTTTCTTTAATCCCCTATGAGAACAAAACTAGACTGCCCCCTTTCCTAGCAAGCATGATTGAATTTCCCCCTGAACTACTACCATTTTGCCCCATGAAATGATTTTGCTTTTGGAGAAAATATTCCTAGTTATGGATCTACCTTTGTATGAGCTCTTAAATTTCTTTCCTAGTTCCAAAATCTAGCACACTGGAAAGGTAAGAGTCCAGGATTCAGAGCAAGAGCACATGGGTTTGAATTCTAGCTCTGATATCTATGACGTTGTGACTTTCACCAAGTCAATTAACATTTCTGTACCTCAGCTTCCTAATTTGCAAAATGAGGGCACTGGACTAGATGGCTCTGGCATCTCATAGCTTACCTATAGATACATCATTTTAGTAAATGACCACACCAAGGATTCTGTCTAGGGAAATGATTTGTCTTTTTCTGTTGCAATTTTCATTAGAAAAACTTAAAGAAGATTGTTTTGAATAAAAATGAAATCAAGTTTAATTGTTTAAATTCATGAAACTATCCTATTTAGGTGACAAGATTAACTTTGTAAATAATGCACTGGATTTCTCCCATAGTAATGGAATGTAATAAAATTTGAAATACCTGTGAAGTTTGAGAGTTACAGTTCCATAAACAGTAGCAAAGCCCAGAAGACGAACCCATCTTAGAAGAATGCAGCGAAATGTGCTTGGCTCAAAATATAAAATGATAACCTGTGAGATAAAGAGAGAAAGAGACAGACCTTCAAAATCAATTTGTGATGGAAGGAAAATGCTGATGATCTGGACACAGGAATCAATTAGCAACAATACAATATTTTAGATTAAATTCAACGATTGAAATCGATACTACTTCAAGCTCAAATCTTACATGTAGCTACCAAGATAATCTCTTTCAAATATCATGTTAACCATTCACTCCCTTGTTCAAGAAGCTAAGGTGGCTCCTTATGGTGTATCAGTTCACATCTAAGTTCCCAAGTTTAGCAAAGGTCTTCAGCAATTCTCTGGAGCAATAGAGTAGATAGAGCAATGGATCTGATGTCAACCTTGAGTTTGAAGAGAGTCAAATTCAAATCCTGCCTTTCTCTTTTATTATACATGTGTATGAGGACAAGTCATTTACCTCTCAGTTTTCTCATCTGCAATATGGGAATAATAAAATCATTAGTATTAATAATATTTTCAGTGTATAGAATGAATTGGCATTTAATAATTGCTTATTGTTTGCTTGCCTAATTATTGTACAGGGTAATCATGATGATGAAATATGATAATGTTGCATAAAGTGAAACATTAAACCATGCTATAGAGAAGTTATAATTATAATCCTATTTATATGTGTGAGACAGAGTAAGGGAATAAACAGAAACAGAGAAATCATTCTGTGCCTACCACTGTTATAGGTTCTACTATACAATGCTCAAGGATTTATAACTTTATCACTCTGGCTATTCTATCTACTAATTACCAACACATTACAACACCTCTATGACCTGGTAAGGGATCTTTAAGATTTTTCATGACTACATGGGGATAAGCCACTTTAAGGGTAGCCGGAATTTACTTAGACAACAGACAAAGTTTATTATCAGACTCATGCTAGGTGCTATAAGATCCTAATTAAGTTGAAGGTACAGTTTTTAGCTTCAGAATGATTTCAGTCTAACTGAGAAGACAAGTCACATTTGTTATCTAGGAAAAATTTTTTTTAGTTTTTGCAGGGCAATGGGGTTAAGTGGCTTGCCCAAGGCCACACGGCTAGGTAATTATTAAGTATCTGAAGTGGGATTTGAACTCATGTCCTCCTGACTCCAGGGCCAGTGCTCTACGCACTGTGCCACCTAGTCACCCCAGACAAATTTTTTTAGAGAACATAAAAGTTGTGACTGACTAAAGGATACTGTGTATAAAATGTACAAAATTTCCCATAATAGTTGGAGAATCACAGAGTTAAAGAAATTATTCCTGAGGAATAATATCCATCCATCTATCATTTATCCATAGATGTAGATATCTATATTAATATTTGTACTGACATCTATGTTTGTTTATATCTGTCTATATTTACATGTCTATGTTTACATCTATATCTATCTATATATTTATTGATCCATATCAATACCTACATGTTGTATCTCTATGTTAATAAACTCCAAAGAAGATAGAGTATCAGTCTTAAGGTCAGAAGGAATTAAGTTAAAGTTCTTCTTCTAAAATGTACCAACTGTGTGGTCATAGCAAATGCATTCAGCCCCTTAGTTGTCCAAGCAATTCTTTAATATTTGCAACTGCAGAGGAGCTGCTGCTCTGCCTCAATGCATCTAAATTCCATACCTCTCACCTACTTTTTAAAAAAATGCTGAAAACACAAGTTTTCTTTTAATTAAAAAAACTTTAGTAGTACTTTAACAAAGCCGTTATTTTAAAAAAAAGAAATTCCTTCCCTTCATGTCTTAATTCCTAAATTTTCATTTTCCCCAGACAGGTTCTTTTATTAAAAAATTATAATAATTGCTTTACAAACAACTACAGATTACCCTCCTTCATTGAGAGGTCTCTTGTGTAATACAAGCCTAAGTGTCCATTTGTATGAGACTCTTTCTTCACATTGTAGAGATCTATGTCCCAGGTCCCTGGGAAGGGTTGGGTAAAGCAGAAGGGAGGAGATATCTCTTCAGGTTCTTTGGTCCCTTCAGTTTCTTCTGACTTTCAGGTTTATGAGGAGAAGACAGACAATTTTATCTTGGACAAGAATCAAAGATGAGAGGATCTGGATATCTCTACTTTTCCCTATTCCCACCTTGCTGTAACCAAAAAGTTCAGGGAATTTCCTCTTTGGGTGAGATCTGAGAATTTCTTTGTTGAATTGATACCTTGTGGGAAAGCTCTTCCACTATGTATTGCTTAGACTGAGTATATAAAATGCATACATGCATACATATACAACTATATATTCTCATATGTATACTTCTGATTTCTTTTTGCTATTGACCTGTATATAAATAGAAATGGATAAAATATTGGATAATAATATTTTCAAGGTATATTCATTAAGAATCTATTATTTGGTAAGAAGATAGTTAAGCCTTGGATAAGCAGCTTAAGGTCCTCCCTTTGAATATTAATAAATAGTAATTAGTAGTTTAGCAGGAACCATAAGATTATATCCCCAGATGAATAATATGTAAAGATTCAAAGAGGAAAAATTCTATCCCATAACTCTCCTTCTGAAGAGAGCAAAATGATCAATCTTTATGGCCCCAATCTCCATCTTACTTTCATAGCAGGAATTAAAGGTAACTGCTTGCCTCTGTTTTCTTATCTGTAAAATGGCTGGAGAAAGAAGTGCCAATTAAAGGAGATTTTCATATTGATGGAGCCTGCATTATGGTATCTCATACTATATATGGAGAGAGGGGCTTTGCTACAGAGGAAGCAAAACTAACAGTGCAGGTATATGACATTATAAATTTATAAGACCCCTCACTTCACTAATTTTTTTGCTATATTTCTTTTTTTATTAATTTTTCTTTAATTTATTTACATATTACTAAAATATTCTTGTTTGAGTAAATATAGTACCCCCTCCACCACAAAAATATGAAACCTCGTGAGGAAATAAAGTAAAAGAAAGAGAAAAATGTGCTTCAGTCTATGTTCTGATACCATTAGTTCTGTTTCAGGTGGATCACTTTCTTTATCATAAGTCCACTGTAGAAGTTATTTCCATATTTTTCCAAAGCTGTTATTGCTGATTGTAATTCCCTCCATCCATTCTTCCCCACCACCATCTATTATATTTTCTCTCTTCTATCATTCTGTCCCTCTTCAAAAATGTGCTGTGGAGCAGCAGAGTGGTGCAGTACAGGCCCTGGTGCCAAGAGACCCCGAGCCCAAATCCCACCCCAGTGACCCAGCAACTCCTAGGTTCAGTGATCCCGAAAAGACTGCCCAATCCTAGCACCTGGCAAAAAATAAAAGAGAAAGTGTATTTTGTCTTATTATCTACTACTATGATCAACCCTCTCTTCTATCACCCACATCCCCACTCCCTTCTCTCCCTTTTCTTCCAGATGTGTATACCCTATTGAGTGTGTATACTGTATCCTCTATGAGAGATTGCCAATGAGAATGAAGTCTTCCTCATTCCCTCCTCACCTTCCCCCATTCCATACTATTGCAAAAGCTACATGAAATATCTTTTACATGAATTATCTTAGCCTATTCTACCCATCCTTTCTCTTTATCCCAGTACATTTCCCTTTTACCCATTGACTCCATTTTTACAATATATTATATCTTCAAATTCATCTCTCTCCTGTGCCTCATCTATAAAAGCTCCTTCTACCTGCTCTTTTAAATGAGAAGGTTCATATGAGTATTATCGGTATCATCTTTCCATGCAGGAATATACACAGTTTATCATTAAGTCCCTCATAATTTATTCTTCTCATCTACCCTCTCTATTCTTCACCTGAGTCCTATACTTGAAGGTCAAACTTTCTGTTCAGCTCTGGTTGTTTCACCAGAAACATTTGACATTCCCCTGTTTCATTGAAAATCCATGCTCAGTTTTACTGGTTAGTTGATTCTTGGTTGCATTCCAAGACCTTTTGCCTTCCAGAATATTATATTCCAAGCCCTATGAGCCCTTAATGTAGTTGCTGTTAAGTCTA